>NW_026889777.1:15917500-16517500 GCF_033153115.1 Saccostrea echinata
TTGTGAAATAGGAAGAGGAGATAAAATTTTGACTTACACTGTAATAAGGCATGACTATCAGGACTTCACTAAGGATGTCCAGTGTCTTGGAATACTGGTTCACTTTGATATTAGCTGACTCAACCAGTGGGACAATATTCGGATGTTTAAATCGCTTCATTAGTTCTACCTCTCTTGCTGCCACACGCTCTTCTTCCTTAGAGTGACATGTGATCCGCTTCAAGGCATAGTCTTTGTGGTTTCTGGCATCCTCAATTAAGTCTACATAACTGAACCCCCTAAAACAAAAGAAAGTGCTCATAATTAAACTCCCAAAAAACAAAAGAAAGTCCACATAATCAAAACCCCTAAACATGCTAAAACAAAGGAAAGTCCATCCCTTAAAACAAAGGAAAGTCCACATAATCAGATCCACTAAAACAAAGGAAAGTCCACATATTCAGATCCCCTAAAACAAAGGAAAGTCCACATAATCAGATCCCCTAAAACAAAGGAAAGTCCATCCCCTAAAACAAAGGAAAGTCCAACCCCTTAAAAAAAGGAAAGTCCACATAATCAGACCCCCTAAAACAAAGGAAAGTCCACATAATCAGATCCCCTAAAACAAAGGAAAGTCCAACCCCTAAAACAAAGGAAAGTCCACATAATCAGATCCCCTAAAACAAAGGAAAGGCCAACCCCTAAAACAAAGGCAAGTCCACCCCCTAAAACAAAGGAATTTGTCCACATAATCAGATCCTCTAAAACAAAGGAAGAACACATAACTTAACCCTCCTTAAACAAACTAGATTAATGCAATGTTTTTAATCCAAGAAAAACACTGTGACAATCCAACTTTTACAAAAGATAAGTTTTACTTTTACATGTAACAATGTAATTGGGAGGTTAGTACTACTATTTGAAGTCAGATATTAATTGAATAGAACAGAAATTTACATTTAATAAAGTGTTTTCAATATTTATTTGCCTAAGATATGTTTTTGACTGAAAATTTTTGGTAAAAACCAATAGCTATGAGTGTTGAGTGTCAGTTCATATGGCTAAATAAAGAGGAAAGATTCAATAGCTCGAGAAATAAAACAGAGAAGGATATATGCATTTACTGAGCATTACAAACATCTAAATTTGGTAGGAGTGAAACAGTTCTCCATCCCTATGACCTACATAATGTACATTGATTTATCATTCCTCGATTACTTAATTAGTTGAGAAGTGCTTATCGTTGGGTCTAGAATGAGGATGGTGGAACAGAATATATTGTTTTGCTGTCCACCAATTGTTGTTGCAATGTTCCATTTTTGTGTTTTAGCTAGTTTATATTGTAATGGTTTGGGCTGTGGATATTCGCCTGTATGGCAAGTTGGTAGAGCACCTGACTAGTGTGTGGATCCCAGGTTCAATCCCAGTCCAGTGATATTTTCTCCTTTCCTGTTACAAATTTGGAGCCATTGACCACCTTTGGACTTGCAGGTAAAAGTCCTGCCAGGGGCAAATAAGAACTTGGATGTGTTTTTTAGGGCAAAGACAATTTACTTGAGGCAGGAGGAATGTAAAAGTTTGGGCCATAATATATTGGCCTGGATAGCTCTGTTGGAAGAGTGCCTAACTAGTGACGTAGGGGTTTCGGTTTCGTTCCCAGCCAAGCCATACATTTTCTCCTTTCCTGTTACAATATATCTTCCCCACCTTATCATGCTTATCACTGCATTCTCTTTCTCTCTATTGACTAAATGTTGATATAAAACAATTTCTTTACCCTTCTCCTAGTCGGTTCCTGAAGTAAAATCTCCTGTCATTGATGGTAAGTGTTTCACGACCACATATACAATTACCCATCCTCGACCTCAAAAGATACTCAAGACTTGCGAACATCGATTACCGTTTTACTCTCCATCAATGACGCAACAAAGTCAACGGGTCCAATTAAGTAAATGCTATCATTTGTCACACAGTAAAATAACTCATCAACTGTCAACATTCAGCTTTTCAATGTACTTTCTCTATGACTTCTGTTTTCTTCCAATTTATTGATTTGATGTGGATGTTTGTCAATGTAACTGAAATGCTTGACAAAAAACTTGCAGAAAAATTCATTTGCGGATAAAAACGGAAATAATTTTCGTTCATCAAGAAATCTTTTTGAATAGTTATTCATCAATCTACAATAAAAACAATTGCAAAACAATATTTTTTCATCTTTTACAATTTTGAATTATATATGAAATTAAATGTTTAAAAATATTCAGTAATTCACTAATATTCTGTTTTTGTTACATATTTTGTATTCAAACGTAGAAGTGACGCAGATGAATGCGGGTGGTTACGTTCCCATTACTTGTTCGACCCGCGTGGTTTCGACACGAATCCATGTTCGACCCGAGTGGTTTCGTTCCCAAGCAATTAATTAACAATTAATTGCTTCGGAACGAAATTAATTAACACTTTCAACAGTTTTACATTTTATTTTTTTCATCTACATTTTTTTTTATATCGACCACGTATATTTGTGTTAATTATCGTATGTAATTTAATTTGGAGAAACCTACATTATATAATGTTTAGATAGTGCATATGTGATCACGGTACATTTGAAGAAATATTTGATTAATTTTTATGAAAAACTATTCAAATATAATTCATTACTAAATCAAATTCATCAACATCCGCGATAGTAGAAAAAAATGTTAGGAAACCTTCTCACTGCATGTTGACTACACATACGGAAACAACTACCTATTGACACGCACACCTCTGAAGCCATACAAAATACAGCTACCGAATATCCATTTGTTTACCGCACAGTGTATACCCCTGTACTCAGGTATTCACATGTAGGGATATATATTAGAGTAGGTCGAAACCACTTGGGTCGTAACCACGCGGGTCGAACACGGAATCGGAACGTAACCACCCGACACCACGCAGATATTGACTCATTGAAACTGCAGACAGATAGGAAAGGTACACAGTGATGGCAGACCCAAAATATGCCAATCTTCCAGGAATTGTAAGAATGTATAGATGAAATTAATCTAGCAATCTATTTAGCTTTTCAGTTTCATGCAGACATACAGCTCGACAGTACTTCTTTTGGTTATCATTCTTGCTCAGAAATGGTCACTGATGGTATTATTCTTCATCATGGACATGAATGATGATTTTTAATTTTTACATCCCTTCCAGTTTATGATGATAATCAAACTGGAATAATCAGTCTCTGTCTGCCTGTCAGTATTCTTATACAAAAATGTAGAGATGATGAATAGAATAGAATATGTTTATTCACCAATCAAGGGCCCTCAGGGGGTATATACAATTATTTCAGAATGATTACATATAAATAATATTAAAGTATATTGTAATATGAAAGAATATAAATCATATCTATCATGAGGGTACAAATGAAAGATGCACAATACCACGAGTAGGATACTCATGAAAATGCAAGATTTGCAACATAATCACAATAGTCTGAAACTGGATCAAAAATATTGAGTAGGAAGAAAACTGAAGGAAGATAAAGAAATTGACAATAATAGCAGTATGCTAATACATGTATATAGTGTGGCTTGAATACAGAGGGCACCAGGGGACGATGCCTCTGCATAGTCAATCTTACTGACACACCTGTACCCTAAGTATAGGTGATAGCAAAACTAATAACATATATAAAAAATACTTAACATATAATTATGTACCTACTCAATTCAACCTTTTTTAAAGTGATTATAAGTATTTTACATTCTAGTATAAAATACATAGTTACATACCCACATACGTATACACAGTTGTACATACATATGCATGCCTACATACATTATTATAATACACATATATACACAAATATACCATTATATTTAACAGTAAATAAGTAATATTAATACTATTGTTTAGTGTAGAAAAGGTAGCTTGAATACAGAGGGTACCAGCTAGGGGACGATGCCTCTGCACAGTTAATTTTACTGGCAAACCCGTACCCTAAGTACTCAAGGCACTCAATCATTTCACTTTTAAAGGATATAGGGGGAAAACACAGTAACATATAAAAACTATGTACTTTACATAGAATAGACCTTAATAAATTTACTAATATTTTATATTCCAGCTTTCAGAATCATTTTACTAACTTGAATTAGTATTTGCACATCCTCATTGGTCATAAGCCAAGTTAACTTATTATCACTGTCCAAGTTGTGAAAATTCTTACAGGATTTGTTTATTAATTCATACAAGACATTTCTTTCATCTTTAACATGATTACATGAAAGAAGAAAATGTTTCTCGTCATCAACCGTTTTGTTGTTACATCTAGTACAGTGTCTTTCATCTCTAGGAATGCCTATATATCTTCCCCTTTCAATATTAAGTCTGTGAGCTGATATGCGAAAACGTGTAAAGCTTCTCCTCTGATCAAAATTCTTCAGTAAATTAAGATATTTTTACTGACCAAAATTTTGTTTAAAAGTACTGTAGCAACTTAGTTTTTTGTCAGAATTTGATTTCAGTTGTGAATTCCATTCCCGTATATAGTATCTAAATAAACAATCTTTAAGTGCACGTTTGAATTTATGTCTTTTGACTGAAGTTAAATCGCGAATGCCATTGATACTGGTGAGAAGAAAATTAATGGAGCTGTACCAATTTTAAGAAGGAATATATTCTTGTCAAACAGTGATTTGGACTCATAATATGCATCTTTTAAAAGTGGAAAAGACTGGCCTAGATTTTCAAGTCTATACCAGTAACTTATCATTGATCTTATAATGTCAAAGTGCAGGGGGAATCTACCCAAATCAGACAAAACAGCAAAATTAGTTGCAGATTTATGCACACCAAGTATTGATTTGCAAAATTTCAAGTGAAGTTTTTCACAAATTAAGTTGGAGTATACTTTTTCAATAGTACAGCTGGGGATGCTATTTTTTTTTTTTAGTAAATGGGTTAAAATAACCCCAAATTTCAGATGCATACAGTAAAATAGGTTTAATAGTATGGTCAAAAATGTGAATAGTGGTTTCAATGTCAGGATTCAAGAATATGAAATTTTTTCTGAGTTTTAAAAATGATTTTAATGCTTTTTGATAAAGCTCCTTTTGAGCTAAGGAGAAAGAGCCAGAGGAACAAAATGTTACACCTAGATATTTGTATTCAGACACACATTCCAGTTCAACATCATCAAAGTAAAATTTTGTTTTGGTGAGCCTACCTGCTTTGTTAAAAACAATAATCTTAGTTTTAGATGTGTTAATATTGAGACACCAATCATTGCAGTATTGCCATTCTTTGTTTTTTTTTCCCACTCCCAACTTAAATATTTAGCTGTACATAAATCAGAAGTCAAGTGCATGGTTGAAAATGGAAATTAATCATATGTTTATTATATGGTGCATCTAATAGCACTGTCCAATGTGATCATGTAAAAAGACTTGCCCTCTGTGTGTGTGGTTGTGAATTGTATGTTGTAAGTTAATGTAATTATGTTACTAATATCAGTAATATGTAAAATCATGAATTAATTATTTTTTCTTGGACTGTAGGATCATGACGCCCCTGATGTTTATGAAACAGAAGACTTGCCAGAAGATGACCAAGCCATGCAGCTACCACAGGTAATAAACATTGTAACATGGTATTTTGAGGAAAGGATATGCTAACTGTAATTTTGATTGTCTTGAGAAGTGTGTGTTTAATTTTTAATTTCTTTTAATTGATTACGATTGATACACTGAACACTGATTATTGCTCTGGTAAAATGATTGAGGGGGATAATGATTTAAGATTTTTGAAAAATGCCATCATAAGATTAGAAACTTACACAGTATTTGCAAAATCATAGAAGATGGCTTATATGTTGGGAGTTTTCCTGCTGGCTAGTCTTATATTGTTATAAAATTAGGTTTAATATAATACAGTAATATTCAAATTTATATCATATTCACAATAAAGGTGCATAGATGTAAATGGTTAAAAAATTTCATGTTTGATTACTTCTCTTTTATTTGAAGGAGGAAGCAAGTGATAATATAGAAAAATTAACACTGGACACTAATGCTGCCCTGGGAAAATTCAAAGGGTCAGAGGTCAAAGCTGATGAACTAGGTTAGTTTAAGTGTATGAGATCCTCAAGTTTTTATGATGTTCTCAATTTACATTTTTTTTTACTTATATACAAAGTCTTGTTTTAGCCAGTTACTAGTATTCTGTTACTACATGTGATGAAATGATACTGCAATATTGATCATGATTGATATTTTATTTTGATAATACTGCTATAACAGATGTGTTTAATATTCTGTACTTTAAGAAAAAATATACCTAGATTGTTATGATGAAAACAATTAAACTCTCAAACTCTAGTACCTTTTTTTTGTAGATTTCTCTGATAGAATAACTGGGTCAAGAAGGACAGGATATGATATTGAAAAGACAGAATATGAAATGGTAAAAATGATAAAAAAAATACAAAGATTAATCTTGTATATTATAATACAGTTGGGAGGAAAAATGAAGAAAATTTATCAGATTTTATATAGCCAGTGTATGAATTTCATGCTGAACAAGTTTAAAAAAGGTTATAATGATGTGCTTGTTTAACAGTTTTTATGAAGAGGCATTTTAAAAAATTTAAAAGAGGCAGATTTCAAAATCCTTCTTTAAAGATTTCATCCTGCTTAACATCATTGCTCAGCTTTTATTTTATGCAGTTGGAAGATGGGTCCAGCAAGATAGAAACCCCACAACAAAAGTTTCAGAGACTCCAGCATGAGATTCGCGAGCTTGGGGAGGAAGTTCATACCATCAAGGAGAATGTGAAAAAGGAGGTCACAGCTAACAAGACCTCCCCTGTGGACCTCAGTAAGCAACTGGAGTATCTACAACACCAACTCAATGACCTTCACCTTGAGAAACTTTTAGGACCAGAGGCCAAGGTTGATTTATCAGATCCTCAAGGTCAACTGCAGAAGTAAGATATTTCTCAATGATAACTTAGGTGTTTAAAAATAAAAACAATTACAGAGTACATGTTCACAACTAGTTGATTCTTCATCAGGTCTTAAATATCTTTATACAATAAAAAACCCTTATAAAGAAGTGCCAGGGATGGGCAATTTTGCTTCTTTACAAACGTAATTCTATTTAGCCTTGAGCTTCACAATATGTTTAAAACCTACGGGGAATGAAAATCACTTCGCTATAAGTGTCAATTCATTATAAGCATGTTCGCTGTAAGCGTGTTTTACTGTACTTTGTTACAATGTATTTCTTTAAAAATTGTTGTAATTTGATGCTTATTTTGAAGAGTTTTTCTTTAAAGTTGATTTGTAAATTGATTGGAGAACTTAATAGTTTTTTCAAGCCATTTCCCAGTCACACACGTTATTAGCTATGATTGTTTATGTTTTCTGTAGGCGCCTTTTGACAGAACTGGCTGCTTATAAACCAACAGAGGGAAAGCCAGCATCAGGTGCCAAAACAGGAAGTGGATGTGTGACCTATGAACTTTTCTACAGACCAGAGCAAGCCCAGTTCAGCAGAAATGCCAGAGTACGGACATGTATAAATCAGAATTCATCCTTCATATACGAGATTAATGTTACAGTAGTTTCATTTTCTTGAGTGTGAACAAAGTAAAATATAATATTATGTTTAAAAAACCTTCAAGATAAAAAACAATGTAAACTGAGTATAATTTTTTTTCTATAACAAAAAAAGCTATTGAAGTTTCTTTGCCTTTGTGGAAAGATTTATTGTTGGTCATGTATTTTCAGTATCATCTCTTTTTCTGTTTTGGTAATATTAAGTTGATATACATGTAGCATTACTGTGCATAAATAGAAATTAACAATTTAATAGCTGGCCAAACTGGAGGAGAGACTAGAGAGATTAGAAGCTGTGCTGGGCCAGAGCTCAGACAAAGTGGTCAGTATGGACAAACTTTTTTCAGTAATTGATTTCTTCACATACACACAAACACACACAAAAAAAAAATACTCAATGGAAGTGATTTTTTCAGTAAGTTGCATATGAACAGCTGCAGATAAGACATTAAGATAGGTTGTAAGATACATGATCTGGGAACATATACAGCTACCTAGCTATTTTTGTTGAAATTCAATTTCAATTCAGTTTATTGACATCACCATGTTGGCATACAGTCAAAATAAGAAATCATATGACAGATAACAGAAAAAAGAAGAATATTATAACATAATTGCATGCAGTTCAATTTTACACAGTTCCTTATAGACCTTGGGATTGTTTCCTCTGCATAAAGCATTTATCTAAGTAGTAGTAGTTAAAAAGACCTTAACAAATAGTTGTTGCCCATGATGTGCATAAAGACAAGGGTAGTATTTCTAAGTGGTGCTGATTTCCACTATTTTGGTAAAATGTAATTCAATCTGTAAAATATAATTCTAGGATGATGTTTTTCTCCTTTCTTTAGGGAATACTTACAGCAGACACTGATAACAAAGGTGTAGTGGTGAGTTACTTTTATCATGTTTATATCTTGTTTGAACATTGCAATTGTGTAATGATGCTCTGATAGAATCCTGCCTAAAGTTGGGTTTTGAGGTACTGAATTTTTTTTTCTATTAAAATAGGAAAGAAAACATAAAATTTAATTATTTTATTTGTTACTGTGCCTTGTGTCACCACATTCAGTTTCCTAAATCTATATGACTAATGCTGATAAACATCACAGTTGACAACTTATGATCAACCCCAACCTAACCCCACCCTAAAATAAAGTAACTTGGCTGAAAAGTAAAATGTAAAATATTGTAAATCAATTTTCAATAAATTGCATTTCTGACAGGAGTCTGTTGGAGTTCTTAACTCAAAACTTTCCCTGTTGGAGCCCAGTAATATTGACCAAGTTGATGTTCGACTAGCAAGTGTTCTTCAGAAGCTGAATCAGATAGCCGACAAGAAAACGGGGCAAGCTGACCTAGAAAGACAAAATAAGGTAAAGACATGTATACAAAGTCATATGTGTATAAATGTACATGTATTTAAATCTGGAGAAAGTCTTTTCATTGATATTGTCAAAATTGCTGTAATTAAATTTGTGAATGTACTTAAGATATGAGGCAAAGAAAGACTTTTCAGGTACACATATGTTTTTGTTAAGAAATGTTTAAAATGGATTTCAATTTGGTAGGTATCAGAACTGTATGATATGGTGAAGAAATGGGATTCAGTGAGAGATACTCTTCCACATGTGGTGGACAGACTTGTGTCTCTAAAAGAACTTCATGAACAAGGTAATAGTAACATATAGGGCATATACCCAATCAACATTATACACAATATGTGAATTTAATATTGGACCCCAAGCTGTATATAGTGTTTATATTATCTATGGTGTATGTGTACTAAAGTTCCATGTATTGCATGTCTAGGGACGTAAAATATCAGTTAAATGCTTACTGGTTCCGAAAACTGTGTGAATTTGTTACCCATATTTTCTTTTGTTACTCTTTTCATAATAAAACTCTCTGACGGTCTTTTTCTCAATACATCACAATCATAAAATTTTTTTTAAATTTAAAATGGCACAGGAGGAAAAATTCCAAATATCTTGCAATGGTATTGAAAAAGTACTGTAAAATGGTTTTAATTCTCTTGTTTGTTTCTTTTTCCAGCCTTACAATTTAGTCAGCTGTTGTCCCATCTGGATACAGCACAACAGGAGATTACAACAACGCTGGCTGCTCATGGTGATATGATGAAACAGGTAAAATGTTCTTAATAGAAATATATATGTATTATAAATAATATACTAGAGATTAACTTAACATTTAATTTTTTTTCCTCAGGATCAGCTAGCTGACAAAAATGTTAAATAAATAGGGAGATTTAACATTTACTTCCAGACCATAATTATAAGAATTCTATACATGTATCAAAAGTTTCTAGACAAGAAAATTTGGGGATAAAATCACATATCTTCTTTAATATTTAGAATATTTAGATGTTAAATGTAGAATTATTATAACCTCTGCAGTTTTTCTAACATGAAAATAATATATAGATTAAACTGCGATAAAATATGTTATTCATATTGCAAATATCTGTACTAGAATCTTGTTAAAAAATGTTAGACTAACATAACATGTTATCATGCAACTTTGATTTATACATGTACAATGATAAAACATTTATTAATTGATGTATAAACATAAAATAATGTACTTTTGTGGGGCCAAATTCTGGTGGTATGAGGAAAAATTATTGGTTTGAGGGGACTTGATTTCAAGTTTGAAGAAGTACTATCTGAAATTTTACGTTTCATGAAGGACACACATTCCTGGGTCTCACCAGGCCATGAAAAACAAGAAAATTAAACCTCCATGAAAATAAATGATCTTGCACTAATTTACCAAGTTTAACAGTGCATCATTTACTGTAAATCACTTCTTTTACCTGAGACGGTGTGCACGCGAAAATTTCACCTCACATATATTAGTATTTCTAAAGATTATATAAAGCAATAACCACAATACGTGAAAATTTTATGTTGTTAATCAAGAGTACATGACTATCTCTCAAAAATAAGGTGTCGCGAAAATTTAGTTATATACAGTATGTGGAGGCTTGCTGACATAACTTATTCCAACACTGCAAATGTACAATATATAATGTAAATCATAAAGAAATATTCATTGATGAGGTAATTTGCCTTTTTTTTCCAGCTTCAAGTGATGTTTCAAGAAAATAGTAAAACAGTGAAGTCTAATTGCGAGAGTTTAGATCAGCGATTAAAAGCTCTGGGCAAGTGATTTCTGTGTAGAATATAAACAATTTCTAAGTGTACATTAACCTGAGTTGTCATGGTGCCGAATCTCTCAGCATCAGGTGTTAGTAAAATCTTGTTCTAATTATGTATTGGTTGTTACATCATGGATCAAATATTGCATTTTTCATTGAACAATTCTTCAGATTGTATAAATTTGCTGGAAAGAAAGATTAATTTATTATTAGTTTTATATTGTAGCTGTGGATTTTTATGTAGGCCTACTGCATTATTGATATATCTTTTAAGATCAGAACATAACTTCGTAATTCAGGTATCAAATGAATACTAACTCATAATAATGTTAACTTTTTTATTTGACTAGATAGTACGGTACTTGCCACAGGATTGTAAACTGTTGATACACGTATGGTAGATTGAACAGTAGGTGAACATTTTGGAATCTGTATTTGATAATCAGGTTGTGATCTACAAATCTGATTTCATTGATGGAATTTTCTGCCCACAGATAGCCTTAAAAATGTTAAATGTATAGACTCAGACACTTCCAAGCCATATTAAATTTTATTTCATGTAAATGTATAACGAACTGAAACTTGACAATATGTACCTGTGTTGCATAGGTTGAAGTAAATTATTACTTTCCTTGGATCATATTATCTAATGATCATTTTTTAAGGCATGTATGTAAGTGAGGTTAACCTCATGCTTGAAACTTTAAGTCAATGATTGAGAAACATGGTCCATCTAAATGTGCAATATTTTTGTTCATTCCTGGCTATTGTCAGTACATGTATATTTTAGTGCTTTTGGGTAAATTGATGTCATATTTATTATTCGATTCTGCCAAATAAAGAAAGACCAACCAAGAGTGCTGGTGTTTGTATAGATGGATAATATTTACTAATATACAGGTTAAAATCAACTCACATGTACACTGCACCAGATACGAGTTACTCAGTCGGTTTGAGCGCTCGCTCCGTGATCTGAAGGTCGTGTGTTCGAATCACGACCGCAACTGACCTAAATCGATAAAAAAAAAAGGTTGCAACTGTACCTTTGCCAAGCGCTCGGCACATCGGAGTGCAAGTTTCGGGTCCTTCGGATGAGACATTAAAAGCCCAGGCCCCTTGTCATGGTAGGTATTGGCACGATAAAGATACCTCACTACTCAATGGGCCTGAGTGCCGAGTAAAGGTCTAAATTTGAAGCCCTTCACCGATATATGGTGTTTTTTGGATGAGAACTAAAAAACCGAAGCCCCGTGTCACGGTAGGCATTGGCACGATAAAGATCCCTCACTGCTCAATGGCCCTGAGTGCCGAGTAAAGGTTTATAGAAGCCCTTTACCGGTATATGGTGACGTCTCTATATGAGTGAAAAATTCTCCAGTGGGACGTAAAACAACACACAATCAATCAATCAGATACGAGTTATAGGCTTTAAGAGCTATGACATATCGATTACATCAGATTTGACTGATATGACATGGAACAAGTTTTGAGGTCATGTTTATGTTTTAAGTGATAGCCAAAGTCTGGCAACTCTGAAAATTGTAAAACCTAAAACCTGGGAAAATTCAATCTGTTTTGCTTCTTTACATGGCATTGGACCTTGATAGTCATCAGATTGACTTTTCTCCGAGAGATCTCAGATGTATGGAAGCAAAGCAATGCGTAAACAAGAGGACGAAAGTTAAACCTTTACTGAAATTCAGTTTTAAAAAAGGTTTCTTATGACACAGATTTAACATATTTCTGGAAGCGGGTTCATATACGGAAACTTTCTAATATTAATCCAATGTTAAAGACGCTGGCTTACTGAACGATGAAACAAAATTATAACACAAACTTTATAATTAATTTTACTTTAATGATACATGTCCAAACAGATAATCTAAAATGTTAATTTCTAAGTAACTATGCTTTTTAGTGAGATGCTACAGATAGTAAAACACTTTTTATTGTCAAAAAATCAGGGATGTATAAATACATTTCTGATCAAAACGTAGTTAACGTACAGTTATATTATTTTTATGAATGATTTCATTAACAGGAAATAGATATTACTAATCATGGATCTTACAGAAAAATTTGGCATGGGTACTATTACTCTTACGTCATAATTGATTTAAAACAAAACAAATGAATAACATGAATGATATTTACAGGTAAAGCTGCTTCCATGCATTGAAACTTTTACACTTAGAATTAACAATAAAAAGTGAAGGCAAAATAAATATCTAAAATGTTCATCAAACACGTCTACAACACAAAAAGAAATTCCATTTCATAATTCCAACTGTTATTCCATTTGGTATGTTCTGGAAAGAAGAAATTTGAAATAAAACTTATTATAATGAGTTATCAACAAATAAACTTGAAATTTTTACTTTTAAGTCATCTGAGTATTACACAACATCATTATGGAGATTGATCTCTTTACAATAATTCCAAGGCCAGTTTTGAGCCATGTTTTACTACTGTAACAAAATTTCACACGTAAATTGTCACCCTGGATTAAATCCTTCGTGACACTTCTGTAAAAACAATACATCAGAATACACAAGTTTAAGATTTGTTGACAAGATTTCGGAAACAATTTTCGAAAAACAACTATTTGAAGAAAAAAAAAATCACTATCATGGCAGATATATTGATGAACAAACAGACAGAGTCAGAAATTTTGTGTTAACAAATGTGCTGCAAATGCTATGGAGAAGATTTTATTAAAGTTGTTAAAGAATTTCTTTTGAAAAAGTCTATACCATTTATAATCCAGAAGAGACTAAAATTGTTCGTTGCACCATTTGGAAAGTGAGCTCATTAAAGGTTTCTTATAAGATAATTTCTTAGAACAAGGTGGGTCAAGAGAATCGTGGTACCTGTGTACATGTATATACAAGCATGTTTTCAATGTATATTTATTTATTGGAAATAACTGGAACATTGTATTAAGATGCTTTCCACCCCCACCTCCCACAACACTTTATTCCATAGAAAAAAACTAACCCAACTTCTTTTTTCTCTATTTTGAGCTTAGCTCCCTTTTAGAAGGTTTATGACCTCCATAAACTGATATGAACTAATTCACCCAGATAAAACTTTGTGACAAGTTTTTTGAAACAAGTTTCTTTAATCTCTGGATAAAAAGTCGAAAATATGAAGATTTATTGACGTATGCAAACGGACGGCGGGACGTACAAAAATGTATGGCAATAAATAAAGGTTAATAATTAATTTGATATTATCTTGATAGATCCATGCATATGCATATATGTAGAAAACATAAACCAAGTTGATAATCTAATGTATGACAAATGTTACAACTAGATTTATCCTACTTACTGAAGGTCATACAGGGGAGTGGTGGATCTTATGACGAGGGCGAATTTCGTCTCAGTGTTGGGTAAATCCATGTGAAGGAGACATAGGTAGTCCCCGGACAGCAGAAAGTATTCAGCATCAGCAGAAGTACCACTCACGAACGGCCCATCATCCCCATCAACAGTCCTAGTAGCACTGCCATAATGTTTGTGTAGCCAATCCAAACTCGCCGGAACCGGGTCTCCGTCAACCTGATGTAACGTTCACATAAATATATGCTTTCTAAAGGCTATTGTTTGAAGGTGAGTTAGGAGAAATTCAGAAATGTCTATGTGTAGACTAGAGGAAAATTCTTATAGTTTACCTTAGTTGGACAGTTCTCATTAAATTACCAATTTAAGTTATTTCAAATTTTAAATTAAAAAAAAACAAAAGATGTAATACTTAAAAATAATAACACAGACAGGGCGATGTGGTACATTGGAAAACACTGAATATTGTAAAATTAATCCTACCTTAAACATTTTGATGCCAATAGGATATTTAGGATCCGATAATAGCTGAAGTTTCACTTTCTGTGAACCTGAAAATTAACTTTATTGTTCATAGCGTATACAAATTCCCTAGCATGATGTAATTGTCATTTCATAATTCAAAAGTTGAATCATGTACAATGTTATATTGATTAATTAACATCACAGTAATAGTTTATTTGATGGACTTTGAGTTTTAGTATACTTTTACTCTGTTCCATGCACAAAAAAGCACCAAATTTTAATACTTGGAATAGCAATCTTTAGCTGTGGGTTAGTATGGAAACTGTTGTATTTAATCTGTCCTCCTGCATTTGACCCAGCTGTCCATTGACCCGTAACACACTTCACGTGATCTAGACAAGGTCAAGAAATCTATCAGAACACTTTCAAATTATAAACATTAAAGCATTTTGTCATATGCAAGTAATTTTACGAAATGTCAAAGATGAGCTACATTTTCGCCATTTACATCGTACGTCATTGAAATGTCAAAGAATTCTATTTTTAAAAAACATACTATACTGCTCTGTTCCCTCTTTATTGCAGTTCAGAACTGTTGTGTCAGAATCTACTTTTCTGAAGAATAAGAAATAAGACTCACTTCATTAGAATTGAGAGTTTCAAACAATGGAAATTGATGTTATAACAGTATAAAGTAAGGCCTAGAAATAAAATGTCGAGCTATAAGTGATGTAGTCACACCGTGTGTTCGAATTAGAGGACTTCTTATATTTAATCTAGTAGGTTTATAGGGAAAAATAATCATTATACTTTCTGTTCTGACATTTTTCAATTGGAAACGTGATGATTGCTGAATTAAATTACAAAAAGGGAGAATAATGTAATTCATGGTTCTTGTCCCTTTCTGTTTATCACTACGGACAAGACAGTGACACATTCAAAGAGTGGGGATTATTTGATTGATTGAACTATCTAAATTTGCAATACAGGCATGTGCCCCTCCTTCATTTTACACACAATTTCATAATGCATTTAGAATTATTCTCAGAAAAAAACAGTGAACTAACCAATACAATACATATTGACATTTAAGAACTGAAATACTTGATATGCCCCAGTGGGCCAGCACTGTAAAGTCGCAGTAGGAATTCCTTCTCCTTGCCCTGATCTCCGGTGGATGGTATGCAAACGTATCTACCTGGCTTCAAAGAAAACCGGAAAGAAGTCTGGACACTTCCAAAGTAATGATTATTTTTACTAGGAGTTCCCTCTTCTTGGAGAACTAGGAGGCCATTGGATCCGCTTTCTAGAACCTTAGAAAATGTTGTAAAACAGGTATATTTAATCAATGCATTAAGAATGTGCATGTCCAAATCTTCACCATTGTTTACATAAACATAGAGACACCACAAAAAAGAGAATTTTTTACTTCAATTTGAGCAATTATAATCATGATGTTTTATCCATTCACTTGTCATAATCAAAATGAGCCGCGTTTGAAATTTAAAGACTATCAACTTGAAGGTATTTAAATTATTGATCTACATCAACATTTTTTTATATTTGATACGCTCAAATTATGTTTTGTAATTTAAAAAAAAGGGAGATAATTGTAGTAATATATTCCAAATGTCCTCAAACACACCTTTAAGAACCGAATCATAACCATTACCTATTGGGATTATCGATAATATCAAATTTTTAGCCCTACCCTATATAGATCAGCACGAATGCCAACTTTACTGGCCTTTCTTCGTTCTGTTCGCTGTATGATCTGCACAACAAAAGGGACGTCTCCGTATACATCAACACCTACAACGAATTTAAACAAATACTAAATTTTTATGTAGTTTATGATGGCATAATTCTGTCCCCTACATCCAAGATAAATTACGTCAACTTACGAGAAAAGTATGCCAACACGCAAGATAATTATACCTACATGTAAGATAATTATATCACATGCATGATAATTATGTCTATATGTAAGATAGTTATATCTACATGCAAGATAATTATGCAGACATGCTAGTTATCCTTTAGGGAAATTCATACTGGAATTAGAATTAACCCATATTAAAATTAAATTCTCTATTTTAAAAAAAAAGATGCATCGATGACGTTTTATCAATTAACAATATTCATTTTCATTCCTGCGATTATTCAGTATCCCATTGAACTGGAAATAAAAGACATCGCAGAGAATGACATACATATATATTGTTTACGGATTTTTTCTGTTTATCCGATCTTATGACAAGGAGCAGGTGTGACCGATCGACATTGGATGGTCACTTCTCCATGGCATCTGATCCTACCTCTCTTTTCAGAGGTTCATGCTTACCCTGTTCACAATCTGTAGTGTTTAATTGAAATTTTGAGCATGATTACTGCACGTTCATTATCTTCACATTTCATTAATACACCAGGGAAAGGAGAGATTTAGTTGAATAGTATATACATTAATTTAAATATTTAATTCAGTATTTAAACCATTTGCTTACTTGCTTCATCAACTGCAAACTGAAACTTTGGATTGTTTATTTTCTCTCTGAATCCTGCGGCCTCTTTGCCCTCCCATTTCCCATAAAGAGATGTACAGTATTCTTTGAATAAAGAAATATTTGAAAAAGTCTATATTCGTGTCTTTTTTTTTTGTTATCTTTGAATAAAACTTCTGAAACAACCATTATTTTTAATTATCAGTTTTACCTACTAAGATATATATATATATATATATATATATATATATATATATA
This sequence comes from Saccostrea echinata, assembly GCF_033153115.1. Classification (NCBI taxonomy): domain Eukaryota; kingdom Metazoa; phylum Mollusca; class Bivalvia; order Ostreida; family Ostreidae; genus Saccostrea; species Saccostrea echinata. The sequence goes on from NW_026889777.1 coordinate 15,934,845, forward strand.
TATATATATATATATATATATATATATATATATATATATATATATATATATATGACATACAATTCATTCCACAGCAAGTAAAGCTTTACTGAATGCTACTTGTTTTATTTTTTTTTTCAATCTCATTTAAAAAAAAAAAAGAATGAATGATTTGAATAATTTAAGACTTACTAAGGTTGTCTGAAGACCCATCTCTGTCAAAGTCAGGTGTGATATGACAGATTGTAACAGTTGTAAAGAAATAAAGAAAATGTTCCAGTGAAATGTAAAACTCCCCATCATTTTTGTTAGGGGCCTCAATAAAGTACTTTGGTAGACTTTTCCATTCGTCACTCCTATAAATCAGGACTCTTATTTCACATTCATTTTAATGATGATCACCTTATTAAATACAAGGGGGTAGAGTAATTCTGTATTGTGGTACATGTATCAAATTATTTTTTTAACATTCATTGTACAATTAAAGATACAACTGGGGCACTCTTTCATTCTAAATGTATCAAAGTAATTTTTTTTTATTCGTTGACTTAGAAAACCTGAATATATGAATTGTCTACAAGTTTTAATGTAATTGGTGATCTCTCGATCTCGATCTCTCTCTCTCTCTCTCTCTCTCTCTCTCTATATATATATATATATATATATATTAGAGATGGCAATCGAATACAGAATTGCCAATCGGTTAACCGCTAGACGTTCCGACCGATTAATCGGTTAATCGTATCAAAAATTATCGACATATTTCTTCATTGTAAGCTCTATTAAAAAAAATGTTACATATAGTAAATAAATATTACCGGCATGTTTATAATTTATCAGATATATACATTATTTCATTATACATTATTTTAATTTTAATAAGAGGGAGAGAAAGAAAGAAACCCATTGAATATGCTTGAAGTATCATTTACATTAAAAAAAAAAAATTCAGAAGAGATGTCGTGCAAATTCATTCTGCATTGTCACCATTATCAAAAATAAGTCCGAACTATCACTTAATTTACAATGTTTATTTAATAGGCAAATATTATTTGATAGGTAACGGCAAAGGATAGAAGAGGTAAGGTACACATTATAATCAGTTCACAGTACTCAACGATCATTTAATTTAAAACAAGACAGGTTGGGTAACGACATGGTGTTTACACAACAATTAACATCTCGAAAACTGACAAATTATCCCCATCAGGAGAGCCTTAATTATCTCCGAATCAGCTTAAATAGATAGGTGAAAATGCTAACATTTCAGATATTTTTATTTGCATCTTTTAATTGAATTTTTTATGAAATTTTGTTCAGATTTACACATATATTAATTTTTTCCGACTAACCGATTACAGATTTTCTAACCGATTACCATCGTTCCGACCGAGTAACCGGTTAACCAATTGCAAATTGCCATCCCTAATATATATATATATATATATATATATATATATATATATATATATATATATATATATATATATATATATATATATACCCATCGCTGTAGGGTCCTTTCCACTCTGCTTCACCCCAAGGATTCCTCATTCGAAATAATCGAACTCCATTTGACTGGAATCAAAATAAACATTGCAACTTGAACATGTGCAGAAAAATTTTTATTTTCAGGTACTAATATCAAGTAATTATATAGAAGGCTTTAAAACAATCCTGTTTCAAAGTGAAGGTTAGTAGCTACAAAAGCATTGTTTTTTGAGATATGACTTATTATGTTCTTTTTTGCATTTCTTCTTCTTTAACTGCTTGCATCTCTTATATATTTTTCTTATATCTACATACCATTACAGCACCCGTTAGTGTGTATTCGTGTGGTCCTACCAAACCATATTGGTTGTTAAATTCCGACTGTAAAATGCAATATAGTGAACATGTATTTTTTTAAGTAATTTATATTAATTAAAAATTCCAATGCAGAAATGGTCAGAATTCAGCAAATAATCACCAGTCTGTTTGTTTGCTTAATGTGAGAATATATGGTAAAGTTGACTGTATTAGATATAATTTTGAAATATAACTCATTCGCTGAATATTCAGTTTTCAGTTTACTGATTTTTGTCAGTGCAATTTTACCGGAACAGAGCACGTAATGGCGGCTCCTGAAGAAAGGGCATTCCTGACACGCGTGTGAAGTTGAGTGGGATCCATAGACATTTTCTCTAGGACGATGTCCTCGGGAATTCCTCCGGTTAAAGCCATGTAGGAGTCAGCTGCTGTACCCCCAGACACTTCCGGGAAACTCCCGTGCATCCTGGGGAATAATTTGGAAAAATGTACACGTACCTTTTTTGTTCAAAGAACTATGTGAATTAAAAACCTTTATTTTATTATTAATATTTTTTGTTAATAAATTATTTTCAATAACTCTCGAGGATTTAAATACTTTGATAATAATTTGAATTACACATGTATTTCTTTCTTCAATTTTTATGCCTGTATTTTCTACAGAAAGTTTGGGAATATTGTTGTTATCCAGGACAGTCTGTTCATCCGTCTGTCGCGCCATATATTTAAAGCAGAAACCAATTTATCTTTTTAAATCTGATTGGCATTGTCGTGAAGATATGCATTAAGGTTTCACAATTTTTATTTTTATCCTTTGGGTCAAAAACTTTTATATTACCAAAATCCTGGTTTCCAGAACTACTTCTAACATACGCAATAGCATAAAACTTTTGGAGTATGATTATTGGTATATCTTGTAGATGTGCAGTGAGGTTTTGGTATATTTATTTTTATCCAGCAGACCGATCAGGGTTTTAAAAAAATCATAAAAGTACTAATGAAAGTTTGCAGGATTCATTTCAGGAAGCTGTCATTTCCATAATCAAAATTGCTATACGTTAAAAAAAAAATAAATTTTCTTTGGTTTGACAACAAATTCATCAAGTTCTTATTATAGATTTAAAATTTAACGCAGTTTCTACACAAAATCCTCCAAAAGTCTTTCTAAAACAGAATTTACTTCAGCGATTTCTTTAATTTCAGAATGGTGGTGCATTTATCATATGAAATATATGTACTAACATAGAAGAGACCAAGGGCCACATGCTCACTTGCACATTTTTTATTCTCAATTTGATGTGCATGTATATTTGATTTATAGATCAAATTGTGGTTTCTTTGATAGTTGCCCAGATACCCAAATAAATATACTTTCGGAGACAAACGTTTACGCATGGGTTTATGACAGCATGCAGTATCTGTCCATGTGAATGAATTTTTAATTCAATATTCTTTATTCAGTCTTTCCTATAATTATATTTTTAAATATACATTATCTTTAAGCTTTGACTCGGATGAGTTTGGAATATTTTCATGTTTTTTGGAAAAAGACTTTCAGGAAAACATCTAGAACAGCGGTTGATAAAACAATAAAGTACATGTTTATAAATACTTAAATGTAAAGATACCTAGCAAAAGCCTTTTCCAGCAAGGACACCCACATTTCATTATGATCAGTTTTGGAATGAGCGGAGTAAATTTGTTTTCTATTAATAATAGGTAGATAATCATCAATGAAAACGTCATCCCAGCGACCAAATCTCCAAAACCGACAGTGGAAGATCCCATCATACTGTGGGGTTCCCACAGGATAAGAATTATTTGGAATAATCTGAAAATAAAACCCCTCTGAAAAATGTCGCAATTGAACACATGGAAGGACAAGTACTGAAGTCAAAAGAAAATTAACATTGACGTGCCTAACTATTTAAAGAAAACATTCCAGCCGTGTTTTTAAGCAGTAATAAACTTAAATAATTAATATATAGAATGAAAATCAATAATCAAGTTATACAATTAATAATCAGATAAGATACTTATATATGCATTATATGTATTTTCAAACAACTGAATTAACGTCTAATATCTATAACGAAAATGTCATCATAGAAGGGAGCTTACTCTTTCGATGAGGTGTTCTTTATCGGCGACGTTAGACACTGAAGCCAGGAACCAACATGTCCCTATAGATCCCTGTCCAATGTCATAACGACTAGTTCCCTCAGAGAATAAGCAGGGAATACGTGCAAACTCCTTGAAAAGAGACATTGTATATCTTCTAGTGAAATGCTAATGTCATTTTTGTTAGTTTTAATCAGTTGCACTTTACACATTGCATAATTATATATTAATTAAAAATACAATATCAAGTAAGAAAAAAGAATACAAAATCAATTTTATGTGAACTCTTTGTGAGATTTTAATTATGCAAAAATTAAAAATAAATATTTTTATTGCTAATGTTTTTTCAATTAAAATCAATCAATCAAAGTTTTTAAAATTAAAGAAAGTAGCCATGAATCTCTGAAGTACAACATCTTTCTATCAGACTTGAAGACAATTGAGTTTAATAAAACTAAAATGGATATAAATGGTCTCGAATCCATTTTTTCAATTGGGAATTTGACATCTTTAAATAACTTTTTATAAATGTATGATACTCGGTAATCAGAGGCGTTTTACATTTGTTCTCTTTAAAATTTGAACTTAAAAATGTTGACTCTTACATAATGTATTTCGTGTTAATTGTTATTTTGATTTTTTTTTAAACTAGATTTTATTTACCTTTCTGAAAAATCAGTCAATTATGGATATAGTAAGCTTTGAAAAGCCCTTCAAAAGTCACGAAAACTACTTGCTGGATAATATATCATACTGAAACAGTCCTGTCAGATAAACATACCTGTGGGCGTTTCCATTCAAGATGTTGTCTACCTAACTCTCTCCCCATTGCCACTTTTAGAGGAAAATCATAATCCACGTAATGTTGCCCGGGACCAACCTTTGGGCGACTCTCTTTATCGAAGTTCTGTGGATTTTTACGAAAGTCCAAATGCTTCTCAAACTGACCTAGGTCGTTTAGATTGTACATATCCCCAAATATAGGATGTTCTGCAAGTCAAAATATATTCTGATTAAGGCAGAACTCAAAAACTTATCTTTTGTTGGCAATATAATTATTTGGTTGTGTTCAAGATTATACATTTTTTTTTATAAAGAGATAACTGAGTATTTATAAACAGGAGGCCTATATGTCATCATTTATGAACTGTCTTGCATCAATCTTTAGTAAAACAACAGAGAAGAAATTATGCAAGAAATAATAATAAATGATCACAATGAAGATAGAAATATTAAATAATATATCAATATTAACTTCATTAGGAAACTCACAACTAGATAGAGATAGCAAACGAAATAAATCTTACAGGTTATTTCGGGTATAAAATACTCATAACAAAACAAGGAAGTAAAATTGTGAGAAACCGAAAGTTCCAAAATCAAAATCCTAAAAGAAATCGTTTCCATAAATCTATATAATGGTTTTAAATTCTTTTTCTGTTGGCTAGGCCTATAGTAAACAATTATGGGTTGAACCATCTTGAAATATAAACATTTGTTTGCAGGTTCAATAATATGATTAGCTCAATGCAAATGACCGAAACAAGAAAGATAAATGTTATATCCTGTTTTTTACAAAACATATGCCTGTAATTAGATAGAAATAAAACACTCCAAAATATTAAATAAACTGCAGTCACGATGATAAGATATACACTAGAATCTATCTATATTTCAGATTACCACACTCTTAATCTTTACTTTGTACTATTTGAAAAAAAAAATATGCACCTAGAAAATCTGCCACTTTCGTCTATAATGTCTTTTTCTCTTTGCTCAAGGTCTGGGTACACTTCGAGGAAGTTTGAAGGTCAACTGTCTTAAATCCTTTTCTTCACTCTTTAGACTTGCTTTCCGGAAATCCAGGTTTTAATGTTCTTCTAATTATATGTCGTCTTCGATTCATATAACGTGGAAGCCAAATTATGTCAATTCAAAATCAAAAAAGGTCACATTCAAACATACACACACTTCAGGTTAACATTCAAAATACATATATGGACGTGTTGTCTGGTAATCTCAGTTTTCGATATTGTATAGATTAAATGCCTTTTTAAATAATTTTTCTTCCGCGGTATTTCGTGTCTATACAGTGAAGTTTAATTACATTGATACGCATCAATAAACACATAAAAACATTTCTCTAGAAATCGATTGTGCAATTTTTGCACTGACAGCTTTACTTCACCCGAGCTCTCAGCAGAAAAATACCCGCTTTCCTTACTTCATTCTAGTATGGAACGAAGACACACAGCTAATGTCACTGTAACAGTTCAGTTGTTTGAACAAGTTTGCTGCTAATATCCTATATACATATAAAATAAATATAAACAAGATATATTTGTGAAACACTGATGCCCCCGTATGGCAACTTATAGCGAAGGTTAAACTTTCTCAAATGCAAATCAAATAATATGTTGGTATACCCAAAGTAAGTTCTTGTCCCGAGGAATATACCTGTGAAATATGAAAGCCCCAGCAACAACCATTAAAAAGATATGGAAAAGGATAAAAATTTTCAAAGGTAAGTCAAACATCAAGGTCAAATGGTCAAAATTAATGGTGCCCATGGCAAGGCCTTCTCACAAGAAATACACATGTGAAATATGAAAGCCCTATCACCAATCGTTCAAAAGATATGGCCAGGTTTCAAGTTTATGAAAAGTAATCAAACTCCAAGGTCAAAAGGTCAAATATGATGGTACCCAAAGAAAGGTTTTGTCACAAGGAATACACATGTAAAATATGAAATCCATAGCTCCAACCAATCAAAAGTTATGGGCAATGTTAAAGTTTTTGCGGACAAACAGATAAACAGACAGACAGAGGGACGGACAGGGCAAAAACTATACACCCCCGAATCTTCGATACGGGGGGCATAAAAAGGTACACAAATATCGACCATATAACTTACGAAATGATTACTTAAATCGAGACTGTTAATACCGGTATTCTTGTTTCTTGTTTCAACTTGTTTGTCAATAACTTACCTCGATTTAGATATTGTTCATACGTAGAGCATACTCTTGCATATCGAATGAACTGAGAGATATACACCCCATATGCAGGTGATAAGGGTATTAGTATATTGCAGCATAAGTAAGGGAAGTTGACGATTGAAAAGTTAAAGTCATCACGTTTATCATAAAGCTTGGTTGTTAGATTACTATTAACGTCTTTTTCTAGTAAAATATCCAAATATGAAACAGATGTGTTAGGCTTAAGTTTGTGGTATCTTTTATTGACAGCTCACTGGGATATATTGTGTTGACATATGAATGAAAATAACTACTGTTAATTGATAATACGTCGTCGATATATCTAAATGTCGAGTTGAAGGCCGCAGCAAGAGATTTCTTTTTCTCATGTATAAGATTTTGAATAAATGCTGCTCCATATGAATACAAAAATAGGTCTGCTAGTAACGGGACGCAACTGGTACCCATGGGAATTCCAATAGATTGTTGGAAGACCTGGTCTCCAAAAACTACATAGATATTGTCAATCAGAAACTCAAGCATCTTTTTAATATCAACTTCAGAGTACTTGTATGTACAATCAGAATGTTTTTTTAACAAAATAATTTTGCAAATGACCAATGACAAGGTAAGTAAATTTACGAGTTCCATTTTTATTTAAAAAGCAGCTGTCAATGATGTCAAAAAGCCTGGACTTTAATTTATCGTGGGGAATGGTTGTATACAGAGTTGAAAAGTCGTAAGTTTTCATTTTATTGATTTTGGTAAAATTTTGTGATTTCACATTTTCCAAAAGTTCCTTGAAATTTCTAAGTGAACAAATAATGAGAGTCAAAAGTTCTTGATTTAGTAAGGGAACAGTTACACGATAGGAAGGCGGCATTTCTTTAAGATACAAAACAAATTGTATTTGTTGACATAATTGAATATTTAAAAAAAAATTTTCTTTGAGAACTTTAAAAATGATAATACATTTGCTTGTTACTTGAAAAAAAAAATAAAAAATTGCGCACAAAAAATTATTATTTACGGAAATAACTGTTCATTGTCACATTTCAGAATAATTGCTGAACTTCCTGCTTAACACTTTAAGTGTAACACTTTCTAACAAAGGGTTGCTTTCTTTACAAAACAACAGAAGGTTAAAAGGAAATAAGGAGGGAGAGTGTGTTGACTTAAGTCCTTGACTATATTAGAAAAAAATACGTATTAAATAAAGCTCGTGTTTGTTGTCCATATCAAAAAGATTTTGGTGATGACTCTGGAAATAATCATGGACAAATAAAAGTAATATCATTCTTGGTACAGCAATTTACCATTAAAGTAAGACATTGCATTATGATATTGAGCAAAACAGATTCATTCGTTCAGAATTCTTAATTTTACCATGGCAATTTGTGCTGTTTAAACTAGTAAAGAGGAAATATCTAGCATTATAGTTGAATATCATATATAAGGAATTATATTTCAATCAATCTTTTTCGTAAGATGAATAGGATATTTTAGGTTAAAGAATCATAAAAATAATGAAACTGTTTTAAAATGCTTGTTCTACGTACGAACAATTTTTAAACGTGGTGATGATACAAGGATAATTTATCAATAAGCTCGTTTAAAGTCAACATTTTGCAAATTTTGTGGTCGATACAATGAATTTGTTTGCAAATACAATCTATCGTTAGGTCGAATATTAAGTGATTCTTTTATACAAATTTATACTCTATTACTTTCACACTGAATTGTTTACGGATATTTCCGTTTACTCGATCATGAAAAGTGGCATACGAGCTGTGTCACCGATCGGCAGGGGATGCTCACTCCTCCATGGCACCTCATAACTCCGATCATAGGCATTTATGCCTGCTGTTCAATCCATTTCATTCATTTGAATAAAATACATTTTAAATCAAATTATTCCTACTCTTTTTTCATAGGTCTGTGTTTGCTCTGCTCACAATTTGTGTTGGTTAATTGGACTTCCGAGCATGATTGTTGTTCGTTTTTTCACATTTCATTATTTATACTTGTATTTTTAGTATGTTATCAAAATTTTCTTAGACTTCTTTCAAGCCTTCATCATCGTTTTGGTGCGTTTTAATGATACAGTGTATTTCTTACTGTTAAACGCCCATTGGCTTTGGAAATTAAGACTTTTTTCTTTTTGGGTAATATATTGTGAATGGAAGCTTAATGAAAACAATTGGAAAAGTAAAACAGAACTCCGATATATTTTACTTATATATGAACTGCAAAGAACTTGAACAGGTAAAACAAGTAAAATATACATATATAAATACAATGATAAACCTTATGGAATTAACACCTCTTCGGAAACAACAAGTACTTCATAAATAGACAAAAAAAATAGCCACTTATTATCTTTATGTAATAATATTGTACTGTAAAGTAATACTGCTACTCCCTTTGGTTACACTTTTTATACAAGTCTTGCTAAGAAAAATGAACATGGTGGTCAGTTAAAAAGGGGACAAAGAAAAACACATACACATAGAGAATTATAAAGAATAAGATCATTAACATTGGCCAATACATAACAGAAAGATACTTTATTTACATTTAAGAAAATATTTTTAAGGTTTAAAATGTTAGTGACAGAAAAAAAATGAACTACATATTTTACTCATTAGTAGATATCAGAAGAACTTACTTTTCTATGATGAGTCACACTACATATCTTCTAATATGAGCAGTTTAACAGTCAACTAACAAGACGGTGTAAACATAACAATTCTCATTTGTCAAAAGATCAAACAACTAAATAATAGTGAAATAAAAATTTAGTAAATAAAAATATACGTTCATAAAATTATAAAGTATTTTTCCTTGTAAAATATAAGAAAAATATATAAAACAACAAAACGAATCTTAAAAAAAATAAATAAATAAATAAAACCCTGGACGGATCTCTTAAGATGCTAACTAAACCAAAGCTACATAAAAAACTAGTTCTTCACATAATGTTTCAAAGCAAAATAATATCACAGATTTGCTTTCGATGAGTCGACAACGTTAAAAACATTGTTCGAAATGGCTATGAAAACTAAAAATCAAACTTCAAAAAAAAAAAAAAAAAAATCACACAGTCAAGAGTTAGGTACGTGGTATCACATGTCAGAAAAAAGTTACACGAGGTACTTTAAATCAAAATCGATGCATCAGCGTTTTAACCTGTATTATACGTTCTTAATACATGTACAAAATGTTGCGACACAGGCAAATTGAAGACCGTTTACACGTATCTAGCATCTTGGTTTAATCGTATCTAATAGTGAAGGTTAAACTGGTCATGTAAACATTTAATTTATATCTTGAAGGTGAATTTTGTGGTTTTGTTAGTAAACACACTCGATGCCCCCATAAGTGAATTAGTAGTTGAATAATGTATATACTAAAAAACATCGCAGAAACATAAGGAAAGATTGTTCTAAATAAAAACTACTAAAACAGAAAAAATATCAAAAATGCTTGGAATATCTATATAGATAATTGAAATTCTTTCTCTTGTGAGTTACATTTGCTAATAACAATTCTTGGTTACAAAAATAAATTAATAAATAAAAGTATTTACAGACAAATTTTCATACATGTACAAAAATTTTACAAACAATAACAGGTAAATATTTAAGCACGTGAGCAAAGTTTACTATAAATGAACAGGTACATGCAATAAAGAAAGATGATGATTGATGATTTATCTAATGTCTCCAAAAATACAATTAGCATTACTCTAGTTGTCCAAGAAGTTACCAATATTACAAAATGTTCAGCAGATTGCATTGGGTCATAAGAATTTCTGGTTTTGTTCTTTCTTACTCCATTTGATGTGTTCTGAAAAGGAAAATTGCACAAGTTTTGACGATTGCAATATAAGCATTCTACATAAAGCAATGCAAAACAGGTGTTAGTTAGGAATCACTGTCTAGTTTGCTGGGTATGTCAGAGCATTAATGGCAGTTGTAAACTTGGGATAATTTATGCATATTTTTACCCACGTTTCCAAACTGTCTCCCCAATGAACTAGACAGTGATTCCTTATATTTACATTTATATAAAAATAAAAACGGCTGTCTACTAGACATGAAATACACAAGGCATTCCATGTTAATTATCATATATAATCGCCGCCCACTGCGTCAGAAACATTGGTAGAGGTGGAAAATTGACTTGCATATTAGGCACTTGACCTATCCTTTGGCGAAATTTGCATTCAGTTGTAATTATCGAGGATTTAACACATCTAACTTTCAAAGAGTAATCACAGAAAAAGAGTTGGAAGTGTAAATATAATTCAATATATCCAATAGAGATAACATTTCACTGTCATTTTTACCTACATGTGTTTTCTACAAGAAGTGTGATTAAGATATATTTATTCTCCAGCTCTAGTGATACAATTTATTGCAATACTAGTAGTTTAATCCCCTAATGTAAAAAAATTCAAATAATAAGTTTATTCAAAGATTTAGATAAGACTTTTTTTTACAACAGCTGAATTTTTTTTAAACTTAAATTTGAGATTGGTTTAGACGGTGAAATTTATTTTTCTTTCTTTTTCACAGGATTAAAATTGCATTTGTTCATAATTTATCATTTGTTTACCTACTAAAATATGATCAACATTATGATTATACTTACTCGATATTATCCAGAGGAGTGCTGGATCGGATGACGACAGCGAATCTTTTCTCGGTGTCAGGTTGATCCATGTGAAGCAAACAGATGTAGGAGCCAGCGTTCAGGGAATATTCCGCGGGGGCGGAAGTACCCATCACAAACGGCCCGTCATCCCTGTCAACGGTCTTGGTAGCATTCCCATAATGCTCGTACAGCCAATCCAAACTCGCTGGAACCGGATCTCCGTCAACCTGATGTAGTGAAAATACGATTAAATGTTTTTTCATTTACTTTACTATATCAAAGAACTATCTTTAGGTCGAGAGGTCTTATTGCCAAAATAAAGGAGATTTGATAGAAGTATTGAAAAGTTTTATTTAGTTTTTTTCCTCTCCATAATAATTTCCTTCATATTTGGAGGTCATGAGCAAACCATAGATGGGAATCGTTTTCATATTTTTTCATGAACCAATAATTTTCAAATGTTGATTTAAAAAATAGTTCATTAATAAATTTAATTTTTTCAAAATTAATTGTTTCTGTTACTTAGAAATGGTTCAAGAGCCTTACTTGTACAATTGTAAACGTCGGTATTTTAAATAAGTAAAATTTTGCGATTTTTCTGTAAAAACTAAAAACGCATTTGCTCTTGGGTTACATTTGCGAAAGAAAAGGAATTTACAGAATGTGGTTTTGATTTATCATTGGACTTATCAAAATTGTTCGTGTAGTGACAAATAGAACAGTTGACGAGAGACTTATTTGTCACTTTTAAATTCTGCAAATTTAAAACTGTTTAATTTAGGAATGACTCTAATTCTTGGCCAAATTATTCGCGTATAACCTGGTTTGGGTCAGTTTAATAATTTGGCCAAGAATTAGAGTCATTCCTTATAATTTAATTTTAAAATCATCAAATAACTATGGGTGTAAAATTTCGTTGCTTTTTATTAGTTCAAATTTGCCGCTCAATAATACAACCGTAGTAACGGAAGTGCCGGAAGTGATGGGAAGCGAGGGGAGGTAAAAACTGATACATAGGCCTAGCAGCCTTGTTGTTTGTTTACACGTGGTAAGATCGAATTATTTTATGGTACATTCATTAAATCTGGAATTTTCTATGAATCCCGAGGACTGGAAATGAGAGGATTGTATGGATACAGATGATTCAGCTGGTTGTCAGGGGGGGTGTCCCCATACCAAACCAGGTTATACAGAAATAATTTGTGTTCCTTTTTGGATATTAACCAATCAGAGGTTAGAATACAAACAAAGTTAAATTATTTTTAGTTAACAGAGCTTTAAAAAATATGATTTGTACTTTGGTGACTACATATCTATTTACATGTATATAGATGTAATTTTCTCTGTAGTTTATGTATTAATAACGCCATGACATGAACTGTTATACCATTTCCTGAATTTTCCTCGAGGATGGTATATACAATATTTTGACAATCAATGGATATATAATATTGTGGCAGTTTATTACCTGAAATTATTTTATAGAAGGGCCGTTGTAACGGAAGTGCCGGAAGTGATGGGAAGCGAGGGGAGGTAAAAACTGATACATAGGCCTAGCAGCCTTGTTGTTTGTTTACATGTGGTAAGATCGAATTATTTTATGGTACATTCATTAAATCTGGAATTTTCTATGAATCCCGAGGACTGGAAATGAGAGGATTGTATGGATACAGATGATTCAGCTGGTTGTCGGGGGGGGGGGGGGATGTGTCCCCATACCAAACCAGGTTATACAGAAATAATTTGTGTTCCTTTTTGGATATTAACCAATCAGAGGTTAGAATACAAACAAAGTTAAATTATTTTTAGTTAACAGAGCTTTAAAAAATATGATTTGTACTTTGGTGACTACATATCTATTTACATGTATATAGATGTAATTTTCTCTGTAGTTTATGTATTAATAACGCCATGACATGAACTGTTATACCATTTCCTGAATTTTCCTCGAGGATGGTATATACAATATTTTGACAATCAATGGATATATAATATTGTGGCAGTTTATTACATGAAATTATTTTATAGACAGGGCCGTTTTATGCAGAATGTAAATCTAACCTTTTATACAAATTTTAATCATAGCAAAATTCGCAAAACAATATTTCACCTAGAAAAAACCTCTCCATGTTTACAGTTTGTAGGGACATCTCTCAACAACTCTTGAAATAAGACTAAAATATATTGATGGTCAAGTTTCTGATGAGTATATAAGCTTTACCTGAAATAGTTTAAACCCAATAGGATACTCAGGATCTGATGAACTGGATAACAACTGAATCTTCACTTTTTGAGAACCTAATTAATGTGAAATTAAACATTGTAATTTGAATCAGTGCAGAAGATTTGCTTATTTTACTAAAAATAATCTGTCCATACATCTATTTCAGGCAATATAAAACCGAACTTGTAGATTTTTCAATATTTCAATATTTACATAAAATATTCATCATGCAACATGAGATTTTTCATATCTTTAAACGTCTATATTAACCACTGCATTGACACATTCTATTGAAAGAAACTATACAAAGATATATAGAAAAACAATTCTTACTGGGTATGTCGATTTTAATCTGTGGGTTGATATGGAAACTGCTGTGTGACACCTGTCCTCCGGCATTTGACCCAGCTGTCCACTGACCCGTAACACATTTAATATGACCTTAAAGAGAAAGAAACATTTTGAAAACCTGTATGATGAGAAACCAGTTCAATTCCTCAATACACAACTTAGAACGTACTGTATTTCTCTGCCCCTTCTCCGCTGCAGTTCATTACTGTCTTCTCGTTAGAATCAATTTTCCTGAAAGAAAGTTCACTTTAAAGCTCAAAATTTACTTATGATGGCCAAAATTCTGCAAATTTCAAAAATGGCAAAGTTTTGATATGAAAAACAGAAAAAAGAAAAATAATAGAGGAAGCCGGATTAACTTAACCAGAGTTAATCTAATGTATTTGATAATAAATATTGTGTGTGCGTTTATTTCACACGGAACTTAAAACAAATTGAAAATAAAACTAACAAATTAAAAATAAAACATGCAAAAAATCGAAAGAGTGTCTAAGGTTTTGAAAATGTAGACGAATATTTAAGCGGATACTTGATATCTCCCAGTGGACCAGCACTGTAAAGTCGCAGCATGAATTCTTTCTCTTGTCCCTCTTCCATGGTGGAGGGTATACACACGTATTTCCCAGGATGCAGGCAGAACCGGAAGGAAGTTTGTGAATCTCCTCTGTAGTTGTTATTTTTGCTTGGGATTCCCTCTTCTTGTAGAACCAGGAGGTCATTAGATTCACTCTCCAAAACCTTAAGATAGCATTTTATAAATTACAAAGGTATACTGAGATTATATTTTTAAAGGTGCATAGACACAGATCTGAAGTTTATATTTTCTCAAGTTTTCTGTATAATATCACAACTTATATGTTGCTATAGCATTTCACACGAAAATAAAATTATAAACTTATTTAATCTGGAAATTATTGAAACTTTGAATTTCGGAAGGCGTTTGATTAACACATCCTTGCACTTTCACAATTTTTAAGTTTATTCTTAATACTTAAGAAAAGTAGCAATTTTGTTGTGTATTCATGAATAATATTACATCTATAATCCAGAAAATTCAGAGTAAACATGTGCAAAAGCAAAACCCACTCACTTAAATATTGTCAGCCCGTGCTCAGTGTTGTGTAGTTGTGTACAGAGTTTAGCAAATTGAATAGACCCGTGAAACGTAAATTGTTTTTGTAAACAGGGCACGAGCTCTGTTGTTGTTAATGTTTTCGATTCACCGGGTGTGTTCAATTGTTAAACTCTGCACACACCACTGAGCACGGACTGACAATACTGGTGAGAGGATTTTGCTTTCTACATTTCTACTATGAAATTTCTGCATTATAGTTTTAATATTTTTCATTGATAAACAACAAAATTGCTACTTTTCTAAAGTAATAAGGATAAAGTTAAAATTTGTGAAAGTGCAAAGGATGTGTCTATCAAAGGCGTCCAGAAATTCGAAGTTTCAATATCTTCCAGATAAAATAAGATTTTTTTCAAATATTCGTATGAAATGCTATAGCAACATATAAGTCATGAAATTATACAGAAAATTTGAGTAAATATTAACTTAAAATCTGTGTCTAAGCACCTTTAAGGAATCACCGTGTAATTTGTTGGGTATGCCAGGAAATTAACGACGGTCTGAAGCGTGGAATAATTTGAATAAAGGATGCTCGTTATGCACAACTTATCCCACGTTTCCAACTGTGTTCAATGTCCCAGGCATACCCAACAACTAAACTGTGATCTCTTCTATTTATTTACACTTATATGTGAAACAAAAATTTGCATGGAAGAAAAAAACGCGGTCTAATACATCTGTAGAATTGAAATACAAGAAGCATTTCGTGTTCATGTCCATAATCCCCGCCCACTGACGTCAGGCACAACGACAGCCCGGGAAACTGACATGCATGTTTGTCACTTGACCTTTCAATTAAAAAAATTTTTTTCAATCAGTCGTAAATATCGAGAAATTAACACACTTAACTTTTGAAGAATTATCACAAGAAAAATAGTTGAAATGTAAATATTAATTGGGAGGTTAGAAATGAGTGCTGCTTATCGTATAAAGAAAATATATAAAGAAAATATTACCTAGCACTGTTATCACCTGAACAACGCAAAGTACTTGCAAGGTTGCGGACATCAGCACATAATTTACCAATAGAACGAGGTCGTTACTTAGGGATTCCCAGACAACTAAGAATTTGTACAAATTGTTCTTCTCACCAAGTTGGAGATGAAATTCATTTACTCTTTGAATGCCCAAAATATAATTTACTTAGGCAAAATATGTATGAAAGTATAAAACAACATTGTAAACAAATTTTACTTCTTGATAACATGAACAAATTAATATGGATATTGAATTGTGAAAATCATGATGTTCTTAAATCCCTTTGTGAATTGATCAAGGGAGAAATATAATGTGTCTTCTACATGTATATAGAATTTAAAAATTGTATACTTTTAACACTCAATACATGTTAGTTTGGTCATAAGATATGCAAACATGGTGACTTATAAAGTACCAATGCACTGTCCCGTGGTATCTTTTGCAATTTAGTGGAATATATCTATTCAGTTTATATTTTTGTATATGTATATCTCTGGCTTTTTTGCATTATGGTACACGGTGGTACTTGTTTACACTTTACAATGTGTATTTCAAATTGTACATGTTAGCAATTCTATCAACTTATGAACCAAGAGTAAATTGACTAAGTATATGTATTAAGAAAATGCTGAATATTACTACTATCACATTTTGTGAATAATTATTATATTTATATGTTTTGTTTAATAATCATGTATGTAATATGCTCAAAAGGGCCCCGATTTGGAATAATAAATAAATAAATAAAAAAAAACAAATAAATAAAATATAGATATATGTTGAATAGGCAATTTTCTAAATAAGCTTTAGATAGAACATTGTTCGCTATATGCCTACTGACGTTTTTCATACTAATTGTTAGGTCATTATTTGCACACTGAATTGTCTACGGATTTTTTCCGTTTTTGTCGATCATGACAAGGAGCACACGTTTGGTGTGATCGGTCGGCAGGGGATGCTCATTCCTCCATGGCACCTGATCCACCTCTGAGTTTTCTAGAGGTCCGTGTTTGCTCTGCTCCCGATTTGTAATGTTTAAATGAACTTTAAGCTTGAATACTGTTCGTTATCTCCGTATTTCACTTTACTCTTTTCATTGAAATGTGAAGAAAAAGTAAGAAAAAAGTGCCTAGATCCTACTGTAGTTGGATAAAGACCTTTTCAGGGGATGCTACAAAATATTTTTTTTTAATCCAAAATCATAAATCTGGTTACTTTTAGCCAGAAACTTAAGGTTAATGTTCTCAGCACCTAAACTGTAAACAAAATAGGTGACAGTGTTAAGAACATTTAAAAGAATAAATATATTTTTATCTACAACTTCCTGTTTATGTGTAAGACTGAGTCCCTATACGCAATTCCTTAAAGTTAGTGCATCTTGAAGGGCACAACAAATCGCTAAAACCATAAAATATATTATACTTCGAATTTCTAATCTGATTCTTTTTTAAGGAAATTTCATAAAATTTAACTTATTACAATTTCAGAAATTCATACCAATTTACCTACATGTATAATCATTCTAAAATACAAATTTAAAAACAGTGCTTACAAAGTTTTCAAGCCAGTATGATGGAATAAATATTTAATATGTTGATTTATCAAACCAATGTTTTTTCGCTAATTTCAGATATTTCTGACTACTTGAGATTGTTCAGTAGTCAGAACAAGCAAAAAAGGATTGGACTTCGATACCTCACAACATATGAATGTGCGTACAAATGATATACGTGTAAATATCGTTTCCATACATCGATGAAAGAATATTATGAATAATATGATTCCAAACTTGGCTGAGAACACTTCTTGTCTTACCCTATAGAGGTCAGCACGAATGTTAACTTTCTTGGCCTTTCTCTGTTTGGTACGTTGTATGATTTGCACAACAAAGGGGACGTTTCCATTTTCATCAATACCTATGATAAATGGGATTGTTTCGATGTTAGCTCGACAGATACTAAATGAATTTTATAGAACTGCAATGTAACTGTTGTTTAGGCAAGACTTTGGCAAGAATATTGAAAATCAGATATCAGAAAATAATTCTAAGGGACTCAGTGATTTATATACCTGTTCAATAATCAATGATACCTGACCATCTTTACACAATTACGCATTGCAAAATTTCTTTTTTGATGTTACAAATCAATCATGTGAAACCATATGAAGCAAATTTCTTGTACCATAAAATCTAACTCTGACAAGTTTAATAGAATATCCTTTTTAGAAAATGATGTTTTTAATTTTTTTTCTTAATTGTGTACAAAATTATTCTTTTGGAAATACTTACCATCATAATTAACTAGACTAAATGACACTGTTTAAACCTTATTTTCATGAAGTAACTAGTATCTTAATTGAGCCAGGATCAATGATATTTGATTTTGATATCAAACACAAATTTATAGTTTTTTTCCCCTATTTTATTCTGTTGGCAAACTACAATAAGTAGATCCTGCCTGTAAATCTTACTTGATTCATCGACTGTAAACTGAAACTTTGGATTCTTGATTTTCTCTCTGAATCCTGCAGCCTCTTCGCCCTCCCATTTCCCATAAAGAGATGTACAATATTCTGTAACCACATCCATATGAAATTCAGTCATGATTCTTTTTATTTAAACAAAAAATGCAATTATAGATATATGTATATGGGAATATCTATGCTAAAATCACTGAATAAATTATTGAATTTTTTTGAATGTCTCTCTCTTAAAGTTTATTTCAACTCTAATGATAAATAATAATGGTAAACTTAATTATAATTATAATTAGTTTTTCGTTTCTTTATAATCAAGTTGAGTATTCTGTAAGACTTACTGAGAGAGTCTGATGACCCGTCGCTGTCAAAGTCGGGGGTGATATTGCAAATAGTCAGTGTACTAAAGAAATTAAGAAAGTGGTCCAGAGAAATATAGAACTCCCCGTCATCTTTGTTGGGGGCATCAATAATATCCTTAGGAAGACTTTGCCACTCACGACTCCTGTAAAGTTACAGTGAAATATGTGAATAATGAACAGTATTTAAACTCAAAGTCCATTAAAACAATACAAATCGGGAGCAAACACGGATCTCCAGACCATTAGAGGTGGGATCAGGTGCCATGGAGGAGTGAGCATCCCCTGCCGACCGGTCACATTCTTCAGGTGATATTATACACTTATCCACTGGCTGTGAGTGGGATAGCTCTTTTATCAAACCCGCGACAAGAACTATTCCCCGAGGGCTTGCCCGAGGGGAATAGTTCCTGTCAAGGGTTTGATGAAAGAGCTATCCCACTCACAGCCAGTGGATAAGCGTTTTATTATACTGATGTGTATCATAATTTCTGAGGGTTGGATTTACCTGATACTACAGTTCCATAGTAAAAACATGAAAAAAAAAATTATAAAAGTTTTGAACAAGTATTTGGAATAAGATAACACTGCTAGAATGAGCTGAAATCCTGATGACGTCACAATGCTATTGAAGTCAGGATGACATCATAAGTCTATAGATTGTTTACAGGAAATCAAACCTGGCGGCAAAAATTGCATGAAAATTTTCCGAGGGATGGATAGCAAAAACTATACCCCGGGGTATAGCTTTGCTATGTGTGGAGATTTTGAGACTATAAAGATAGTTATTTTACCTTCTTAACTTTATATAGGAAACATTTTAACAGAAGTATAATAATAAACATTGTACCAACTGATCCTTTCACTGTATACGGTGAAGAGGGGAGTTTTATGCTTATAATACAATAAAAACTCGGATACAAAGAACTCGCTTATAAGGAAATCTTGGTTATAAAGAACTTTTTACAAATCCCCTAGAATACTTCTCACTATGGTTCATATACGGTTATAAGGAATCTCAGTTATACTGAAGCAAAATTCGAGGAATCAGTGACTTCCTTGTAATGGTTAACGTTTTTACTGTATATATTTTACTTGACTGCATACGGGTGAGGGAGATTCAAAATCACATCATAAATCAAAGTAATCTATACATACAATATATAAAAAATGTATGACCAAGGGTGTGTTTAATAATGCTTAACTAATATAAATTGAACATTTAAGATATGCCTAACTAGTGTGTTTTAAAAGTATTTTAACAAATTCATATGTATATGAAAAATTTACCCATCACTGTATGGTCCAGTCCACTCTGTGTTTCCCCAGGGGTTCCGGACTCGGAAAAGTCGAATTCCGTTTGCCTGAGAAACAAAAGTGATTCTGAAGAATTTCTTAAATTTAAAATTTACCTTTGTGACCATGAAAGAGAATGAGATATATTTAATGTTACCGAAAAATAACTAATACTATAATAAAACTATTGAATTTTTAAGTTTGGCGTATTGTGCTCATAAAATATCACCTTTTCCATGATCAATTATAAAACAATAGCAACTTCACACTTCAAACAATCCTCAAAGTGAATTATGTGTTAATCAATTGTCGTAAGCCAGGTTTTGAATTTTAAGGTACATACCATGACAGCCCCAGTCAATGAGTACTCGTGACCTCCAACCAAACCGTGATGGCCGTCAAATTCTGACTGTAAAATACAATTGGTACCATTTTTAAAATTTTTAAAAGTCACTCATGTTTGTGAGTCTTGCTAGTTATGTGAATCGTTGCTTGTAAGTTGCTGAATGATTGCTTATTAATTTGCTGAAGGGTTACTTGTTAATTACTAAATGATTTCTGTTGCTAAATGGTTGCTTGTTAGTTGTTGTATGATTGTTTGTTATGCTGCTGAATGGTTGCTTGTTATTTTATATATGTTCTTTACGTATTTTTTTATCAGAACTTATATAAATTCAAAATTAGATTTTTAATACATTTCTTTAAATTGTAATTTATTTATACAATATATACGTGTACTATCCCCTCCAGAAACACTTAAATGGAAACCTAAAATGTGCTAAAATGAATTAATTATTCTGCTACTTTAACATAGTCTAATTCTGCTAGTGGGTACAGCTCTTGTAAAATTTTTTGACTAATATTTTGTTTTACAGTCTGCAACGTTTTTGTTTGTATGCACTAACCGGAACACTGCACGTGACGGCGGCTCCTGAGGAGAGGGCGTGTCTGACACGTGAGTGAAGTTGTTCAGGCTCCATTGTCATTTTCTTGAGATTGATGTCCTCAGGAACTCCTCCGGTAAGAGCCATATAGGAATCAGCTGCCATACCCCCTGACACGTCTGTGTAACTTCCATACATCCTACCAAAAGACGGGCAAAGATTACAAAGCTAACCTCAACGAACGCTGTCCTAGGCAACCATACCATAGGAATATGAAACAAAATGTAAACGTTTAGTACATCACAACAGTGTTCTGTTAAATAAACATAGGAATCAAGCAATATGGGAAACAAAACAGTTTTAGCCTATCTCTTTAGAAATATTATTCATGTAACTTTGGTCGAGGTGAGGCTACAATTACTTGAGAATAACTCTGCCCTGAAAAAAGTTAATACATCAACTGGCAAAAAATTGAGATCAAATGAATCACCCGAAGCATGATTGTCGTAAGCATCTCTAGGTGGGTTATGCCTGCAAATGAGGACTAAATAACCTGAGAAATGATCTTAAAAACTTCAACCTGGGAAACTAATGCTATAACATACCAACTTTACAAAAGCTCATCTCTGCGAAGTTTGTCTCAAACATTTGTGAACTGTACTATTAATGATTTTTTTAATACTCTGACTTTATCTGTATCAAATTACAATATGGGGTTTCTAAAATTATTTTATTTCAAAATTACATACCTATTGTTTAAATCAATTTATTTTAACACGTACTTAAAATACACCTCAATATTTCAATATAGTGAATATTTAATCACTTTTAAATCGACTTGAAGTTTTATCAAAGCCAGAAATTAAATCATATTTTTTTTTTATTTAAAAAGTTACCTTGAAAAGGCTTTCTCTAGTAGAGCGACCCACATTTCGCTTGGGTCTGTGTTGGAGTGGGCGGAGTAAATTTGATTGCCGTAAATGATTGGCAGGTAGTCGTCAATGAAGACGTCGTCCCAGTAACCAAACCTCCAAAACCGACAGTGGAAGATTCCGTCATATTGTGGGGTTCCAACAGGGTACGAATCTCTTGGAATAATCTGAAAAATGAAATCAAATGAAGTGAAAGAAACGGGACTTAATTATCATCTTTTTAAACACCAAAGTACTGCACAAAGATACTAATCTACTGACATAGTCAAAACTATTGTTGGAGAAAGGAATTATGGTAAGTTCAAGACAGTTGTTGAATACAGGTTGATGTAGTGCATCTACAATAGAACCAACAAAATACAATCCATGCAAGTTTGGTCGAGGCAAAGCTACTAATTCTTGCAGTCTGGGAAAGAAATGCTCAAAACATTTGAATTTAGCAACTTTCGTGAATAATGTAGATCAAATAAAGCAAACAAAGCAAAATGTACCGGGTAGTAAGCATCTCAAGATACATCGTGCCTGTACTTCAGACTTTATAAGCTGAGAAACAAGTGCATTAAAATACTTAATAAAATATACTGTAAAATCATAAGTTTCGTGAAAGTTTAATTTTCGTTGTTTTCGAGGTATAGAGAGACCAAAAATTCATATACTCCACGAAGCTAGAGTTGAAATTTCAAAAGTACAGCATTTTGTCTGTCTACCAACCATGAAATTAAATCCTTTTGAATCAGCAATTTTTCCACAAACTACAAAAATTCGACCCCATGAAAATAAGTAATTTTGCAGTATATATTTTTTATTCCATCGATATTATGATAAACATTTATTTTATGTAGGACATGTAACATACTCTTCTGAGGAGCTGTGGTTTATCGGCGACATTAGACACGGAGGACAAGAACCAGCATGTCCCAATAGATCCCTGTCCAATGTCATAACGACTGGTTCCGTCCGAGAATAGGCAGGGGTCACTAGCAAATTCCTGAAAGTAAAAAAAAACTTTTCATTTTATTCTCTGATTAAATTCAGCGTAACATTTATATTAATATGTTATATACTTATTCATGAATTAAAAGCAGCTCTACACTAAAGGAAAATAGCCTTTTCAATATAATGCATAATATTACGTATCTTTAATACCTAATCTTTTTAGGCAAGTACATTATATATATATATATATATATATATATATATATATATATATATATATATATATATATATATATATATATATATATATATATATATATATATATATATATATATCTTAGGATATACAGTGTTGTTGGTTTTTTGTGCTTTATATATATATATATATATATATATATATATATATATATATATATATATATATATATATATATATATATATATATATATATATATATCAATTAAGAGTACAGATATATCTTAAATAAAGACAACCTATGTCTACATGTGAAACTCAAAACACCACCAATGTACTAAATGGGAAGAATTGCTCTTCATTATATGTTGTATTCTGTCTGTTATCTTATCTGTAATTATACATGTTATATGTTTATGCCCATTGGGCCCTGATTTGGTAATAAATCCTATTCTATTCTATTCTATTATTCTATATATATATATATATATATATATATATATATATATATATATATATATATATACATGTATATATATATATATATATATATATATATATATATATATATATATATATATATATATATATATATATATTAGGGATGGCAATCGATTACAGAATTGCTAATCGGTTAACCGCAAGACGTTCCGACCGATTAATCGGTTAATCGTAATATTATACACATTTTTTGACATTCTATTTTTTTGAAGTAGCTCTTTCATATACACAAGAAGACTGATATAAAGACGCTAGAAGTTAGGAATATTCTGTTTATTATCTCGATCAGGAAACTTAATATGTACCTATATTTTATTTAATTTCAATAGACAAGAAAAATTATAAGAAAAACATGAATTTTGCCTGAGAAAACAGACGCAGATAATTTTCCAGTGCACACACAAGTTCAATCTGCATTGACACCATAATCACAACTATGCCTGAACTTTCACTGTCCAATCTTTTTCCAATACCATAATTTAAAAGATAACGGCAAAAGAAAGGCAAACTAATTAGCTCTACGTTGTTTTATTTAATATCATTAAAGGATTACAGGATAGTCTGGTTGGCTTATTCCCCGAACGGCTACTCGCCAAAATCAACATCTAATTACCACACCCAATTAAGGGACCCTTTAAAGGGTACAGGTAGACTTACCTGTATGAATAAATTACCCGAATTTCAATGCATATAAACAGAACAATCTATAAAGTCATTTTTAGTTCAATATATCCTGTAAAATGTTTTTTTTTTTAATTTTTAATTAATTAGTTTATTTATCTATTTATTTATTTATTTTTTTTGGCTGTTAAATAATTTCTATTTCTATCTAAGGGTATACAGTTAAGGTATTTCTACCCGTACAATTTATGGGTTTTAAAGTAGAAAAACTGCATTTATTTTCACTGAATGTAGTTTAAATTAATCTATGACCACAAAAGATATATAAAATGGCATATTTTTTCCAAGGCGTAGGACATAAAAAAACAGAAGTGTATGTTCAGCATGAAAAATTGTACATTTTTAGTAAACATTATAAAAAATTATATTAAAACTGGTTCAAATGGATAATTCTGATACTGAAAGTTCCAAAATATATTTCGATGCTAAAGGTCCAAAATAATTGCTACTTTGTAAATATGTTTGAACTGTAAATATCAAGGAACCATTTTACATTAGAAATACAAAAAATAAAATGCCTGAATGAAGCTATGAGAAGGAGTTCTTGCCCTGAGCAACATTTTTTAAAGATTGAATTGTTGATGAAATAAAGAAAGTATTCATTTTTAAAATTATTTTTCTAAACATTTTTATCTTACGCCTATTGAAAACCATTCTTCCAAAAGATGCATCTCTATTGGGTAAAAAATTAAATTAATAATTAATTAATAACAATTTTGGCAAAAACATATGACACCACAGAAAAGTGGTAATAACTTCCAGGCACAAATTTTCAAGGGGGGGGGGGGGGGGATGTCCCCCCACTTTTTAAAAACATAAACAAAATTAATATTGAAAATGTTTACTGAAAGGCTGCCCTACCCCCACACACTTTTTTCTTGTGCCAGTTAAGTCATGGAGATTAGGTAATGTATTTAAAAAAAAAGGTTGAGAAAAAGTTGGACCCCCAATTCGAGTTCAAAAAATTCCCCATCAATAGTATTTAACAGTTTGAAAAAAATATCAATAAAGGTACAATAATATTAAAAGTGCAATAATACAAAGCAATGTATAAAAAATGTTTGAATAATATTTTGAAATTTGTTCGTTTAAATTTATTTATTAAATATTGGTGTTTTTAAAAATATTATTTAATGAAAAAAAAATATGAAATGTCATATTCTTATTTGATTTATCAATTATTGGTTATCCAGGTAAATGTAGGTAAATCTACCAGTACCCCTTAGAGGGCCTCTTAATTGAGTGTGATAATTACTTGTTGTTTTTTGCGAGTAGCCGTTCGGGGAACACACCGTCTGGTTAAACGATTTGATGTTTTTAAAATCAGTAATTAACTCACCACAAACTGACCAATTAGCCGCGATCTCCATCCAGAAAGCCATAATTACCTCCTAACAAGCTTTATTATTAGGTGTGTAAAAACCGTAAATGATCAACTCTTATGTGTTGAAGTTTCCTTTCTAAAAATGAATTTTAAGAAAATTGCGTTCAAATTTGAATATATTTTATTTTTTTCCGATTAACCGATTACGGATTTTCTAACCGATTACCATCATTCCGACCGATTAATCGATTAACCGGTTACAAATTGCCATCCCTAATATATATATATATATCTTTTTCTGATTTATATTGAAAAACATGTTCAACTCCATTTGGGGGGGGGGGGGGGGGAGGGGGAGATAACAGGCTAAACATTTAATACTAGAAAAGTCTTGAAAACATCACATTGCTTAAGCTTATCGAAATGCAAAGGAATGCATGTAATAAATTGTGATTTCGAAAGCATCACAAGAAGTACTCGCTCACGTGACGGACAGGTCCACGTGATGTGGTCGTTTCCACACTTACCGGTGGGCGTTTCCATTCCAATGGTTTCCTGCCATGTTCACTACCCATGGCTACGTTGAGAGGGAAGTCGTGGTCCACGTATAGCTGCCCAGGAGCAACCTCAGGGCGAGTTTCATAGTCGAAATCCTCAGGGTGTTTACGAAAATCCAGATGCATTTCATTTTGACCGATATCATTTTGAACGTAGCCTTCCCCAAATTTTGGAGGTTCTAAAAGTAAGCATATGTCATTAGATATAATTTAAAATGAATGCATTAAAATAAATTTGAAATGACTCTAATTACGTTGTCATACGTTGAAAAAATGTTTTCATTAACAAGATGTGTGGAAAAATTGGCTAGAGTTCATGCACTAACCATTATCTTCTATAATAAAAAGAGAAAAATGTTACTGATTAAAAGCTAAAAGGTATTCAAAATATGTTATTTGCAATTATACTGAGAGAATATTTTTAAATCTTAATAACACTAAATAAAATTCTTAACAATTGTATGAAGAAAGAAACGAAACGTTCAGAAGGATGCTTAAGTTTAACATCGGTTTGTTCTACCAGTCCATGTTACTTAAGAATTATTATCTACAGTACTCACTAATTTTAAAAATGAATAATTGAGAAGTGGTGAATGATTGAAATGCCTAGAGATGGGCCATGTTAATGAAATAACGTAATTTTAAAAACTGTGTTTGTACCAATGAGTTCCACCATATGAAAAAAATTCACAAAAGACCAATACCTGGTAGAATAGGAGGATTATACCGAGAAAGGCTTGTATTTATATTTAAGTATATTAAATAAGATTGAGCTACCAAACCTTACAAGTGTCGTTTCTAGACATCAATGATCAATAAACTTTTCTATCTTTCGTTTACAAAACATTTCACCAATGTGCATTAGTATGCTGTCTATTAGTATTCTTCTGCCTCATTATGTTTATGACTGTGTACATTGTATCATATCAACTTCGTGAGTTCAACACATGTATAAATAGCCTTCTCGTAAAGAACGCTTTTTTGTTCCGTTCAGTAGTATCCGTTATTTTTGACGGACTATTCCTTTGGTTTGGTTTGAACCTTTACTGTGAGGAAGATGTTTTACATTTACAATTTAATTATTTCGATAGCAAATTAATGTTTTAGTTTAAACATTATTTTATTGAAGAAATTGACAATGGTACAATACACTAGTTTTATATACCAAAATATCCATATTTCGAATTCTTCTTCCGTCGTGTTACAACTTTTGTTAAAAATTATCCATCGTGCATATGACGGTAACTAATTTATTTTTTCTTTTCATGCTACGTTCTCATATCTACTAATATTCTGCAAATGAAGCTTTTATATATCAATGCTAGCAAACAATTTACTAGCATATGTTAAAAACATAAGACATATTTAATGTCATGTTTAGATCTTGCAATATCCCTAATATATGTCTGCTACAGATCTATCAGGTTCACACTTACAATATACACAGTCCAAATTGTCTGTTCAACAAACATGAATTTATGTTATAGTATTTGATACCCATGCAAAGATTTATGAATAGTAATTCAAGTAATCAGAGAGATTATATGTTAAAGACAAAGACCAGAAAAAGAGACCACGTATATCAGGTAACCATGCAGTTACAACAAAATATACAAGACAGATGATATAGTTACAGACGGAGTATTTTAACTAGCACCGGTGACTTACCATTTTTCCCTTTACAAAAAGATATTG
Source organism: Saccostrea echinata (assembly GCF_033153115.1). Lineage (NCBI taxonomy): Eukaryota > Metazoa > Mollusca > Bivalvia > Ostreida > Ostreidae > Saccostrea > Saccostrea echinata. The sequence goes on from NW_026889777.1 coordinate 15,962,915, forward strand.
TCAATGAAAATTAACAACATGATGTTTAGCTGCTTTTCATCTTAAACGATTCACAAAATTTGTCATCAAGTGACTAAAAGATTTCTTAGAAATTAATAAAATTCTTCCCTGGTAGGATTTATGCATTGCTTCATGTAGTGTTAAGGCACTGTTGTAACAATCAAAACGTTTCTCAATTCACATGTTCATCATGATCTCCTAGTGCATTTTTATTTAGTATTTGAGACATTTCTTTCAGAAATTGAAAGAAAAGCCTCAAATGTTACATTGAAATTTTCAATGTACATAATACTACAATTTTTTTTAAACACTTCTCTCTGAATAAAGGAAACTACTTATTTAAACAAATTATGAATTGGCTGCCCGATTTTTTCAACGTAAAATTAACCCAGCTGAAACCTTAATCCACAAACATGAAAGCTGTTGACACAAAATGTAACAATGATTTGCATACCTGGACTGGTGTATCTCTCCATTTCTAGTTCTTCTTTGGCAACCATCACATCTACCCCTAAACGCCTTTGCATATCCTCTTTCATTTCACTGGCCACTGCCTTAGCTGCTACCACCCCTTCAATACCAGGACCAGCATTAATGTCATCACTAGGCTGAGGCTCTACTGATGAAGATTCCGAAACCAGTGGTGCCGGTGGCGGAGTTTCCTCTTCCTTCTCTTCTACCGGTGGTGCCGGTGGCGGAATTTCCTCTTCCTTCTCTTCTACCGGTGGTTCCGGTGGCGGAGTTTCCTCTTCCTTCTCCTCTACCGGTGGTGCCGGTGGCGGAGTTTCCTCTTCTTTTTCCTCTACAGGTGGTGGAGGAACTTCTTCTTCCTTCTTTTGAAGTAGAACGGGAGGAGGAGGAGGGGTTTGCTCCTCTTTCTTTTGAACTTGTTCTTCCTCTTTCGGTTTATTCGGATCAGCTATCGGTGGTGGGGGTGTCAGACGATTTTCGTCCTGTTGTATAAAAAAATTAAAATGAACCAAACTTGACCAAATTCATTCTCAGTCGATCACTTGGTTGATATTCTAGTGTATTGGCGAAAACCAAATATATTGTATATTTTGATTGAAATGTGTTCTCAATTTCTAAACATCCAGGAAGGTCAATTTTTGCTTTTAAACTATTTTGAAAAGTTGGAAACCATTTTTTTAATTTTCCTGGGACCACTAAAAAAATAGTGATGATCTTTATGGAAGTAAAAATATTTTCACCATCTCTATCCTGAGACCTGCTAGCAGTATTGTTACATACTCACCTCATCTTCTGTATCTGTGTGGTACAGACGCTCGTCTTCAGGAGCTGGGGGTGGACCTCCATTTGTCTGCTGCTGTGGCTTGGTTTCCTCCTGCTTCTGATGGTAATTTCCCAGCATGCTGTACTGACCATACTCTGGGCCGGTCTTTCTGGGTTCGGAGGATGCAGCACAACCCATCTTTCTCCTTCTGGAAGGAAAAATAGCATTATTTCAAGCGCCATCTGTGGCTAACGACCACAATTCTTCAATCATGTACGACTTTACCTGAACTGGACGCAAAACACATTACTTATAGTTATGCATTTTGAGAAAAGCATGCGCAAAGAATAAGATAGACTAAAACCCGTTTCTTGTCCCTGGTTTGGGATGTTTTTTTATAATGCATCAGTTCACAATCAAAAGCCCTTTGTTATTATAGTTATAAATTGAGTATTAGTTTTAAGTGAAAGGATACGCAGAGGTCACAAGAAGGTCCCAATTTTGTCAATTTCCAAATTTTCTCATTTATATTCAAATTTTCAACAATTTTAAAACACATTTTGTTTCAAAAAGCACGAATCACAGGTTTGCCTATCTACTAAATATATATTTAAATTTATATACTTCATGCATCTTGCATAAAAAAAGTTCAAATAGGCAAGGTTGTGCTCTTTGTTTCCAGAAGTATCTCAAATTTGGAAAAATTCGGTCAGTTGTTACTTTGTCAACCTTCTTTGGTCCCAGTGGACGCTTTGAATCAAAATCAATGCTGGTTTTAAAACAAGCATCATTTAAAATTCTGAATTGCAAACTATCACGTTAATTGTATTTTGATTTTATGTCAAATAAAGGGTCCGATTCTGCCTTTAACATACTTCATCCTTTATACTCTAATAAAAATAAATTTCTGAATTAAAATCACGTATAATTGTAATAACCATGGCGTGTTTTGCTCTAGCTGGACATTCCAGGTAAAAAAAAAAATGCGTTCATAGGTAAGAGTTAGGATATCATGAGTTGAAGGGGTAAAGGAGTAATAAAAGTTAACTTCTGTTATTCAATCATTGACAAAAATTCCTCTGATATATTTAGTATTGATACAGATCACCTCTAATAGAAACTATGAAGTCTAACAACATTGTATAACAACATTCAAAATGTCTCCTGAATTTGCTTTCACAATTTAAAACAATATTTATCTTACAGATATATATACATATTGCATATTGAAGGATCGAATGATTTAAAAAATCATTTTTGAGGTTAATTAGATCCAACACAATTAATATTTTCTATAAAATTATTTAATAAATATTTAGCAATGGCTTTGTTTACACAAATTGGATATTCTTACCAGTTCGATTTATGTGTAATTACTTTCCATTTGAAATCTACTAGGATTTAGTGGGATTTTACTCTCTTTGGGTTCTTCTTAAACCTTGCTTCTCGGCGAAAACAAAATGGGATCAAATCGTATGCACATCAAAATGATAATGGATTAAAAATAAATATCTACAAAATGACTAGAGGAAAATCGTTAATCATTGACGCGTGTACTTCAATCAAAGAAACAATTATAATTTAAATGTCCACTAAGGAAACGATTTCAAGTGAAATGGTTTCATAAATGTTTCTTAGTAGTAGGCTGTTTTCTAGGGTCTGATATTTAGATGTCAATTCACGTTTGTCATATTATTTATCCACTATGAAATATTGATTCTGTAATCGATGGCTTGAACTTATATTGATTTTCAGGCCAAAACATTGGTCCTGAAGGAATATTTTGATACCGATACATCTGGCCTGCACGCATTTCAAATTCTCTCCAGAATTGGTCTTAACAGTGTAGTTTACGTTTGATCAGCCCTATAGGTTTATTACAGCATTCCATTGCTGATTTTTAACATTCCTCCTCGGCTTTTTAATCTATGACATAAATAAATTAGAGTTCTAAGATCGTATAAAAAAATACATAATTACAAAAGCTTTACTTTTAACAATATTACCTGTTGAAGTATTATCTTAAAATCGATATACTTTATGTGATGGAAATATTTTTTTTAAAAATTGTTAAAATTATATAAAATATTTTGCTTTCATTTCATTAATTTTTTTTTATTGAAATTTCCCTGCTGTAAAAATAAATTTGAAAGTGAAAACCATAGGGAAAATACATGATTTCAAAAAATTAAATTTTCATGACCTTTGTTGTTCCTGAACTAGAATACAGACTGCATTTACAGACACATGTAGCTGATCGATATACATCTTGATAACGATAACACTAATCGGAATGTGTTTGGAAGAGATTTCACTAACATAAAGAAAACAAGTTATTTTGATGAAGAAGACGAATTGATCATAAAAAAAGAGTTGGTTTGAACAAACAAGTGATAAAGGTTTTTATTCAAAGGCCCTTTTGGTTTTAAACTTAGGCTACTATAACTAAATGTTAATCAATAAAAAGATGTAGAAACACCCTTTCAGGTGCAATGCAGATTTTAGATAATTTTCATTCTAACGAACGGTTTATAGAGAACGATTTTCAATCATTATTTATTGAGAGCACTATCCAATATTGTGGCGTCAATTTGTCGGTTCTGAATTTATGAATACAATGAAAATGAGCACAGTCTATTCCAAAACTTTTTAAAATTTTCTGCATGTATACATTTTATTTCGATGCTCCATTTCGAAAGAATTTTTTCACCAAATGAATATATTACGCTTTCATGTTGGGAAATAAAAAAAAATCTTCTATTGCGATATGAGAGAAAAAGAACAAGTACTTCAGGTTCAATATTAGACTAATAGTCGTTTTCTATAGTTTTAGTAGTTTATGATCTCGTTATGATCCCATGGTTTCAAGAAGCCTGACGTTTCAAAACTAATCTTTTAGGAAAACATACCCACGATAAAGGAATTTATGACGTTGACTAACAAATTTGTCTTTAAGCATATTCAATATGTACTTAGTAAATCTCATATATACTTGTATATAACCATGAGTTCGTCTTTCGCCATACGAGTATATCTTATGAATTAAATTAATATTAGATAAGACCTCGCTTTTAATTTTTCAAGTTACACAAATGTAATACTATATTTTATATAATAACACGAAAACTGAGGTATTGAGCGTGTCAAGGAGAACCAAAACTTTTTCTTGCAGTTTTGTTTTCTTTTTTAAACATTTAATGTGCTTAATTTCTAGCCTGAGTTTAAAAAAAGGTAAATATCAAGTCTTTGGTCATTTTCATTGCTTACGGGGAATTACTTTGGCCTTTTTTTAGTTTTATTTTAAAATATATCAAAATACTTATAAAAAAAAAATTATCAAAGACATATTTGTGTCGCAGTCGATGAAGCGACATACGGAGAAAAAATCCTGAATAGCTTGTGGCATATACTCAATCAATAATAAAAGAACTTAAAAGCACATAGAAAAACATTAAAAACCCTACGATTTAATGAAAACAAATCACAGACTGTGCCTTTAGAACACACATAGATTCAAGAGTTCACAAATCCTTTTTTATGAAATTTAAGTACTCAATATACTTTTGTTGAATTGTTGTTTTATGAACAGTGTACAGTTTATTGAAAATCTGAACAAATTAACATCTAACTGAATATCAATTATACGATAGCTTTTTGAGTTTAACATGTTTTATTATCACAAGGGTGAAAAATTAAAACAATAGTTTAAATTAACAAGCTGAACTTAAATTTATCCACGGATTAGGTTGAGTCTATCGTATTCAGGTAAAGGTGCATATGCACCAGAATTTATTAATCGTCTTAACCCCACCTCTGTTTGACATACCCTACAATCCGTATTTCTGAAATACTCTGAACCTGTTATAAATTAATTAGGTCTGTAACAAGTCTGTTCATAATATAATGATGCCCCTTCCACCCTCAGATTAAACCTGCCACCCTGGCATTAATTAAGTGTGCACGTGGTTCTCCTAAAATATTTGTAACAATTTGCAGATAATCTGTATATATATCGAAAACCCAAATCCTTATATAGATTAACTATACAAAATTTATACTTAAGATCATTAAAAATTTGACACATACTGATGCCTGATATATAGATCAGTCTTATCTTCTCTTACCTGTGTTTACCTGTAGCGTATTAAATGTTAATGATCCTGGAAGATTCTAAATCCGCACCGGTTGACGAGTTTTCCTTTTTTAAGGAAAGAGAAACACGTAAAATAAATTATAGAACGAATTGAAGTGACTGTATAAAAGGATTACGGGCCAGCCGTATTCACCATTATTGACAAGTTTTACTGCGAAATCCCAAAACCACGCCGAACATGGCAACATGTAAACAAAAACATTGACGGACCAAGAACGACAACTCGCTGATTTTTTTTTTAATTTTTAAATGCATGTCTGCTTCAATTTTAATATTTACATTCAAACACAACATTTTGTTTTAAATAGTTATTTTAATTCAAATACTTATAAGTATAAAGTATACTGACTGTTGATTTTAAAACTGAATTTTACCAAAGAGAATTCGTGTTATTATGAATAGGAATTAATACCGGCAATAATTTTTTTTCCTCAATGCACAGTTATTTTATTTCCCTCTTAGATGATATTAAGTATGGTCATTAAATCAACAGAAAAGGTTGTAGGGTCCATTGCGTGGTTTGGAATACAAAAAAGAGAATTAATCGTATATCATCTATTTAGAATTCAAATAAGAAATATTTAAAAAAGAAAAAAAGAGAAAAGCAATATTTTCTTCAATACATTATAATTTCTCGGACACAATGACAATAGTTAAAATTTACTTTTGTGGAATATTTATTTGATATAACTGTAAGGGTTTAAAAGAATTCTTTAAATTGAAACTTTTCCATCTTTCATTTTATTTGATTGTTATTATTCCTCAGTTAATGATAAAGTTGAAAATTTATTTATTTTGTTACCAAATAAAGTAACGAAAATGCTGTTAATTATAGACTCTAGTTTGTGAGGAAAATCAGTTTATTTGATATGTTTTAAATCTGCCAGATTTAAAAACTCAATTTACCATTCTACATGTATTTAGTTTTACAATTATGAGAAGGAAAGAAAAATATTATATCTCTAACATCTAAATATAAAAGATATTTAAGCAAACACATTTTGTATACTTCATTTATTCAGAAAACAGACAAGAACCCCTTTTTAAGTTTAACTTGATTTCAGATTTGGTGACACCGATTGGTTTCATTAAAATATCAATCGTTCATTTAAAGCAATTCAAAAAGGAAAAAAAATTCTATATAGTCATTAGAATCGCATTGAATGGATGAATAAATAAATGAAGAACAAAAGAGAAAAAATCATTTATACGCACGTAACAGAATGAGTTTCTTCTAATCGCATCTTCTTGGGCCTTCTGGCGTTGCTTTGCGCTTGTCAGAAAGGCCTGAGAAGTTGTGATTGGAGTTACTTCACGTTTGAGGTTTGTCACTCATGACATGAATTATTTCGAGGATTTTTTGAGAAGTATATTTTAGATAACTACTCAAATAGCATGATTCAAAATCGCAACTTGAGAAAAAAAAGGGGGATGTGCATCTTACTGAGTAACATACAATCTGAATATACCATGAACTTTACTTTTTTGTACAAAAATTGTAATTTTAACTTTTAGGTTTCAAAAAATTTATTTTGCAAGAAAAAATCATGGCAATATAATTTAGATATTTTATGTAAAAACGTTTGAATATTAATATTTAGCACTGAAAAAATCCTGCAAATTAATGCACGTAAAGTTTTATTTTGTCTTCTTTAATATATTCTTATTTCTTGGCAAGGAAAAAAATCCTGAATAAAAATATGCACAGCAAGATATTTAATAATAAATGTGTAGATTTGAACATCCTTCCAACACAATAAAAAGTACTTCATAAATCTTGTTTCTTTATGATTTTTGTAAGCAGCTTTAAAATTGAATATTTTAAATTTTGCATAGTTTTATTCAAATATACTACATGTATAAAAATTGAATTGTATTAAATGATTTTGAAGTTAGAGTTTCTGACCATTTCAAAAAAGCTTACGAGTGACATACAATATACATAAAAGTGTCGGGTTTGGTAAACCAAAAACGCTTACCCATTAAACAAAAACATAGCAACACCGTGAACACGAAAATGTACAATGGTACATTGTGTGAAGTGGCGTATCTTGTCAGCGAAGGCCGCAGTGGTTTATCAAATAAAGTATCCGAATGCTTTAACAGTTTCGAGCATTTTCCATACATAACCGCCACTTTTATCTTCCTTCTTTTTTGCTGTTATGATCTTCGGGATCGAAGATCTGGTGGAAAAGATGTATGGGTAAGTCCAGTCGCTGTCTTCGAGGATGGAGAATATCACAGACTTTTGATTGGACCATTATATCACTTCGACAAATGCCACTTGATGCTGAACATAGCCCTTCTTGCTGTTAAGTCAGCTATTTTAGAACAGATATACAGACCGGGTTATCTTTTATATATGATGGTTGTTTTCACATTTCTCAGCAGCTTATTCTGTACATTTCTTAGAATTTTATCAGCTCTGTTTTACAAGGACATGGAGAAAAACCTTGTTCGAGGATGCGTGGGCATTTCAGGTAAACGACGTAAATACTCTAATACTTTTGTAAATAAAAAGAAATTAATTTAATTTGCAATGTCATCATTTATTTATTTTAATAAAAACACACATTAAAAATAATATATCTAACTTAATTATTTGTTATAATTTGGTAATGATATCTATAGCTACTTCAACTTATGACCAACATTTTTTATTTTATGTGTATTTTTTTTATTTCTTATCTCAATTTAATTTTTTACAGGAGTGATATTTGCATTGAAAGTTCTGATATCTGACTTTACGAAAGTCGATGAATTTGTTTATTGGATCGAGCTGGTTGTGATACACATTACATCGCCAGATACGTGTTTCACGTGTAAGAAACCGTTCTCTCTTTCTCTCTCTCTCTCTAGTTGTTTGTCTGACTGTCTAGTTATTTACCAGTATCTCAATGGCGGATTCAAGGGGGGGGGGGGGGTGCCGGAAAAAAAACAAACCTTTCAATATTTTTTCAAATGTCATTTTAAGTCATGTTACTTAAATGAGGCTCTATCCTAACCCAATTTTTGCTCAAAGTGTGAAATATACAGCAACTACGTAACAGAAATGAACGCACACAATACACAGAGGCCAGTAGGGAAATCGTGATCTAGTGAAGACACAAGGTCATATACCAACAACCAAAACGGCGCATAGTTACTGTACTGTTTTGGTATTGCTTCACAGTAGTATTCTCGCATTTTTTTCAAGCATTTTTTTTTTCTGATAAATGAATGTTACTTTATTGAACTAAGTTCTTAAACTATATGACTTTTTACATATTAAAAAATGAATTAGTACAATATTTTTACAATCAGGATGGTTTACTACTGAGAAAGTAAACCCCTCTATTGTAACAGTTGACCAGTTGTTTACCCCCTCCCCCCTCCAGAAAAAAAATTAATGAATAAAAAAATTCCCTTTTCAACAATTTTCCAAACTAATTTATATTAAATCCTCGATATGTAATATCATTATTTGTTCATATTCCAAATTATATCGATAGTATATTAAATTAAGTTGAAAAGAAGTAGATGTAATCAGGCTTCTACATAGAATCCAAATTTTCTGTGTTAAAAAATTGCAAATTAGTTGTATTTTGGAAGTCAGAACCTGACAGCGACACATTAAACACATTAAACGTCCATTTAGAACGCTGCCGATATTCCTAAATTATAAGTAAGATTGAACACTTTTTTTTTTTTTTTGGAAAAGTCTCATTTTTAATGTTTATGTTTAAAAAAAATCCCAAAATTTTATTTTTCAAATTCTTCAAAATTTTTGACGGTCGGTCTTGAAAAACAACTAATTTTAAAAAAAAGTGGCCATTGAGAAAGAAAAAAAACTAAACTAATTCAATCTAAAATGCTGAAAAAATGCACCATTTTGATCCATTTTAAACAAAACTTTTGTGGGAGAGGCCCCCGAACCCCCACCCGTGGGAGGTGGCACCCATACCTTCCTCTTCGGCCCTTCAGGCCTCCTCCCCCCTTTCATGAACTTCCGGATCCGCCAATGTATCTAAGTTAATTCATAGAGTCATAGCGAGTTGTAAATATGTAATTTTCTATTTCAGCCCATCTTGGTGGAATATTAGTTGGGGTGCTATACAAGTACACTTTTCTCCAGCGCCTTATGTATTTTGGAAGTCTAGACAACTTTGCTTTACGAAGTAGCGGTGCATGAAATATTGGAGGTTCTATTGCATCCTCTTGACTGTACAAATGTATAGAGGGTTCCGTACGTATCTTTACCAAAGTACTACATCTTGAGAGTTTTGCAAAGCATGGAATATGGAATAGGTTCGTTTCTGTGGGATTTTATGTGCAATGCTGCTGTGTATTTTACTCAAGTCATTTGAATCTCCAAGTGTTGTATTTAAAGGAAAAAACATTAGTTTGCAGCAGAACAAGAGAATGATCATCGAGAACAACAATATTATGATGAATATTAACCTTTAGCTGAGTGACCAATGTTGATTTTTCTGTAATAATCACAATTTTACATCAACAAATAGAAATGAATTTAAGCAAATTTTGAGTTTAGTTCCATCTACTTGATCAATACATAGGACTCAAGGCGGGTGTGACCGGCCAACAGGGGATGCTTACTCCTCCTAGGCACCTGATCCCACCTCTGAAATTTCCAGGGGTCCGTGTTTATACCCTCTTCACATATTTGTATTGTTTGTGGATTTTTTAAGATCAATCACTGTTCGTTATCTTTACCTTTTACATTGTTAATGATGAAAATTTGTAGAGGACAGAATGCTATGTCAGTTGCAAAGTTATCTCTGTTTTAGTAAGGCTGTTGTCAACCTGAGACAGCTAATGAAAATGAAATTAAGGATAGATGATATAAACAAAACTTTTATCAAAAATCTTGACAATAACAACTTAATTCATGTTTTTTTTTGTAAGTAAAATGAGTAAATTTAACCGCACAGATTTGGAACATCATAGAAAGTTTACAATTTCTTAATATTTTATTAATTTATTATTTGCACCATTTACAATCAAAATAGTTCCAAAAATATATACCATTCCATGTATCCATTTTTGGTTTGTATCATCTGTCCTTAAAAAAGAACAATCCCATAACTGTAACAGAAAAATAAAGTTATGAGTAAAATACAGGAATTACACTAAACAAGGCAGACGTAAAAGTAATTCTCATTGTCCGTTTGATTTAGTTTAAATAAAACAATTTTTATTAAATACATGTATACTGAGTATTCCTCCCGTACACATCTGTTATGTATTCAAATTCATTGAATCTGAGGCTATTAGGCATGGAATAATCTCACCTTGACTGTTTTTCTACGCTATAATGATGGTTAACACTGACTTTCTTTGAATACATTTACTGCCTTCTCTGAAATCGTATCGTTAGATTGTATTCCCCGAAGGCACATTGAGCACGATGGATTCTGAACTCCGAAATTCTTGTAGAATTCGCCGTGTACGATTACGGATTGCCTGTAAATAGGGGTAACGTGTATCATGCTGCATTAGACATGTGTCTTCGCCAAAGTAACACATCTTGAGAGAATCAAATGTAGGATCATGCCTTATTGTTCAGTTCATTGAATTATTCCAATGGATATTTAGGAGTGTTTTAAAAGTTATTTTAAGAAAAAGTCCCCAGCGAGAGTTTTTTTCCCAATAAATTTTCTAATTGCTGGTGTTTTAAATCCTATTTTTACGTAGAAGAACCTTTAACTTTTTAGAAATTCTACAAACATCAAAGACTGAAAAATGAAAATTCATCAGGTGCTTTGAAGAGCTTATTTAAAAAATTTCTTTGGGAATGAAATTATTCAATTATCAGATCCCATATTGCTTTCTACAAAAAAAAAACAACAAAAAACAAAAAAACCGCAAGCCATGATAATACACGTGACTGGAAATGTTGCTGCGTCAGCAATAATCTACCGATGTCTATGTTTGTATTCATATTTTATCAATGCCATTGTTCGTGAAATTTGGAGGACACTCCCTGATTTTATAAATCAAGTTTTGGATCTTCAAGCGTTGTCATTTAAAGAAAAGACATTAGTTTGCAGCGAAGAGATTAACAATATTTTGAAGAAGAATGTCCCTCAACCCACCAACTTTTGCAGCCGGCGATATATATACCTTCTCTAACTGTGCATGACAATAACTGACAATGTTTCCATATATATATATATATATATATATATATATATATATATATATATATATATATATATATATATATATATATATATATATATATATATATATATATAACTAATCATTGCTTTGTTGTATATAACTAATCATTGCTTTGTTGTTCTTTAGAAGAAGATTTAAAAAGAATTTTCCTATAATTATATATTTCTATGCAAAACTTTGATCGCCCATTGTTGCCCTTAGCTCCGGGGGTCATTATTTGAACAAACATGAATCTACAATACCTGAGGATGCCATATAAATATGACTAATCATGGGCTTGTTGTCCTTAAGAGGATCATTTTTTAAAACTTAAATGTACATTATGTAATTAAGCTTTCACATAAATATCAACTCTTTTGGCCCAGTGGTTCTTGAGATGATTTTTTGAAAGATTTTTTCCTATATATTCCTGTGTAAAACTGATCACTTATTGTAACCCCATCCTACCCCGGGGGAAGGGGGAGGGGGTCATGATTTAAACGAAATTGAATCTACACTTTGTAATGAAGCTTTCACATACGCGTAAGTTTCAATTTTTCTGGTAGAATGATTCTTGAGAAGATTTTTAAAAGGTGTCACTAATTTTTTTTTTATTTATTAATTATTTCCCTTGAAAGAGAGCATGGTCCTTTATTTGAACAAACTTGAGTACCCCTTACCCAATAATACTTTGTGGCAAGTTTGGTTGAAATTGGCCCAGTAGTTCTTGAGAAGATGTCGAAAATGTGAAAAGTTTACAGACGGACAGAGCTTGAGCTTTCAGTTCAGGTGATCTAAAACTTTTCGACCCTCAACTCCATTTATATTGGAACATGTATAAGAATATCGCAAAAATATTATCCAGATAATCTTTATTACTGAACCCAAAAATTTACATTCAATCTTCAAGCATACAGTCATGTATATAACGAGAAAAAAGAATAGGCTGATTCATCAGATAAATCAAGAATTCCGTATCTTAACATATCATAGTGGTGTATATGAATCCTGAACACAATCTTCTGACCAAAATCTTTTCTCCCTACAGTATTGCGACTAATGCCAGATAAATAAAAACAACTTGTTTACTTATCTATCTGCCATGGTCTATCCTTCTGTCGTCTCTCTCTCCCTCCCTCCCCCCCTCTCTCTCTATTCATGACCTTTGTAAACAATATCGGCGACATAATGTGCAAATGTTCACAGTATATGTCGCCGACGACAATATGTGCCGATCCATGACTGCACATTTTGCCGACCATTATGTAGGAGGGAAAAAAGGCTCGTCTCGGCGCATATTGTCGCCTGACTGATGAACGACAATATGTACAGTAAGGGTAGGTAAATATTTTCGTCGGCGACAATATGTACAGAACGACAGTATGTACCGTCACATGGTGGCACAGTGCGAATGATGGAACTTAATGTTTGCCATTTACTTTTACTTGATTGTATAGGGGTACATGTACATTTATATATCGTGAAAACATCGATGTGTGACTTCGTTATGCAAGGCGCATCTTGAGAGCAACAAATAGCATGGTATAGAATCTGATTTTGTGTTAAGTGTTTCTTACTTATTCCACTGTATATAGAATTGAGAAATGTGTTATTTTAAGAAGAAATATAACTAAGTTGATTTTACTCATTTTTGGCGATATGGTCTTTTTTTGTTAACGTTATAGAAGCACCTTGAATTTATAGAAACCATAAATGCTCTTGCTCAAAGACTGAAAAATCATCAAGATGTTATTTACAATTTTCTTCTGAAATAAAATTGTTCGCTTATCAGATCCCATATTGCATTCTACTACGAAAAAAAAAAAAAAACAAACAAACAAACAAGGCAGTCCATCTGACTGGAGATGTTGCTGTATCAACAATAAGTCTACTGGTGTATATATTCATATTTTTTTTAATTCCCTTGTCCATGGAAAATATTCTGGAGGACAATATAGGATTTTTTAGTCAAGTGTTGAATCTCCCAGGCATTGTTATTGAAAAAAGACATTAGTTTGTAGCAGAACAAGCCATCAAATGGTCAGCAAGAAGAGATCAAAAATAATTTAAAGAAGAATCCAATCTAGAATTGCGCTGTAATAATAAATTTTTTTTAATAAGAAATAAACTGATATATAGCATAAAAAACGTTTACATATTACATGTATGTCTAACTCGTACGTAAGGCAGCTGTCAACCGAGAGAAGTAAAAAAACATATGACTGTAAAAGACTGTTATAGTCTAAGAAAAATCAGTTATAAGAAAGATACAGGAACAACACTCAACAAGACAGAAATAAAAAAAAATCTAATTGTCCACAAGATTTAGTCTATAGAAAACAATTCTTATTAACTCAGCATCTCACATGACTCCTTCTCTTCCCTATTATGATGGCTTACATCATCATCATCATCATCATCGATAGACTGTTACATGTGAATAGGGCGTTTTTGTTTCCAGGTGGCACAATGCGCATGACCGAATAAGCTATTATCATAAGAGTATTACATTTCACCCTTTTGTAACGAAAATGCAATTAGCACATCTATGTAATATATGTTGTCATATTTAATGTGTTTCTACGTTTCAGTGGTTTCTGCCATTTATTATGCAAATTACTGTTGAGCTGTGTAGTTCTGAGAGTTTTATTTATAAAGGGACTAAAATGAGATTGATTCATACGTGAAGAAAATACAACAATTATAACAGATTATTATAATTTTGATCTTTAAATAAAGTAATGTGTATTTTAAATTAATCTGGCCTGTCAAAACATCAAAATTTCTAAACTGTTTAAGAAAATCAATAATAAAAAGATACTGTATGGAATAACTGTCTAGTTTGTTTGGTCTTATGAATTAATCAAGCAATTGGTTTGCGTGTAATTTGCATAAACGCTAAAGGCGTATATCGCGTGTTCCAAGCCCCGCCCATTTCTCTCTCTCTCCCTCTCTCCCTGCACGCAATTTTATTTCAATAAACCAATAGCTTTATAAAGAAACCATTTTTTAAAAATTATTTGTAGGCCCTAGCTTGATCTCGGACAGAGAAATTTGAAAATGTAAACACATATATTCCTTTATACAAAGAACATCGTTTTCATGATATCCTTTTCATATCAACAGTTGTGACGTCACAATGGTTTTTGAGTGAAAGTGATGAAGCTTTATAAAATGTATTCAAATATAAAAAAAACAACGTAAAGCATCTGATAGGTAAGTGTAAAACATGTGATAAAAAGAATCTCCCATGGTTTGTGGTTGGATTTGATTTTTTAACTCATCGTGTTTTTATCCCCTTCCCAAGGCTCGGGGATGGAAAACACAACTTGCCGAATAAAAATAATATCCAACCATAAATCATGAGAGATCCTATATACATATATCATAAAAAGTATTGATATTGATAGAAGTTGACATTTCATACTTCTCAGATGTCATGATCTTGCTGAAATTTGAATAAAGCAAATTACTACATCCTTTTTCGTAGTTTTTGAATATTTTAGCTTAATATGGAAAATCAGGAAGATTAATACATTGTTTAAATCTCAGAGTTATATGAGACAGTGTGTCATTCTTCCTAATTTAAACATTTTTTTTTAAATTCACAGGGATTTAAAGTAGCAAATTTGATCAAATTGGAACCGCTTTTTTACCTTACCCCTCCCAATATGAATATATTTCAATTTACATGAAGATGTTTAATAGCATATAACCTGGAAGATGTTGAGAAGATAATTTTTTCAAAGATTTTTCCCCCATTATATGCCAATACCTTATTGAAACTCTTTTGTAATCTTATTCCTAACCAAGGGAACATTCATTTTTTTTGAAATCTTACAAGTAGCAGATTAAGTAATCAAAGAAATTAATTTTACACAAGCACTGTCCAGTTTTTACGCTCTGAACTTTGTAATGAGCTCTCACGGTAAGATTTTATTTCCAGAGAATGTGTTAGATGTGTTTTATCAAGCAATATACACTTCAGGTTCAATCCGTCAATCCGTGGGGTGGTTTCCCTAGCACGTAACTAAGAAACTAGAATAAATGCAATATTCTCGGTGGATTTATTTTTCTTGGGTTATTTTGGTATACAAATGAATAGACATTGTCAAAAGACATAAGAAAAAGAAGCAAATAAACATAAAAATTTTGCTAAATGATATTTATACATGTTATTATATAAAACAGACATAATAAATATCTGTGTTAAATACGATTAACATAAAACACTAACGAAGTCCCAATGACCATAATCTGTTACACTAGAGTGCTTTTGGTCTTACATGTAGCCAAATACCGAGTTTATTAGCATTATTCGTAAGCAGTTAATTATATTAAAGCACTGTGTTTTCGTGCAAATTATTTTATTTATTTTAATATCTATCAAATTGCTCCGAATAAATTAATTAAGTCCACAATATTGTATAATTCTTTACTTTTTGAAGACGATACCATCTTGTACCTTGTCAACATCTTTATGAACCTTAATCACTTGGAATCCATGCTTCTCTATCTTCTCTTTCCTACGCTCATATCCCCAACCAGCACCAAGGCCCTCACCGCCTGGAGGACCCGATAAACTCTCGGGAAGGCATGAAAAAAGACTAAAGGGCATGTAGAATTGTGCCGTTTTGTCGTTTACTAGGTTTTCAGGGTAAGAGGATACAGGGGGATCAAATGCTGCTCCGTAACCGTCATCTTTCAGAACTTTTTTTGTCTCTTTCAGAATACTGTCTACTTCGTAAGCATCATGGAGAACGTCGTTCATTATGACGAAATCAAATTTGCCTACCCAGTCATCGGGGAGTTTTCCACCGTCCATTATTTCATATTTGACGTTCTGTAGGGTTGTTTTAGCAAGTTCTATGTTGGCCTGTTTTATGGATTCTTCATCAGAGTCTATACCGAAAATGTGGCAGTCGGGATACTGCTCAGCAATATCTCTTACATGTCTACCATAACCACATCCTAGGTCTAACAGCGTGAAATCTTTACCTGCAAAACAGATTTTGCTAGGGATATTTAGTTGGATAAATAAATGAAATGTAAAGAGATAAAGAACAGTATTCAAGCTCGAAAGTCCATTAAACAATACAAATTTTGGAGCAGAGCAAACATGGACCTCTAAAACATCACAGGTGGGATCAGGTGCAATGGAGGATTGAGCATCCCCTGCCAACCGGTCACACCCGCCCTGTGCTCCTTGTCATAATCGGGAAAAAACGGAAAAATTCGTAGACAATTCAGTATGTAAATAATGGCCTAACAATAAGTATGAAAAACGTCAGTCAGCATTTGACATAATGCTACACACTATTTTATAGGCTCAAAGCATTTTATGATACACGGAACACAATTTATTATTTTTGTACACTTTTGATGATGAGAGCTTAAATATTTATGATTTTAGACAAACAAAAACAATAACTACAAGCTCCACAAAATTTCTAGGTAGTCACTACAGAATGACCGTCGCGTTAGCTCATTCAGTAGAGCGCTCGCGCCGTGATCGGGAGGTCGTGGGTTCGAGCCCCGGCCTCGACTGACCTATACGTCGAGAAAAAAATAGGTAGCAACCAGTTCCTTCGCCAAGCGCTCGGAACTTTGAAGTAAAAGTTGCGGGTCATTCGGATGAGACCTTAAAAACCGAGGCCCCGTGTCACGGCAGGCGTTGGCACGATAAAGATCCCTCATTGCTCAATGGCCTTGAGTGCCGAGTAAATGTCTCAATTTGAAGCCCTTCACCTGTATATGGTGACGTCTCTATATGAGTGAAAAAAATTCTCGAAAGGGACGTAAAACAACATACAATCAATCAATCACTACAGAATGTGTGAAAAGTTCTATTATAGTCCACGAAAATGATTGAACTTTCACAGTTATTTCTTCAAAGGTGTACAAGAATATTCTTATGAAATAATTTAATCAACCATGACTTTGCCTCAAACACATTTTTGCACATGCAACAATGCAGGCCTTTTGATGAATGGTTTTTATTATTTTTTTTTATTGATATGCATTTTCAAAGAGCTGTTCTGTCAAAATAAAACTTTATTTTATTTTTCAGGATGGTTTGTTTTTATAAGAATTTTGATTTTGAATTGAATTTTCAACACGAGTTATTTAATGCAATCATTTTTGATAGTTCATAGATTCGACATTGACATTCATGAGTAATTAATAAAAATAAATTTTCCACCATGTTAAAGTCATGCATTAAGAGTAAGATTTTTGTTGACCAGATGATTAGTAGTCTTTCCAAATATCCACTCCCTATTGGACTTTTGCGAGAAGCGCTGACTTTTACAGTCGATGACTTACTTTTATACTATGGCAATATACGGAAGCTCTTTTTCGATGTAAATATTTAGGTTAAAATTGAATAAAAAGATAAATAATGGGCTATTACAAATCAAATATTACGATGCCAAGGAAGGGAGCGGCAAAAAACCGTATCCCCATTCCCCTCCCTTCCTGTCACTCCTATCTTTCCGGAATGTTTTTTTCTACCTTATTTGATTCCTTCAGAAAATGAGACTGAAAGGAGATACTACCCCTCACGAATAAGGTATTTTAAGTTACGTTATTCTGCCTCTCAGCATCTGGTTGTGTTGATTGTATACCGCTAAATCATGTTAGCCTCCCTAACACCATACTTTTAACTTAAGATTTTCTTATCTATAAGACTATTATCAATTTTGTACCTCCGTACATATTGCAAGTAAGCGGTCGACTGTGAGAGTCAGTGCTTCTCGCAAAAGTCCATTATGGGGTGGAAAATAACATCTTAAATATCCTTTTTATATTGCAAAGAATAAATTTTATATACATAGGATCTCCCATAGTTTTTGGTTGGATATGAGTTTTTATCCAACGAGCTGTGTGTGTTTTTCTTCGAGCCCAGGTGAGGGAATAAAAACACAACGAGTTGGATAAAAAAAAATCATCTCTTACCACAAACCAGGGTAGATTGTTATACACATAGCTATCACATGCATATGTTTTACACTGTTTTATATATGTAAATCCACAATATTTGACTTGATCAAATTCACGCAAAAACATTGTGACGTCACAACCGTGGATATGAAAACGATATCCTATGAGCTATATCCACTGTATAAATGAGTAAACATGTCATAAATATTATTTTGTTAGTGATGATTATCAAAAGAAAAAGACAAAAACCTGATTTAAGATTGAGTACAGGAATCACGAGATTGTTGTTCCAGCTGTGTACAGCCTCCGGTGTTTGGAAAATGTCTAACCACTTCAGAAAAGGTTGATAGTACGTGTAACCTTTAAAAGAGTACAAAATCTACAATTCACTTCAATGGACTCTTTTTACAAGTTTTATAGTAAAAACTTATGTACCAAATATTCTTCATTTACATTTTTGTCGAAAATATGTACTGCAACACGTATTTATTCATGTTCCTAATTTCTGTTTATTAAAAATTCCGTCAATCGGCCACCTTCGTTTTTATCATCACAAGTAGTTCACCTCAACGACTTTGAAAATTTGAATTTATACAAGCACTGAGATTCATAGCAAGATAGTAAAATCACCAAGAAACATGTGCTACATGTAGTACATGTATCTAAAATGTTCGTCTGTTCCATATTAAAATACAGGAAAACCCAGTAAATTCCTGACTGGTTGCCCGCGTGGCGCAGTGGTAGAGCGTCTGCTCTATTAAGTCGCGGAGTAAGGAGTTGATCCTTACGTTGCAAGTTCGAATCCCACTGTGGGACGTGGAGACAGGTCCTTCGGATGAGACCGTATAAACCGAGGCCCCGTGTCGCAGTAGGTGCTGGCACGAAGAAGATCCCCCACTGCTCAATGGCCCAAAGTGCCGAGCATAGGACAAAAATTGCAGCTCTCCACCGGCAAGTGGTGTCTCCATATGAGTGAAAAATTCGCGAGAGGGACGTTAAACAACAAACAAACAAACAATTCCTGACTGTTAACGCAGTCAATAAAATCTTTGTAATCTTATGATATTAATTCACGATAGCAAACCTTCTGGCTTTTCTTTTGACATGTCTTCAGCTAGTTTTCCAAACAGCTCACTAAATATTGGGATGACACTGGCAATATGACCCCATCTTTTCAACAAATCCTTGCTGTACGGAAGTGAGTATTTCTTTTCTTTGTTAATTCGCACAACTCCTGCCGCGAGCATGCATCCTAGCCATTCTTGTATGTATCTGTTATCAAAAGTTTAAACTTTTATGAGATTTGTGAAACAAATAAAAGATTTTGTGTGCAGTGGTTAGTTATAAGGGCTCAGTCATACCTTACCGGATAGCGGTAATGAACGTCAAACGGATGGCAAAATTATCAATTTGTTGGCATTCGTTTCTCGTCTTTTTCTAATTATTTGAATATGTTTCATATCCGTTTTAAAACGTTTTATCAAGATGTTCAGAGCATGTTCCAAACTTGGAACTGACACCATCTGACCGAGCTGTCCACCTACAGTACGGCAGCCGCCTTTAAAGAACAGTAGGTACAGTATGTGTTTTGTAAGGAACTAATTAATGCACTTCTTAATTCTGTACTTGACCGTTCCGATTATGTTGATGTCTGTTGGGCATGACTAACACTAGGATAGTTACCGATCGAGAATTGATAAACCGGACACCATCCGCACGATCGTTATATAGTCTTACGTTCGAAAACTTTTTATCAGTTTCTCCTGCGTTGCACATTCGTTTTCAATACTAAACTGATTTCTACTTTTTACTAGCCAATGTGCTCAGGTGAGCGATGTGGCCCATGGGCTTTTTGTTACTGAACTCAATACGGATGCTTTCAAATCTTGTAACAAATAAACATTTAACCTTTTCGATTTTGCCATATTTAAAAGAAAATAACTGGCAGTAGATTCAAGAATCATTTCTCACTAGATAATAGGGAAACTAATAAAGTAAACATTAACTCTACAAATCCCTAGCTATTCAGACATTACTCAGTGGCCATATTTAAATCGCTGTATACCAGAAATAGCTGGAAATATGATATATATAATATTTCAATCCATTACTACAATTCAGGATTTACACAATGCCCATTAACGTAAAAACCGGAAGAAAATCTGAAGAAATTAAAAGTAATATAGCATAAATAATTATGTGAAAACAATGCCTATGCAGTTTCTTTTATAGAATTTTTATATGAATTGAATCTTGAATCAAAACCCTACTCAAACTGTGTGCTTTGTTGTCTGGCTCACTTCCGCCGATATGACACATCATGTAATACAATGAAAGAGGAAACTAGTAAATACAAGTTTAAATTATATATTTTGTTTTTAAAATTCATTTTAATAGGGTTTCTTGTTGAAATTAAAATTTATAAACACTTGAGTATAGATTAAACAAATGCTATACACCAACAGATGTAGGACTCACTTCGAGATTAAACATTTAGTCTATACGCTAACAGATGTAGTACTAACCTTGAGTTAAGGCCAGATTTTTGACTCAGTTCCTCGACTGTACACGGATCTTTTAATTCAATGAAGGCGTCAATTATTCCAACTTTGTGACCAAAAGCAAAAACTAAAGTGCCCAATCCGTCTCGCACCATCTGCATCAAATCTTTGTGAGAGGCCATTATTAGAGGTGCTTTACAGCCTCTTCATAGCAAGTTTGTGAAACCGAAAGTAAGATGTAAGATTTCCCCGTGGCGTTCAAGAGACAGGTACCTGAATATGCACGATACTCTCTCTCTCTCTCTCTCTCTCTATAAATTTGGGTCATTTGGTCGTGCATCTTGGTTTTTTAAACAGTGCACCTGAATAACCTGCGCAGTCTTTGGGATAATACACCAACATGTTATGTGAACATTCTCTGCTTGGCCATTGTTAGAAATAAGGGTCGATTTCGATAAGCTAATCAACGCTTACAGCATACATTCTAGTACTGTATTTGAACTCTGGATCAGATTACCTTTTTTAGACAATGTTGTAATTTTGCTGTTGTTTAATAGCTAGGCTGGTGCTGTTATTCTATACAGTAATGTCCCGATTGCCTTAGCAATGACACACTGAGCTGTGCAATTCGCCGTTTTAAAAACCTCTGTGCATTAATTCATTTTCATGGTGGTACAATTACATATTTTCATACCTGTCACTGCATTGAAGGATATTTAATTTTTCTCAGAATTCAATATTTCCCACTTTCCACTTAATCAGCTAACAGGTAAGATCTCACATGCATGTATCATATTATACTTCAGCCAAGATATTATTGTCACTGGTAGGTAGGAAACTGTGAAGAGAAAATTGTCTTATTTTTTACTATTAATGATAGAAAATTAAATTATAAGGAAGAAATTTAATAGCTACCCGGTTTATAAAGCGTAAACTGTCCCAACCCAGGTTATACAGTATAACTTGGGTAGCTATTGAATTCATTCCTTAAATATATTGAAGACAAAGTATTTTGCACGCACTCAAACAGCCAGAATTAGGGGAAGTAAGCGAAATTCTATACAAGTAAACTAATACCTCTAAACAGTGCTCCAGCTAAACTGTACAAAGATTATGGTCAGAATGTGAGATAATTCACATGAGCACACTGCTGGTCCTGTTTTCAAGTTTTTAGTTTAACGTTGTATAAAAAGAAAGATGTTTAGTTACGCAACATAGGAAAAGGCAAAGAAGACGAACCATAAACAATCTATGAATCCTGTAAACTACAAGAAACTAGAAACAAAAATAAGGACCCGGATAACAAGAGGGGAATCAGGTACCTAAGAGGATAAAGAACCGTCACGCTCGCCTTGAGCCCTCAGGTAAAAGGAGTAATCCGGAGACAAGATTAAAATCAAGTAATGGCCTAGTACTTGATAATCATATGAAACATGTCAGCAAAAATACGATCCAAGGAAAGGATGTACATCTTTGCAAATGAAGTCATTATATAAATAGTGCACGTTTTTGAGGGTAACAGTTGAAATTGACACCCCAAGGAAAACTATTGTCAACCGACGCGTCAGCGGAGGTTGACAATGGTTTTCCAAGGGGTGTCAATTTCAACTGTTACCCTCAAAAACGTGCACTATTTATTTTATTATACTGAATGTCTTATTGATTTCGGATGTCATAAAAAAATTCGGAGATCGTCGTTAACTTCACGCTTAGAAAGCTTTCAAACTCCCCGCTTCTATTTTTCTCAATAGGAAAGCTTCGTAAAAGATTTACCAACCTCTTTATTATTTGTTTGCTACTCAGAAAGTCCTTTATCACCTAAAGTTTGCACTCGCAAGGATGTTTCGTCTGTCGTTTGTCTTTTTCAAGTAAGCTACATCGGACGCAAGCTTTTATTGACGTCGTTTATTCGGCTTCTTTCAAACGCACAACCGACGTTTTGAGAATTTTACGGTGAACCGTACGCGCATGATTTGAACGCATGTGATATTTTCGTAATGTTACCCGTTGTCAAGTGTGTTGCTAACGCTGAGGGTAATATTACGGATTGTTAAATGTGTCTAAACCAATCAGATTTTAGTATTTAACATGAAAGTATAATAATATAATATGGTGTCCAGATAGGGCCATTTGCAAAAGCTCAACAGCGCGTTCAGAAAATCACGCCGTCGCGCTAACACACAACACGCCGTCGCGCTAACACACAACTCGCCGTCACGCTAACACACAACACGCCGTCGCGCTAACACACAACTCGCCGTCGCGCTATCACAAAGTTGTTTTAGCGAGATGTTTGACAGCGCGACGGTGTGTTGTGTAAAGTTATGTTAGCGCAACAGCATGTTGTTTGAAAGCGTGTTAGCGCGACGGCGTGTTGTGTATAAGCACGATGACACATTTTGTATAATTGTGTTAGCGTGTTTCTCTGAACGCGCTGTTGAGCTTTTGCAAATGGCCCTATACGGACACCATATTATAACGACAACAGGATATTTGAATTGCTGAATTGCTTCGGTTTAAAAATTGATAATACTCAGAATATGCTCTTTCATACAAATCCGTTACAATCTTTAATCGCAGAATAGTACCAAAGAAGCAAAATACACATGCCATTGGATATGCCTTTATTGATTAAAACAAGGAATAGGCTTCTGGTGTACAATGTTTCAATGACAGACAGACAAACACACACTGAGATTAAAAGACATATGCAGAATTTAAGGACCTTTTTCTTAATTTTCAAAAGTAATATTACTTAAATTCCTTTATGTATGGTGGACGATATGAGCTTAAAAATAACAAATTAGAGTCTCCCTCTCATCATTGGGAAAATTCAAAGACTGAAATAGTAGTAAAATTGTATAGTTCTGTCAAAGATATATTGCATATACTTGTTATACTTTATATATCTGTATACTTGTATTAATCTAAAAACGCATTTGAAATCATTAAACATTCCTAACCTTAACTGGGGAAATAACCAGGAAAAAATGTTCTGGGGCAAACTGCATGTCCTTTTTGTAAAATAAATTCCGAATGTCTCTTTTTATGACCACCTAACACTGTGAGTTTTTATTTTCAAAGTACGTTGTCCAGGATTGCGTATTATCCTGCATTTAATAGATTATTTCATTTGTGTTATAAAACAAAGGCACCTCTGAATATCCAGAAATGTCTTAATTTTATTAAAATCCTACAATCCTGCTGAAGCATTTGGTTTATTAAGCATGTCTCGGCGGTATTCGTTGCGTGTGATTATAATACTTTAGGTACGTAGAGCGGTCAACCTCATTTGATGTTCACCTAGTTTGTTCAGAATCAGTCAATCTTACTAGATTTCTTTTAATTTTAATTTTGACCAAAGATCAAATCATTAATGTTCTTTTTGTTTCTATAAAAAAACCAAAGTAAAGGTTTCGAAAATATCCTCTGCATACTTCAATGTGATGCTGATCCTTCAATTTCTTGCTTACAAAGTTCAATTTCTGACTGTTTACATACATTCTACACATATGGGTTTAGAAATCAGAAAAAAATGTAGTACAGCTTGATCGGTAGTATTCCGTCTTTTTTAACTTAAGCCTTGAAAAATTCACTCACTACTCCTACAGTACATGAACCCCTAAGAATATATGGTGATTTGATCGTAAGATACAAAGCAAGATTTTTATATCTCATTGCATATGGATGTGGAAAATTGCATACTTCTCAAGACAACATTAACAACAAAGAACCAAATTTGCAAAAATTCTATCATTCAATTAAAAAAAAATTAGTCATAAGTCCTTTAATCTATTGATTAACTGTAGAAATATCGCAAGGCGAAACTTACCTCAGTATTGCACAGGACATCCAATAACAGGAGAAGCACAAGTAACGGTTCTACGTGGAATAAGGGGAAAACCAACTTTGACGAAACACGTTAGCTAAATATTTCTGCTACCAACCACGTCAAATGTTCCTAGAATAGATTTATTCTTTTTTTCTAATCATTAATCCAAATAAGACTTTTTTTATTACAATCCAAAAGTAGTGTTAAGAAAAACTCAAGTGTGATACGCCTCATCGAATGTAAGATTTTAGGTTTGTATATATAAATTATTACCCTATGAGATAGGGATCAGCAATATTCACCCTAGAATAAGTTTTAAAACTTTTTTAAAATATGATGTTAACGGAACTCTTTTCTTGTGTCTTAGTGTCAAAAATTTTCAATTATAAAAATTAGGATACGTTTTAATGCAACCGAAGATTACACAAATTTTATCAATTAAAATGTTTTATTTATTCTCAGGAAAATTTTCCCAGACAAAATGGAGCTATTTGTAGGCTCGGAACATTCAGATATGTACCATAAATTCCGACCAACATATCCTCCCGAAATGTATGAATTCATCTCTGAATACAGTAAATCAGGCACAGGAACTTTAGACACAGCAGTAGATGTCGGATGTGGGACTGGTATAAGTACAATCCCGCTCTGTAAATACTTCCAGAAGGTGACAGGTGTTGATGTAAGTGAGACCCAGATAAAGACAGCCAGAATGGTACATAAGCAGAGTAATGTGTCGTTCTTTATCAGCAGGGCTGAGCAAATGGAGTTCCTTTCTGACTGTAGCGTTGATCTTGTCACTGTCGCTCAGACGATGCATTGGCTTGAAATGGAGCCATTCTACAAAGAAGTGATAAGGTAAACGATGTAATATATAAACTATGAATCTAATATCCAATAAAAACATTCCTGCAACAGTACTACCGAAAGGTAATTTTCATGACAAATAAAAGCTTTATTAGTTTGCAAGTTATTGATAAGCTAACCAAGGAAAAGGCTCTTTAGAGACGTAAGCAGAAGAAGCGGTTTCTTTTAATACAAATGGCTGATTAAAGAGCTATGTCTTAAAAATCTTAAGTGTTAACAAACGGGAAAAGTAAAATAAGTTTTTCTATGTGTTTTCCAAAGAGTGGATTCCAAATGGATTCCTTTTTGAACGAAAACTGTTTAAGTGAACGTCTTGGAAACATTAGCTAGTTTGTATTTAGTCTCTTTTCAGGCAACTCTCTATTTTCTGTTTATTCCCAGTATTCCAATATTTGGACTTTATAAATTGTTTTGCCAAACACACTAGACAAAATTGATTACGCACCACTTGGTATTTTCATCTGCAAAAGCGTCTGCCTTATCAACACGATAAATCTAAAATGCCGTCTTGTCTAGCTCAGTCGAATTTGCTAATGTCTTTATTTCAACACAATACCCTCAAATGGCCCTCTTGCTCGCAAACTAATTTCCCGAAAGCGATTGAACACCTTTTGTACTCTGATATAACGTTGGCGGCTACCAGGTTGGTCAGAGAGGGTGCAACAGCGATGGTAGCCCTATCTCTCGGATGACATCAAACAAAATGTCTAGCCTGACGCCTATTAGCCACTTACTGCTTTTGCATCCGAATTCGGTTGCATCATACAAGCAGTTGCCACAATTTTACGGTACGATCTTCTAATAGTCGTGTGGTATCTTTAGCTCTACTGGTCAGTGACCAGAAGAGCTTATGCGATAGTAAGTTGTCCGTCGTCCGTCCGTCTGTATGTAAACAATTTTTCAAATCGCTACTCCTCCTACAGTTTTGGTCTGATTTCAATATTACTTGGCACACAAGTAGACTACACTGAGATGCATAATTCTGTTCATCGGTTTTGATTTTGGTGAAGTGTTGCCATAGTTACTAAAATTACAGATTTCTGCGAAATACATTTAAAATGCTACTCCTTCTATAGTTTTCCTTTAATTTCAATATAACTTGGCATGCAAATAGACTACACTGAGATACATAATTGTCTCTATCAGTTTTTTTTTTAATTTGATGAATGATGTTGCCAAGGTTACTAAAATCAAAATTTCTGTATAACTGCTGTAAAAGGCACAGAAGACATTTTTCCATTTCTTATTGTAGTTAAAGTACTTTTCAACCCATAGGAACAACAATTTTTTTAATTGTTTTATTTTTAAACAAACATCTTTAAGGGAACCCTTGAAGACACCATACCAGCTGCCCTACTACGCTCTTCTATGTTCGAACGCTGCATACTCAGTCACGTTTTTTCTGAGTTTTTTAGCTCCCCTGAGCTGAAATCTCAAGTGAACATTTCTGATCACCCGTTGTCCGGCGTCTGTCTGTCCATCCGACTGTCCGTCCGTCTGTAAACTTTTCAGATTTTCAACTACTTCTCAAGAACCATTGGGCCAATTTTAAACAAAGTTGGTACAAAGCCTCCCTAGGTAAAGGGAATTCTAAATTATTAAAATAAAGGGTCAAGCCTCTTTCCAGGGTGATCAAGGAAAAGCAAAAAAGGGAGGGGTCATTAAAAAGTCTTCTCAAGAACCTCTGGGCCAGAAAAAACTGAAACTTATATGAGAGCTTTCTAAGGTAGTGTAGATGGTAAATTGTTCAGATCATGTGGGAGTAAGGAGGGGCCACAATAGGGGATCAAAGTTTTACATTGAAATATATAGGAAAAATCTTCTCAAGAACCACTGGACCAAATTCACTACTCTGGAAGAAGCACTCTTGCTCATCATAACTATACACTTAGCTTCTTTGCTCTTTTAACCAGAGGCAGAAATTTTGCTTTTTCACTTTATAATCAATAGAAGCCCCCCCCCCCCTCACCAGAACCCTTAAACCTGGGGTCATAAAATTCACAATTTTGGAAGAGGCATCCTTGCGTATCATAACAATGTACTCAGTTTGTTTAAACAATACCCAGGGGCAGAGAAGAAGATTTTCAAAGAAATAATTCACCTTCACTATAGAATCTATAAAGCCCCGCCCTAGCACCAGAACTCCTGTCCCCGGGGCCATGAATTTCACAATTTTGGAAGAGGCAACCTTGCTTATCATAACAATGTACTTAGTTTGTTTAAATGATACCCAGGAGTAGAGAAGAAGATTTTCAAAGAATTAATGCATTTTCACTATATAATCAATAGAGCCCCGCCCTAACACAAGAACCCTTGACCCAGGGGCCATGAAATTCACAATTTTGGAAGAGGCACTCTTGCTCATCATAACTATGTACTTAGTTAGTTTATTTTATACCCAGGAGCAGAAAAAAAGATTTTCAATGAATTAATGCACTTTCACTATATGATCAATAAAGCCCCCTCCTAACACCAGAACCCCTGACCCAGGGGCCATGAAATTCACAATTTTGGAAGAGGCACTCTTGCTCATCATAACTATGTACTTAGTTACTGTATTTAATACCCAGGAGCAGAGAAGAAGATTTTCAAAGAATTAATGCATTTCGCTATGTAATCAATAGAGCCCCACCCTAATACCAGAACCCCTGACCCTGGGGCCATGAAATTCACAATTTTGGAAGAGGCACTCTTACTCATCATAACTATGTACTTAGTTAGTTTATTTTATACCCAGGAGCAGAGAAAAAGATTTTCAATGAATTAATGCACTTTCACTATATGATCAATAAAGCCCCGTCCTAACACCAGAACCCCTGACCCAGGGGCCATGAAATTCACAATTTTGGAAGAGGCACTCTTGCTCATCATAACTATGTACTTAGTTACTGTATTTAATACCCAGGAGCAGAGAAGAAGATTTTCAAAAAAAACTAATGCATTTTCACTATATAATCAATAGAGCCCCGCCCTTACACCAGAACCCCTGCCCCTGGGGCCATGAATTTCACAATTTTGGAAGAGGCACTCTTACTTATCATAACTGTATACTTAGTTAGTTTATTTAATATCCAGGAGCAGACAAGAAGATTTTCAATGAATTAATGCACTTTCACTATATGATCAATAAAGCCCCGTCCTAACACCAGAACCCCTGACCCAGGGGCCATGAAATTCACAATTTTGGAAGAGGCACTCTTGCTCATCATAACTATGTACTTAGTTACTGTATTTAATACCCAGGAGCAGAGAAGAAGATTTTCAAAAAAAACTAATGCATTTTCACTATATAATCAATAGAGCCCCGCCCTTACACCAGAACCCCTGCCCCTGGGGCCATGAATTTCACAATTTTGGAAGAGGCACTCTTACTTATCATAACTGTATACTTAGTTAGTTTATTTAATATCCAGGAGCAGACAAGAAGATTTTCAAAGAAATAATGCACTTTCACTATATGATCTATATAGCCCCGCCCTAGCACCAGAACCCCTGCCTCTGGGGCCATGAATTTTACAATTTTGATAGAGGGCTCAATCCTTATTACAATCATGCCAACAGTTTGACTGCTTGATGTCCAGGAGTAAAGAAGAAGATTTTAAAAGATTGCATTAATTTTGGTGGTTTTACATGTAGCCCCACCCCTCAGGCCCCAGGGGGGCAGGGACCATGAAATTCACAATTTTTGTTCCCCTTTACCCATAAATGCTATATGCCAAATTTGGTTGAAATTGGTTCAGCGGGTTCAGAGAAGAAGCTAAAAATGTTCAAATGTTAACGCACATCGCACGACGCACGCCGACGGACAAAAATGGATAACAATAGGTCACCTGAGTGACTCAGGTGACCTAAAAATGGAAATATATTCCTATAAAACGTATGAGTACAATTTTCATGCATTTCAATAAAATGCTTACTCTTCACTGAGTTATCATTTATTTACTGACCAGTTTGGGCATTTAATCATCTTACTTATATTAACACATTAGATGCGTCTTAAACAACTTTTGAAAAGGTACTTTTCTATGATGGTGCGTCAGCAAGTTCGTCAAGTGTATGTAGAAGTCTTACTTGTATGCACAATGCAGCTTGAGTATCTCGTGAAATTCAACCACAGTAAAAGCTCCGCTCTGGAAATTGTCAAATACACCTGTGATTCTAGCAGTTAGAACTATATTAAATATTGTAAAATTTACTTCTGGGCTTTAACAAGCAAGCTATATACATGATGACAATATCAAGTTGTGTTTCTAGGGTATACTCGCGTAAATATATAACGTTAAATCAAATTTGAAAACGTATCATTTTGAAAACATCCTCTTTACTCTTCAGCATCTAGAAGAAAAACTTCAAGCAATGTTATGATACACAAAGAATCCCTAAACGATTTTTTTAAATTAAGATCTTGTCTATAAGATGAGGTGAGACATATGCAAACTAAATTTTTGTTAAACTATGAAAGCAATTTCTGTTATTTATTCATTTGACAATTTTCCAGGATACTGAAGCCTAGAGGAAGCATAGTTATCTATGGATATGGCAATGGGACGTTAAACAAGAGTGAGGGCAACCTTGTCATAGAGAAAGTAGGTATTGGACTGTAGACGTCTAAGTGACGCTGGAATTACATATTGCTATTGATTTCATACATCTTCTTCAGTTTTTTAATCACGATCTGGAAGAATTCTGGGACTCAAGATCAAGACATGCAGACAATTTTTATCAAAATATGTATCTTCCATTCTCAGGCTGGGAAAGGTACTTGCATTTCTTGCATCATTCATCCTAAAAACACACGTAATACTAGTATATCTTTTTAAAATTCTATATGAGTGCCTTTTCAACTTCATGGCATAAATGTATGATGAATTCCTACATAACCAATGTTATGAAAAAAAGAAATGTCAAGAAACAATCAATGGGATATCTTGCAGCTTGAAATCTATATTGTTTGAAAAACTGTGTGACCAATGAATTTTCATATTGGTCTAAATAGCTTAAAAGAAAGCAAATGAAGACAAAATTGTACTCAGGTATTTTCTTAGACTATAGAGCCATTAAATACTATTTATTCCATGAATCTAGTTTGTGCAAAATTGCAAAATAAACCACGTTTTGAAGCTTTTGACATTATAAAGAAAAGGATTTTATAAATTCCTTTCTTAGAAAATATAAATGGAAAAAATCCATTCGTGTGATGTAGTGACATTCTGGTTAACATTTCTCAAAAAAAAATAAGGTCAGATAATTGAACATAAATTACATTTTATTTTAAATTCAGGAAATCTGATTTCTTCATACAAAACAAATGGTCAGCAAATGAAGTGGTGGGTTATCTCTCTACATGGTCATCATGCCGGAAATATTTAAAAAAGAATCCAAAATCGGGACGTCTAGATGAGATACAGCAACAGTAAGTCCGAGGGTGTCAAGGTGTACAACAATCATGCCGTATGAGATATACAGGCCCAGGAATTAAAGTTATATGATACAAGACATGTGGAGAGATGGATTTCCCGATCATGACAAGGAGCACACGGCGGGTGTGACCGGTCGGCAGGGGATGCTCACTCCTCCATGGCATTTGATCCCACCTCTGATGTCATAGAGGTCCGTGTTTGCTCTGCTCTTATTTTGTACTGTTTAATGGACCGTTGAGCTCGAATACTGTTCGTTATCTCCACATATTTCATGAGTTACAAATTGAAGATCGTTAAAAACTTTAAATACTGAAGAGTGGGATTTAAATGATAATTAGTCCCCTACCGGTGAAACCGGAGGGGACTATAGGTTTCCTCTGAGTCTGTCCGTCCGTCTGTCTGTCCGTCTGTCTGTCTGTCTGTCCGTCTGTCTGTCTGTTCTTACGAGAGGTACATTGTGGGGTAAAATGAACGTATTTTCCAGCAGTGTGAGGTTATTTTCGTTCTGTGGGGTTAACCCCGTAATGAAGAGGTTTAATTCTGTTTAAAATTACTCTATGAGGTTGAAAAACCTAAAATTAGATTTAACCCCACAAGACTTTGTCCAAATTTTTGGACATGTCACTAGCCCAAAACGCTCAGACATTCAGAAAAATGCTGTTTAGAGGAGTTCGGTAATTGAATCGAGGAGTTCCGAAAACCTGAGCATGCGCACATATTTAGAACAAACTGCGCCTGCGCAGGATACGGAAGTAGGCTCTGAATTAGCCTGAGATGCGCAATGTGGCTTTAGGAAAGAGCACAAGGACACAGGGGCTTGCTCCCGGCGTGTAATAATTATTTATTAAAAAAAAAAATCATATACGTTTATACTAAAACTACACAAGGGAGGACGCCATTTTGGACCCCTTCCTCGCTTCAACCTCTGTTTTCGTTATATTTTCCCGTATTTTACTGACTCACCGCCTCGGATCTGTCAAGTAATGATTCTTCTAGGACATAATACTTAAATTTTCCCCTTGGAGCCTCTACAATACACATTTCAGACTAATAATAATCCAAACTCGCTCTTTAGGACAGTTGATAGGGACAGAAAACGAAAGTAACCTCGGCGATTTACATTCGAATACGGAATTAGAACGCGGTTTTTTCAAATTTATAATTAGCAGCTGTGTTAACTAGTAGAAAAACTCCGAGATTTTCGAATGTGTTTTCGTTTTCTGTCCCTATCAACTGTCCTAAAGAGCGAGTTTGGATTATTATTAGTCTGAAATGTGTATTGTAGAGGCTCCAAGGGGAAAATTTAAGTATTATGTCCTAGAAGAATCATTACTTGACAGATCCGAGGCGGTGAGTCAGTAAAATACGGGAAAATATAACGAAAACAGAGGTTGAAGCGAGGAAGGGGTCCAAAATGGCGTCCTCCCTTGTGTAGTTTTAGTATAAACGTATATGATTTTTTTTTTAAATAAATAATTATTACACGCCGGGAGCAAGCCCCTGTGCACAAGGATAAGCAAATGCGGTAAGTCTTCTATTTTGTAACTCTGCAAT
This sequence comes from Saccostrea echinata, assembly GCF_033153115.1. Lineage (NCBI taxonomy): Eukaryota > Metazoa > Mollusca > Bivalvia > Ostreida > Ostreidae > Saccostrea > Saccostrea echinata. The sequence goes on from NW_026889777.1 coordinate 15,995,580, forward strand.
GAAATCAGAGAAAGTATTTTAGCTTTCATGAAACATTTTAAACATTGTGCAGTTGTAGAATTTATTGAAAGTAAACAAAATCTGTAGTTCGACACATTTTTTACATGTTTGACCACGTGTCTAAAAAAAAAGTATATTGACTAATTGAGTTCAGTACTTTTTATTAGCGGCTGCGTTTTATTTGCATGTTGCAGAATGTTCATAAATTGTCCAAACAGTTTCTAAAAACCATCTGTCCTACCGGCAAAACCGATAGAAAATCGAAATGTCCGATAAAATTCACTACAGTACCGGTCCATGTGACCCGATTGTTGTGAGGGCTTGTCCTGATTAATTTATTATATCTGATCTATTGCAATGTCTTAATTAATTAAAATTTTCTATGCAAAATGCTTCTATTCTTCGTAAATATCCATAATCTTATCTATTTTGCAATTCTACATGACTTATTTACTTCCAGAAACGATCGTGTTTTTTTTAAATCCGAATTCCCTCCTTTCATCTGTTATGGTAAACACGTGCAGTATATAGGTCATGAAGGCTGAGAAAACGTGAACATAATTGAAATTTTATTTTTATTTTGAATCTCTATCAATTACCTGTCAACTCTTCCGAATTAACGGGAGTCTACCGATTTTAACCATCCCTACTGACTGTCTACCGAATTTTTTTAACTGCCGTTTCTACCTATTTTGAAAAAAATCCGGATTTTTTCCCTACTTGGGTTCGTAAAATACCGACTAGTCAACACAAAAATGGAGGTCATGCAGTGTTTATCAGTAGCTAATCGTTTTATTGCCACTGATAACAGGTAATCAACAAGATGTTAACTGTGCTAGCAGATGTAATTGCAGTTGTAATTGCTCTTTATTCTCATTAAAAGTGTATATTATCAAAGACAGAGATGCCAAATGTGAAAATTTTTACAGAACATGACGGTAAATAACACAAGGTCCTAAGACAAAACTCTTTCTCCATAAACAATACAGTGATCAGGAGAGATTTAGCTACAGTACTCTATTATTAATTTAACAAGAAGAGGTAAACAATTTCATGGAAGCTAATATAAATGAAGAGTCTGAAGATTTCCCCACACTGTAGAGATTTTGAGATTCAATGTCTTAGTAAATCCTGCATCAACATCAGCATATAAGGCCAACATTTTTTAATTTACTGTTTTACGGGAATTTTTTTTCAAAAATTTGAGTCGGGGGTCGAAATAAAAATAAAATCTCCAAATTCAAGCAGTCGGTCAGAGAAATAAAAATAAAATAAAGAAACGTAACAATTTTTTTTTATTTTTTAAAAAAAATAAGATTTTAAGATTTTTTAGTAGCTATCATATGGCAAGCATAAAGTGAGCCTTTAATGGATTGGTTAAATTATTTCACAAGTGAGACTAATTAAAAGAAAATCTGTGTATTTTTTCAATGCAATTCAAATTGATATACACATAGGTGGATAAAATGTATCTTATCTCTTGAAAACATATTGAAATTGCCTCAATGCTACAACTTTCAACGTACATGATAGTAGAAAGTGCACGTACATGTAATACCATAAGTATATACATGTAAAATAGACTATAACAATTACTCTGTTTACTGCAGAATTCGAATATTTCTAAAAACTGGTACTAATTCACAGTTTTTGAATAAAAAAAAACAGGTCATATTTGTATGGACGTATCATTTGCTGCTTTGTTTTTCCCTAGTGGTAAAAAGGTTGTTTTACAAAGAAAGAGCTGTTATAACCACCCTCATGTGCATTTATTTGTTACATAGCAAGTAAAATTCCATTTTGAATCGTAATAAGTGTGATTAACATGATATTAACGAGTGGAAGTTGTGACTCGAATTTCCTCAGTTACGCCACTTTTTACAGTGTTCTGTTCTCTTGTTACAAGTAAAAGAAAACATTATGGTATTTAAAATAAGTTTCAGAATAATCTTCAAGCCGTATTTCAATGCTTTTAAACAACTATCAAAGATAATACGTACTTGAAACCTCTCAAAACAAGGGATTGACAGAACCTCAATTTCCACGTGGCTCTCCGCGTAACATTTGATCAAGATTACTATTTCGTCTATTTTATTCAATCTTTCATAAAAGTTAATCTAAAATTTAAGCTTTTTTCTAATAAATGTCATGTCAATTTTTAAAATGACTGGGTGTATCTAAAAATTATCCCACGATTCTGACATTTTGCCGCTAACTTTCATGCTGTGCAGTGGCTATCCACGCTTCACAATTCACATTCATGCTCTTTAGTTTTGCCAACTGTGGGTGGATATATTTACCTTAGCCAATGACAATTCACATTTTGAAAGGCTTGTTAAAATTTTGTTGACGTTTCTTTTATTTTTTCAGTGACTATGAATAAGCTATCGGCGGGAGAAACAAAAATAAAACTTGAAGAGACTTTAATTTATTTTTATTTCATTTTAGCCCAAATTTGGGTCGGCGCTCCCGTAAAACAGTAAATATAAAAATGTTGGCTTAACAACCCCTGAAACTTCAAAGCAACAGTAGACAGACTGCTCGACCCGTGCTGGTTGACACCTCTACCCTGACAGGTCGGCTTAAAATCATTGACACCTCGCCCCATACCGAAGACAGCTCGGCACAAGGAATAAAATTAATATAGTTTGTTTAAATTGGTTTATAATTTTTATTTTCTGTATTTTCTATGGTAATGTAGATGAATGATTAATCACGATATGTTTACCATAAATATACGATAAACTCATTACTGGAGCAGAAAATTTCAGTATTTTCGAACAAACCACATCACAACATTGAATCACAATCCGTTGATTTGGGAGGTAACAGGTCTATTATTTTATCGTCTCCCAAATATGCCTTCTCGTAATTAACTTAATAAATTCACGAAAATTCATCAACTTTTTATAAAGAACAAATAAAGCACTTATAAAAAATTTCATATTCCAATGATAATAAGAAAAGTTTTTGGTGAAATAATAAACATGCATATGTCTATCGACCCGGAGCAGCATCGCTACGCCATTTAACGTCACATCATCCGGAGATGGTTTTGCATGTAAAACGATCAGGAAGTCTTTTAATTAATACTTTTCCTTCTTTGATATTATATATAAAACAGCAATTTTTTTCCACCCATTGGGAAAGGGTCTAGTACCGGTTCAATCGGGAAAAATAACATCGAAGAAAAACAATGGAGAATTTTCTCTTATTTATGCAAATGCAATGTATTTTGCATTTATTCCAACTTAATTACATATTACTGCTTGTTTTAAAGAATAAACAACAAGTACTAATGTTTTTTTTATATCAACGTCCCTTGTTTTCACATTGTCATACTTTCAATTTGTCAAAATGTATGACACTGCGCTGTCTAAACCACTGCTCACACAAAATTACGACTTTCTCTACTTTTGATTTAAGCAGAAGTGAATAAATTAGTCAACCTGTACAATGTTTCATTTAACAAGAAGTTCAATTTTGTCGTAATCTTAAGAATTTGTACTGTGTTCTTTGAATTTGCCCCGTTTTAAATTTGCTCACTTGTGACAAGGGCAAAAGGGGCAAAATTAAAACGTGGGCAAATATAATGTATATGAATAATATCTAAATGAAATTTGTTTTATTTTTCAGAAAATTTGTTTGGGCACACCTGCCTGGTACCCCAAAAGGGCTTTTTCTGGCCTGTGGCTGTGGGGGAGGAGCCTGGGAGCTTTTATAGTTAAAGCGATGATGCACTGTAAGTATATGAATGAGTTAACATACAATCATTTGATGATTAAGGTAGAATTGTCAATAGTCTGTGAAAATTTTAATAAAGCAAAGTATCAACTTTACACACAATAAAATGTAATGGATTCAGATAATCATGATTTTTATTATTCAGGAGGCTTCATTAGCCTTCGAACTTTACAGTATATTATATATTTATTCCTTTTAAATTTTCCAAAAAATTACAAGTTGTTCACAAAAGAACATGTTAACAATTAAATGTATTACATGTAGCAAACCCTTTAGTGTAGGCATGCCAAGCAGGTTTTTAAATCAGATTTTGAGATCAAAAACACCTGCATTTAAAGTTTGGTTTTTTTTTACCACTGAATATGCATTAATGTTTTTAAAAGTTTTCAACATTTATGATTTAAAAAAATATATTATTAGTAAAAAATTCAAGCAAAAACATGAAACAATATGCAGTGTGATATTTTTAATCAAACCTTTTTTTTTTTAAAATAAACAAATAATAAATAGTTCTGTTTTTTGTCTGTCAGGTTATTCATTGACCTTGATGTCATTTTAAAGAACTTAACTAGTGGGAGTATGCATACCAATTATGAAGTGTATATCTCCCATACTGTAGAAGTACTTTTTGGTATAAATTTACGCTATGTACGCGGTTACAATTTTTCTATGGAAATTTGTCCAATTAATATATATGTAAGCATATAGTGACAGTCTAAAAATTCTGCTTAATTTTCTACCCGCTGATTAAACAGAAATTGAGATTCCGCGGAATTATCACCCCGTGGAAAATAGTATGTCTACAGTAATCAAATAACTTCTCTTGTAATTAATTAATGTTAGCAACATAGATTTGGTTGCAAAAATAAGTTGATGTTACACATTTACAGATTTGTTATTTAGTTGAACATCATGTGTAAGGTAATGTTTGAATAGGCTGAATTTGTTTATTTATAACGGTAATTTATCCTTTTGTGCACATTCAGCACCAAAGAAAAAGAGTTCATTGCGGCAGAGATGGTCCAAGGAGGAGGAAGGAGAATTGCTGTCCTTATTCAGCAGGTGTTTTACAGAGGACAGAAATAGAAGAGCAGATGAAAAGAAGCAAAAGGAAAGATGGTTTAATTCACAAAAGACTTAGAGACAACATCAAAAAGAAAGTTTCGGGAATGCTTGTTAAAAAGCGTAAAGAAAATTTCAAATTAATTTGCAGTTAATAAGTATGAAAAAGTTTTGAAGAGGAGTAGACAAGTCAAGATGAAATCTACCATTATATGGTAGAGTTCAGAGGTGTATCATTGTATAAAGTTAATGAAAATGATAAAAGCGTTAACCAATTTTTTCTTATTTTGATCACTGAAAAAGATTCAGTGAAAATGAGTTTTTGTATTATGTGCATTGTTCTGCTTAGTATATCATTTTTTAAGCTGAACACTTTTCATAAATAGGCACCATAAGACAGGTATATAAACCCTTTGATTTCCTTACACCAATTTGTACACTTCATGACTTGAAAGTCATGGTCAACATGTAGTATTTCTTGTGTGGCCTTAGATTTTTTGCATTTATTCTTTGTTTTTATGTGCATTTTCTGTTTGTAAATAATGTATTGACTTATAATTTTCATGATAATTTTCTCCTGTTTTGGAAAAAAATTCCTAAAATTTGATAATTTCATAGGTTTAAGCTCTATGTTGAGCAAACTTGCATGGATGATACATTTAAGGATGCACATAAATGGACTTGCTTTGAATGCTGAATCCAGATTTTCCAGATAATGGACCAGGCTAAAGTAACGGGTGCAGTCTATTACCAAAAAACTATAAGGCCTATCTTAACCAAACTCGCTCAAATGATGCATCAAGGGATAAAAATTTTCAAACTTGCTTCAGGTCCTGGATTTGAATTACATTTTGACTAGTTTCAAGTATTTGGATGTCTATTCTCAAGTTACTGCAAACCTTATCACATCAAAATTGCATAAATTTTGTAATTTGGTATGTAAACTTCTAGATTATTAGTGGGACCTTGTCTTACTTAAAGACAATATTTTTTTAAGTTTGAGCTCTGTAATCTCTGATTACTTATGTTTATGAAAAGTGTTCAGCTTTAAGACAAAAGTATCTTTTATGAACATTGCATTCTGCATGGTGAATTTCTATACATTGACAGTCATAGTTTTTGTCTTTTTTAATTGGCAATCTCATTTTAAAATAAATGTCAGTGATATAAATAACTGATATGTACATTTATGTTGTTTAATTTTTATTTTTCTAAAAATTATAAATCAATTGTTTTTTTTTTTAAATTTCTTGAGGGATTGGGTGGGTGGCATTTTCACAATTAGATTGCATTTTAACTAGTAATCATGTAAATTCTCTTGTATTTATAGACTTTATCTTAACTGTGGGTTTGAGTTAATTGTTTAAGATCAATTTAAAATGCAAAATGCTCAGATATTGGAATACACATTTTCTTTACTTCATTTGAATTCACACATTTTGCTTTAAATAAGTACCAATAACATGCAAGATTTAGAGTTATTTGACAATGCACTATTTAATTGCTTTTTAAATTTGCAGGTAGTTGTTTTATTTTATTTTTTACAGCTATGAATATTGTCTCAAATTTTGATGTTTTTTTTTTTCTGTGTTCTACATTTATTGACATGTTTCTTATTTGTGTTCAACTTGTCAAGTAACTGAAAAGTTTAAATAAATTCTTTTTAAAAATCGGGGTCATGCCTTTTTTTGTTATTTTTATTACTTAACAATGAAATTATGTATGCTTTTGATGCATAATGCATACTTAAAATTCATGCACCAGGAGTTTCAAAGGAACTACATGTATTTTCATTAGAAATAAGCAGTAGAGATAAAGAGATTGTTCAATTAAAAATAGTTAGAAAAATGTTTAAAACAAATTTTGGAGTATGCTTGTTATCAAAATAGGAAAAAAGATCATGAGTATTGCTGGTATTTTTAAAAGTCAAAAAATGATATAATATAGTGGCAATCGTATCATCTCAGAGTCTTTCCGTCAGAGGTCAGAAAAACAACCTCGAATGTATTAACATCACCTGATGTTGATTAGCTGTACATTTCCTGTTTATTCAAATATAGGATAGATGGAGTTAGAGGTCCATTCTATAGTATATTTTAGTAATATCATTACATTGAATAAAGATAAACTCCATATTCCACAGATAAAAGGTCTTCATGCATTTATTTCAAAGATTGTGAAAAGGGGGTTGTTGTCATGGCGTCTACCTAATACATTCGAGGTGGTTTTTTTGCTAGTTGGAAAGGCCCGAGTAGTTGCGATTGAACATAGTGGGGGTACTTGTACTTTTATTGCCAGTCCCTGGTGGAGTATTCTAAAATTATAACATACTGGGGTTGTCAAACTCTTAAATTCATATGGTTACTGGTATCTGTTACATGAGAACACAGCGGGGTTGTTTGTTTAACACTCTGAGGTTACTAAGATGTCTGATATTTTCTATCAGAACGTATTGGGGTTCTTGTCTAGCACTTTGTGGGGTTAGTGTTGTCTATTATCTTTATATAAGAACATAATGGGGTTGTTACACTTTATGGGGTTAGTGTTGTCTATTATCTTTACAAGAGTACATAGTGGGGTTGTTGTCCTAACACTTTATGGGGTTAATGTTGTCTATTATCTTTATGAGAGTACATAGTGGGGTTGCTGTCCAAACACTTTATGGGGTTAGTGTTGTCTATTATCTTTATAAGAGTACATAGTGGGGTTGTTGTCCTAACACTTTATGGGGTTAATGTTGTCTATTATCTTCATAAGAGAACATAGTGGGGTTGTTAAACTTCATGGGGTTAGTGTTGCCTATTATCTTTATAAGAGTACATTGTGGGGTTGTTGTCGTAACACTTTATGGGGTTAATGTTGTCTATTATCTTCATAAGAGAACATAGTGGGGTTGTTACACTTTATGGGGTTAGTGTTGTCTAATATCTTTCTAAGAGTACATAGTGGGGTTGTCGTCGTAACACTTTATGGGGTTAGTGTTGCCTATTATCTTTATGAGAGTACATAGTGGGGTTGCTGTCCAAACACTTTATGGGGTTGGTGTTGTCTATTATCTTAATAAGAGTACATAGTGGGGTTGCTGTCCAAACACTTTATGGGGTTAGTGTTGTCTATTATCTTTATAAGATTACATAGTGGGGTTGCTGTCCAAACACTTTATGGGGTTAGTGTTGTCTATTATCTTTATAAGAGTACATAGTGGGGTTGTTGTCCTAACACTTTATGGGGTTAATGTTGTCTATTATCTTCATAAGAGAACATAGTGGGGTTGTTAAACTTCATGGGGTTAGTGTTGCCTATTATCTTTATAAGAGTACATTGTGGGGTTGTTGTCGTAACACTTTATGGGGTTAATGTTGTCTATTATCTTCATAAGAGAACATAGTGGGGTTGTTACACTTTATGGGGTTAGTGTTGTCTAATATCTTTCTAAGAGTACATAGTGGGGTTGTCGTCGTAACACTTTATGGGGTTAGTGTTGCCTATTATCTTTATGAGAGTACATAGTGGGGTTGCTGTCCAAACACTTTATGGGGTTGGTGTTGTCTATTATCTTAATAAGAGTACATAGTGGGGTTGCTGTCCAAACACTTTATGGGGTTAGTGTTGTCTATTATCTTTATAAGATTACATAGTGGGGTTGCTGTCCAAACACTTTATGGGGTTAGTGTTGTCTATTATCTTTATAAGAGTACATAGTGGGGTTGTTGTCCTAACACTTTATGGGGTTAATGTTGTCTATTATCTTCATAAGAGAACATAGTGGGGTTGTTAAACTTCATGGGGTTAGTGTTGCCTATTATCTTTATAAGAGTACATTGTGGGGTTGTTGTCGTAACACTTTATGGGGTTAATGTTGTCTATTATCTTCATAAGAGAACATAGTGGGGTTGTTACACTTTATGGGGTTAGTGTTGTCTAATATCTTTCTAAGAGTACATAGTGGGGTTGTCGTCGTAACACTTTATGGGGTTAGTGTTGCCTATTATCTTTATGAGAGTACATAGTGGGGTTGCTGTCCAAACACTTTATGGGGTTGGTGTTGTCTATTATCTTAATAAGAGTACATAGTGGGGTTGCTGTCCAAACACTTTATGGGGTTAGTGTTGTCTATTATCTTTATAAGATTACATAGTGGGGTTGCTGTCCAAACACTTTATGGGGTTAGTGTTGTCTATTATCTTTATAAGAGTACATAGTGGGGTTGTTGTCCTAACACTTTATGGGGTTAATGTTGTCTATTATCTTCATAAGAGAACATAGTGGGGTTGTTAAACTTCATGGGGTTAGTGTTGCCTATTATCTTTATAAGAGTACATTGTGGGGTTGTTGTCGTAACACTTTATGGGGTTAATGTTGTCTATTATCTTCATAAGAGAACATAGTGGGGTTGTTACACTTTATGGGGTTAGTGTTGTCTAATATCTTTCTAAGAGTACATAGTGGGGTTGTCGTCGTAACACTTTATGGGGTTAGTGTTGCCTATTATCTTTATGAGAGTACATAGTGGGGTTGCTGTCCAAACACTTTATGGGGTTGGTGTTGTCTATTATCTTAATAAGAGTACATAGTGGGGTTGCTGTCCAAACACTTTATGGGGTTAGTGTTGTCTATTATCTTTATAAGATTACATAGTGGGGTTGCTGTCCAAACACTTTATGGGGTTAGTGTTATCTATTATCTTTCTAAGAGTACATAGTGGGGTTGTTGTCCTAACACTTTATGGGGTTAGTGTTGTCTATTATCTTTATGAGAGTACATAGTGGGGTTGTTGTCCTAACACTTTATGGGGTTAGTGTTGCCTATTATCTTTATAAGAGTATATAGTGGGGTTGTTGTCCTAACATTTTATGGGGTTAATGTTGTCTATTATCTTTATGAGAGTACATAGTGGGGTTGCTGTCCAAACACTTTATGGGGTTAGTGTTGTCTATTATCTTTCTAAGAGTACATAGTGGGGTTGTTGTCCTAACACTTTATGGGGTTAGTGTTATCTATTATCTTTCTAAGAGTACATAGTGGGGTTGTTGTCCTAACACTTTATGGGGTTAGTGTTATCTATTATCTTTATAAGAGTACATACTGGGGTTGTTTGTCTTATACTTTATGGGGTTAGTGTTGTCTGTTATACCTATATAACATAGTGGGGTTGTTTGTTTAACACTTTTGGGGGTATTCTTGTATATCATCTTTTTGTGAAAACATGATGGGTTAGTTTACTTTGGTGCAACGTTTATCCTCAAATAAAAACATTTTTTGCATTGTTACTGCTATGTAGTAGTCGAAAAATCTTATTGCTATTTCCGTTCTAAGTTCTTCAGATAAACAGTAACAATTTTAAGTACTTATAATTAGTTGCTTGTAAAGTTGACTTGATATTAAATAATTAATCTTTAACCCCACAAACATAGATCTTTAACCCCACAAATATAGATCTTTAACCTCACAAATATAGATCTTTAACCCCACAAATATAGATCTTTAACCCCACAAATGTAGATCTTTAACCCCACAATATACTATTTGTTTGAATTCCTAATGTAACCTCTCAAGTCACCACTGTACTAGTAATATCCCCACAAAGCAAAATGATAACCCCGCACCTTCCGTAAAATGCACAATGTACCTCTCAACTGTATAGCTGTCCCTCTGTCTGTCTGTCAGTCTGTCCCACTTGGTTTTCCGCACTTTTTTCCTAAACGCTTGCAGATATTGAGCTGATTTTTGGTATGTGAGTGTATCTTGATGAGTTACAGATCAAGTTTGCATTTCGTTCCGCTTCATTGATTTTTGACGGAATTACGGCCTTTTCAATTTTTACGGGTTTTCCGCAATTTTCTTCTAAACACTTGTAGATATTGAGCTGATTTTTGGTATGTGGCTTTACCTTGATTAGTTATAGATCAAGTTTGCATTTCGTCCCGCTTCATTAATTTTTGACGGAATTATGGCATTTTCAATTCTTAACGGGAACGGAACCAGATTACACTTGCCGGTAGGGGAGTAGTATTACTAATGCAATACTCTCAGAATGCTTGTTGTTTATAAGAAAGTTGTAATGGTGGGAATCGTTCATGTACCGGCATCGACTCACGATATAACAAAGGATAAAGTTTTTTTGATCAAAATTATTATTTTTCCTCTCGTGAAATTGAAAAAAAGAAGCTTATATCATAGTTGTTAGTGGGAGTAAATGGAATGAAAGTAACTTCCAAAAACTTAATTTCAAACATAAATTTGTTGTCACGAAAGTAGTCATAACAACAAAATTTCATTTTAAATTAAATATGTGTAAATGCAGAAGGCAATGAAGTAGGAAAAGATACAAAACGTACTCCCTGTAAGTTTGGTCAAGGTTGCAAAGTTAAGTAGAAACAAACGTTCTTTAAAGGGGCCTGGACACAGTTGCATTATTTACCATTTTAAAACAATTTTAAATGTCTATTTTTATTTAAAAATTACTTCACAATGGTTTGAGCTTACTTGAATTTTCTAAGAATTCAATGACAACGGCATTCTTCATTATATCACGTCAAACGCCTGTGTTTGTAAAACAGGGTATGAGCTCTGTTATTTGTGTTTACGTTTTACCGAGTGTGTTCAATTTGCTTAATCTGGACACTTCGATCACTGAGCAAAGACTGACAATACTAGAGTTCGTTTTGCTTTCTCGAATTTCTACTCTGAACTTTCTGGATTATATTGATTGTGTGTTGTTTTACGTCCCGTTCGAGAATTTTTCACTCATATAGAGACGTCTCCATATACCGATGAAGTGCTTCAAATATAGACCTTTACTCGGCACTCAGGCCATTGAGCAGTGAGGGTTCTTTATCGTGCCAACGCCTACCGAGGGGCCTCGGTTTTAATTAAGGTATCATCCGAAGGACCCGCAACTTTCACTTCAAAGTGCCGATCGAGCATTGGTGAAGGAACAGTTGCTACCTATTTTTTATCGACTTAGGTCAGTCGCGGCCGTGATTCGAACACACGACATTTCGATCTCGGAGAGAGCACTCTACCGACTGAGCTACCGTGACGGCTTCTGGATTATAGTTTTTATATTTTTTCATCAATACACAACAAAATTTCTAGTGTTCTAAAGTATTATTGATAACGTTTACTTTGTGAAAGTGAGAGAATATGAGTCAATCAAACTGTCTCAAAATTCGTAGTTTAAATAATTTTCAGACAAAAGAAGGCTTTTAATATATTTCGATTGGACCAAAACATACAGTAAATGTTAAAATACAGGTTTGCATCTAATAAATGAACTGATTATAACTAGATAAGAAAAATGTGGCGTTAATGCACAGTGATCAGTGTCTCATAAATCAAAACTGAGAACAGAGCAAAACACGGACTTTTGGAAACACCAGATACATTTACTGTTGATATAGGTCACACTGCGGAAAGTCCTATGTATTGCTCAGATAAACGGAGCACAAGTAATTTGTAGTCAAAAATATAAGTAGTCGCTGTATTAACAAACACGGTCTCATTGACTTATCTCATGGAACTGCCATTTCTCTTTATATTTCGGTAATATTTAGATATTAAGAAATCCAAATATTTTTTTTCTAAAATTCCAAAACAAAGGAATAAATTTAAGATTGCTTTGATAAAGTACGCACTTATAATGATTAGAAATATTTATGTATTTCAGACTTATAGATATATACAATGGGCAGAAAATTACTATCACCTGGCCAATGGTTGTATTTGTGGGAAGAAAAAACACACAGGCGGAGGAAAACATTAATAATGTGTTTTAAGATTTCACAGTTATAAGAAAACTGAAAGAAGACTAGAACTAGAGAGGAAACAACTAGTGTTAATCCTGTGAATTAAGAAATGACATATTTTGGTTTCAATTCAAACATTAAATTTAATTCTGGATTGAACATTCCAAATGTGATAGATAATGTATGTGAAAACTTTTTGTATATCATTTATGATAAACATACAATCATGTAAAAGATATTTTATTCTACAGTACTGAATCGGACCAATGAAAGTCCTCTTCTTGATATATTTTTTTGAATCAGTTTATTCCCATCTAGCCAAAATTTTAAATTTCTTGTTCCCTTCTAGCCAAAATTGGGATTTTCACACCTGGGTGGTCACCCATTTATATTCTGTTTTAAGCTTAAATACCTGTGTTGTACAAGTTGATTATCAAAACACCCATCATAAATATTCGTTTTATAAGTCAATGTTAATCAGAGTCTTACTTATTGTTTAATATGTATTAATTATGTTATTATTGTAAACTGATGGGCTGTACTGCCCAAAGTTGTATTCTGAATAAACTATAAAATGAATTAATCAGGTTCTTCATATTAATAATTTTGAACATGTACATATACAACATCAATATCATTTTTTTTAAATAATAATTTAAATTAATTCCTTTTTTGGGGGGGAGGGTCTTAATTTATTTATTCAAAGATAATAGACAAAAGAATGACTTTTTAAATAAATAAATTCATTCATCAACATAGAGATGAATAGTTTTTTTGACAGTAAACAATTGAATGCATTTGGATTGTTACTTAACTAATACGATTAAGAGATGGAAGTGTTGAAAAGAAAAAGAATTGAATTTATTCTGCAGAAATAATAGTAATTATTTTTTTTTGTAAAACTTTCTGCTTGAAATACATTAGACTGCCACAGAAATTATGCAACGTTTAAAAATGACACATATCCCAGCTGTATATTTTCTTTTCAGTATCCTGCTGGGATTTGTCATTTTTAAATCGTGCATAATATCGAATTTCTGTGGCAGTCTAGTGTATGTCAAGCAGAAAGATTTACAAAAAACTAAAAACTAACACTGTACACTGAAAAACAATTTTACGAGTATAGTTCGAATTTCCTCGACAATACATTATATAGAAAATATACATTATCCTTGACCCAAGCGCCTATGAAAAAGAACATTGATGAGTAGTCACAGAACAGTAAGCTGGAAAATATTTCCTTATTATGTTTAAGGAAAATACATACCAGAAAATGAATGTTAGTTTGGCTTTAACTTTTACCAGAGCAAAACTCTAGTAAAATATAGCCGGGTACCTATAAAATGATGTTTATGCTACTGAGTTTTTAGATAATCAAGATTTGCTTTGATGTTGACAGAATAACCACTCCTCACATGCCATTCAACATATTCTAACATCGAATGGCTCAACGTTTTACGTTTTATTAGCTCACCTGAGCCGAAGGCTCAAGTGAGCTGTTCTGATCACTTTTTGTCCGGCAGCCGTCTGTCTGTCTGTAAACTTTTAACATTTTCGACTTCTTCTCAAGAACCACTGGGCCAATTTCAACCAAACTTACCACAAAGTATCCTTTGGTGAAGGGGATTCAAGTTTGTTCAAATGAAGGGCCACGCCCTCTTTTAAGGGGAGACAATAAAGAATTAAAGGAAAATTAATAGCACCTTTTAAAAATCTTCTTCACAAGAATCACAGGGCCAGGAAAGATGAAAATCATGTGGAAGCATCCTCAGGTAGTGTAGATTCAAATTTATTCAAATCCTGACCTCCGAGGGTAGGGTGGGGCCACTATGGAGGGTCAAAGTTTTACATAGAAATATATAGGAAAAATCTTTAAAAATCTTCTTCTCAAGAACAGCAAAGCCCTGACTGATCATATTTATGCGGACTACCTCAGGTAGTGTAGATTCTTTTCTGTTCAAATCATGACCCCCGGGGGTAGGGTGGGGCCACAGTGGAGGATCAAAGTCTCAAATAGAAATATATAGAGGAAAATGTCTACTTCTGAAGAACTGTAAAGCCATGATTAGTCATTTTGATATGGAAGCATCCTCAGGTAGTGTAGATTCAAGTTTGTTAAAATGATGACCCTCGGGGATAGGGTCGGGCCACAATGGGGGATCGAAAATTTAAGATAGGAACTTATAGGAAAATATCTTCTCAAGAACTGAAAATCATGTTTAGTGATTTTGATATGAAAGCATCCTCAGGTAGTGTAAATTCAATTTTGTTCAAATGATGACCCCCGAGGGTAGGGTGAGGTCCAATGGGGGGTCGAAAGTTTCACATAAGAACATATAGAAAAAATATTTCTTATCAAGAACAGAAAAGCTATGTTTAGTCATATTGATATGGAAGCATCCTCAGGTAGTGTAGATTTAAGTTTGTTCAAATCATGACCCCTGGGATAGGGAGGAGCCACAATGGGGGATCAAATTTTTGCAAAGGAATATATGGGGAAAATATTTTAAAATCTTCTCAAGTACAACAAGCCATTTTTATATTGACATGACATGAGGTAGTTTAAAATTCAAGCCCCCCGTAATCTTTTCAATACTGAACTGATTTGTGCTTTTGCCTAGACAATGTGCTCAGGTGAGCGATGTGGCCCATGGGCCTCTTGTTTAATTTTGCTTTCGATCATCATGACCACAACTGGGTGAATTAAAAAGTAAAAACACATGACCACCAAATTGATTTTTTTGTAATTCAACTACCCATAACATATTTTTCACATCATCATATTGTACATGAATTCTAGTTAAAATTCCTTAAGTTGCAATAGAATATTAGACAATTGGATTAAAAAGTTTTAGAATTTTTATTAGTAAAACTTTATTTGAAAAAAGAAAATATCACTATATCCTAAAAGACTTTCTAAAATACATAATCAAAAGAAATTGTAGTTTTTTATGCTTCAAAATGGTATCAGGGATATACTAGTAAATGATTAGATCTAAACCTTGATTGAGTTTCCTCTCTTGTATATGTGGAAAAAGAATTGGCTTTTTGATTGTTATTTTACATTATTTTTTTTTTTCAATTCTTGTTTTAAAGTTCTAATATGAAAGAAATATAAACCATAAAATTCCCCCAAAATCATTTTTTGTCCATTTCAGTCAGTTTTTTTTTTTTTTTTTTTTTTTGGACATACAAGATTTCTTACAAAAAATACTAGATTTTGAAGTGATTATGTATTGAATTCCTATGTAAAACTCTGTTTGCTCATTTGCTTCTGCATAAATATGACTAATAATGGCTTAGTTTTCTTGAGAAGAAGATTTCAAAGATATGTCCACATATTTGGATATTTTACTAGAAAAAGACGTTCATGGTAATCTAACAACCAAGCTATGATAAACATGATGACTTTTAATTTTCAATCGTCAACTTCCCTTTCTTATGCAGCAATATACCTTCATCACCTGCATACGGGGTTTATATCTCTCAGTTGATTCGATATGTAAGAGCATGCTCTACGTACATGACGTATGAGCAATTTCTAAAACGAGGTAAGTTATTGACAAACAAGTTGATGAAACAAGAATATTAGCAGTCTCGTTTAAAGTCGTCATTTCGTAAGTTCTTTGGTCGATACAATGACCTTGTCAGCAAATATAATTTATCATTAAGTCAAATGCTGACTGAGGTTTTTCTTACTAATTGTTAGGCCATTATTTAAACACTGAATTGTCGACGAATTTTTCCCGTTATTTCCCGATCATGACAAGGAGCACACTCCGGGTGTGATCGTTCGGTAGGGGATGCTCACTCCTCCACGGCACCTGATCCCACCTCTGATGTTTTAGAGGTCTGCGTTTGCTCTGATCCAAAATTTGTATTGTTTAATGGACTTTTGAGCTTGAATACTGTCCGTTATATCCATATATTTCATGTAATGGTATGATCAGGTTCGTGCAAATACAAGGGATATATAGGTTCTCTTTTATTCTGTCTGAGCTAATGATTGGAATGATTATTAAGACAGCTCTGTTTGAGGGTATATCACACAGTACTCAGTTTTTTTTTTTTTTATCTATATACGTGGCGAGGTATATTCTCAATATTTTTTTAGATCTAGCAAAACACCGTCGAATATAGAGATGGGAACTGGGTAAGGTACTACTTGCACTGTGTTTCTTCCCTAGGTTCCCATTGATAGATAAGAACCAGAAATGTCTCAATCTTCTCCAGATTTACTACACAGACTTTCAAAAAAAATTTAATTTTTTAAAATGTCAAAAAAGGTGTTGTACTCCTGACATTTTTAGCATCATTTTTGGGCATAACTTTTTTGTGAATTGAGATATCAATGAGATATTTGGCAGGTGAAAAGACACTATGTAAAGGAGAAAGGCCGAAAACTGTCCATTCTGTGAGAGAAAGAACTAATCGAGGGCCGTAGGCCCGAGATTAGTTATGGCACGCCGATTGCTTCAAAATTATTTTCTGCACGACCTTAAACAAAAATTACACGAGTAAGTAAAAACTTACACAAAGTGAGGAAAATATACACGAAGTTATTGAAATTTACACGAACTATTGAAAAACTGCACAATCAACAAAATATTTACACGATATAGTGAGAAAATTACACAAACATAAAAACGAAAACTGCACGAGTGAGAATACAACATCGACATAATACGCAACGCATCCTCATTGCGCACATTTCATTAATATTCATTAGAAAACAGGTCAATGTGGCTTGGATGCTTGAAACACACTATAAATACAAAAGGAGAAGTAAAGTGTTAGTAATCTTTTTAAAAAAGATTCTTTTAAAATTCCGCTAGACTCTCAAGAATATGTACAACAAATATCATACATGTAGATAAATTGACAGGCACACAATCTTAAACTTGTAGTATATGAAAACTCCCGAATAAAAAACATTCTACAAAGAATACATGTATAGATAACGTAAAAAAAAAAGGGGTGCAAATTACAGTTTTGTGTTTAATTGTTGGATTTTTTTAGTAGATCATTCCTCTATATAGCAATTTCTTTTGAAAGTTTAAAACAATGACATATAGGCCCAAATTAAAATAAATAATAACAACATATGATATAATACAGGAGAGTTAACAACAAATCAAACTCTTCTCCTCCACCACCCACTGAGTGTACTTTTGGTAATAATCAAGGATGTGCATGCGTGACCTTTTCATACAGAGATCCCTCCCTGCTGAGTCTGGAACGAAAGACACCTGTACGCTAATCGATTTATATTTACATCCACTGAATATTTTCTCCTTTATTTCTAAAGAAAACCATTGCCGTTTATCAGTTCATGAACAACACTAGGCATATCACCTGTAAAGATTTCTTGATCAATGGCTGTTCCATCTATGAAACCTACTATGACGTACATATCAATAATACATTAATTAATCTTTTTAATCCTACTTTAAATGATTATTTATAAAGACATAAATAGAAACAATAAAATGTCTTTCTTTGGTTGTTAGTACGGGAATTAACGTCGCAGCTATTGCAGAAAAAAATTACATAACCCGCTTACGCGGGTTATGTATTTTTTCTGCAACAGCTGCGACATTAATTCCCGTACTAACAACCAAAGAAAGCATTTTATTGTTTAAATAAATAGCTATTTCACACACCAATAATACCTTTTGATTAAAGATTACTGGCAATTCATACAAAGATTTTGAAGCAATGTCGCGATCATCTGGGTTGTGGAATTTGACCGAAAACTTTTTGGAAGTCAACAGTAAAGAAAATCGAGCAAATAATTGCGCAACTGAAATTTTAATATTGAAACGCATATCTCACTTTTTGATATATGTATGTAACAAAGTAGTACATGTAGTCTTAACTTTTGACCAACGTGTGGTGATTTCATAGAACTCCATGAAACTGTAGAAAAATTATACAGTCGTTTTACTTATGTGAATTAAAGCTTAATTTTATGTTGTTTTTAATGTACCGTCGGTAGTCTATTTTGAATAGTTAAAATGCATATAAAGGAGTGAAGTAAATTTAAAATTACAAAATACAGGCACGTAGTATGGGGGGGGGGGAGCCAGATTTTTTTTTTTTGGACAACCTACCTGAAAAAAACCTTGACAAGCAACAAAAAAGGTAAAGTATCCAAACTCGAAAATCCTATTTCGTGTGTGTGTGTGGGGGGGGGGGGGACCTTCCACTTTGTTTTCGAAACATTATAATACCAAATTACTTTGATTTAAACTATCCTACAACAAGGGGGGGGGGGCAACCAGCTTTTCAGTGGACATTTACAATAGAAGTAGGTTATGTTTGGAAAAAGGGGGGGGGGGGGCAGGCCCCTACTGATGCTACGTGCCTGAAATATTTTCTAAGAATTTAAGGGTACATATAATAGTCTATCGAAATCAGGATTGCAATTTTACTGATTTGTAACGATATTGTAAGACCAAATTCAAGAAGATGTACAAGATGAACTTAAGTAGCTTGGACTTGGCTACACATACATATTTATTTTCAATGCAGATTTTGACAATAATAAATTTGAACACGGTAATAAAACAAAAATTTCTTGAAGTTTATATTCATCATATGTTTTCTTATATTTATTCGTCGTCATGCTCGAAGTAAAAACAAGACCTGGTTGATGCCATCGATACACATGTACAATATTGCTATAAAGCAAACTTTTTAATTACTTGTACATATATACGTTCAAAATTCATATTGCATAGATTAGGCTTTTTAACTCATAATCTGAATTTTCAAAAATGTTAGATATGCACATGAATAATCTTTTAAGAAGTGGAGCTTGTATCAAATATGTTCCTTGAATGTTATTGAAGATTATTTTCATTTTATAATTATACAGTCATGTTCTTTTTATAATGACTATATCTTTGGGTAAAAAAGTGTTATTACAAAAAAAAACAAGTGTTCGGATAATAATTAAAATTTTATGCATACAAATTCGAAATGTAAAGAAAATTTGTTATCTTGGAAAATCTTTGTCAAACCTCGAGCTCCATAAAGAACATGATTTATTTGCATTTTTCAAGAGCGATAAAACGCGTTCTATGTTCTTTCTATTTATTACAATATCCATTCCCATTTTCTTATTTGTAACATTGTACGTAGATGTATTTAGTAATTCACCATGTTTTAAAATTTCTGACGTGTCATTATCGACCAACGATTTGAAACTTTAATAAATACATAGATTCAGATGTTGCGACTCAATCAGTCCACGAACCAGATCCGCCACTAATGTCATTAGTTTAACCGGTGCCAGGATCATTTGAGTAGAGTGTTGTTATTTCATTTGGACATATTTTAAGTAACAAAACACAAAACCGCATGTATATAAAGCACATAGAGTATATATTTTTCCTTTATCTGGTCCTTTTTATTAAAAGTGAAAACATTTATCAAGTAATCGCCATTACGAATGAGGGTAACGCTTTCCCTTAGGAATATCTTGTTGTTTATTGAGTAGTTTTTGACTGAAAATATGCGATATCATGGAAGGAGTTCATAACAGTGTAGGCTACAGATATCCAACCAATATTGATATCCTCATATTTTGTAAGTAAAGATACATGTATAATTAGAAATATTTTTTTTATGTTTGACTTTAAAAACATACTGTGTATATCTAAGGTGAGGTAATCCCCACTTTTTAATCTTTTTGAAAATAAAAAAATATATCCAGCTAACTCCCAAATGAAAAAAAAAAATCTGCTCAAATGAAATCATAATTAGTACAAATGAGAAGTACCGAAATAAATTCTACAGTTTAATGATTATAATCAGCAATAATTCTGCCATCATTTTCATGAAGAATCCACTTTATTAATCGTTTTTATTATGCATGTGTTAATTTTTATTTTATACAAATAATTTCCGTTAAAGTTGTATCTATAAGTTAGATAATTTTAAAAGGCCATAGAGCGTATATTTAAAAAAATAAATTAATAATTCTATCATTTTTTAAAGCAAGATCTGTTTATCGTTAGGAATTTAGAGTTTGCTGTGTATTACTTTTAGTTCAGAGTCGAGTGCATCATATGCAATGGCACTTTTTCCCCCGCATTATAACACAAACACGCGATTTCTTTCTTGTCACAATTTATGTCCGGCATCATATAATACCTCCATATTTTGGCCAGGATCTCGGTCAATATAAGAAAAATATATAATATCTCCGAACAACTTTTTAATTTTTTTTCACACAGTTCACAAGAAAACACTTCATTCGTTTGATTGGCATTAGCTAGAAATCGGATCGAGTTTTAGCAAAGAAATAAAGAAGCAAACAAACATGCATATCATCGTCAACGCCATTTTCTCTCGATTACATCCAACATTCAGGAAGAGATAAAGAGTACAGAAAACCAAGAACACAATGAATATTCTATGTACATAATAATGATATGCGCAGCTGTATGCGCAGTAAAATTGTTTGTGTAACTTTTAGTTTCCTCTGCTCGTGCAGTTTTTGATTTTACGTTTGTGCATTTTATACCCACTAATCGTGTAAAAAATTTCGGATTCGTTTTTTTTTCTTTTTGTTTGTGTTAAAATCTTTCAAACTATGTGCAATTTTTACCGATACGTGCATTTTTATTTTACTCGTGTATATTTTTCATCAAGCTCGTGTATAAAATCGTGATCGTTGTGCAGAAAATAATTCTGAAGCAATCGGCGTGCCATAATTAGTTCTTTCTCTCGCAGAATAGACAGTTTGAGGCCTTTCTCCTACTTAAAACGATTTCCTTTGTTCTGAAAATTAAATAAAAAATGTACAAAATGACAGGTAGCACACATACAAGGACAAGTTCATTGTTTACGGAATGGACAGTCACAGGTAAGCTAGGGATGCAGAGCAATTTGTTGAATAGCTATTGTGTTTCCAGATGCAAATAACAAAAGGTCTTTGTCTTAAGAATGGACAGTTACAGGTGGATTTTGTGGGATACTAGTATTTATACAAGTATGTGATGCTTCAAAATCAGTTTACAGTTTGCGTTGTAAAGGCATACATGTTTTTCTGTGATGGAGAGATTTTATGACAGAATCAAAATCTTATAAACCAAAATATGCACAAAATTAGTGATATTTGGATCAGGAAACAGAAAAGTAAAAGAAATATTAGCCAAATTTTGACCCAAAAATGAACTTCGACGACATATACAGATGATCAAATTCAAATCAAACCTGGAAATGTTTTAATTGAATTCTATTTTTGAGGATATATTAACTGTAGCAGTGTATTGGTGAGATGCAAATTATGTTCTGAGTGTTGGATTAGCCGTGAGCTAATCTTCTACCTGAAATGTTTTTCAAATAAAATCTGGAAATGTTTCATTTTTATTTATTTTCTACCGAAATATTAACTGCGGCAGTGTAGTGTTCATGTTGCAAACTGTTTTCTGGGTGGAGAATTTAATATTAGACGTATTTCTATCTGAAAATGAATTCTCCTCGAGGGAATGATTTTTCCGAAATTTAGATCAAATGTGAATTTGTGTCATTTGAATTCAAGTTTTGTGAAAATCAAGTTTTGGGTATTGAAATATCTGCATCATTCATGGATTTAAAAGAGTAAAATCGAGTGGATGCTGTGCAGACATTGTGTTCTGGATTAACTTTAATCTCCGCGTTCTTTTTGTTATGTAAATTAAAAAGTATTTAATGTATTTGTTTTTGTTTTCCTCTTGAACACATTCCAAAGTTTACCTGTAACTCCATTCTGTTTGTTTTAACTGTCCATTCTTTTTGAAAAAACTGTCCATTCTTAAAAGAATGGACAGTTTTTCAAAACGAATGGACACTTACAGGTGACTTAATGGATTGTTTGAGGAGTTAGCTCAACATTAAGCTATAGAATGGACAACACAAACAAAAGGTTTACGTCACAATCACGTTTTAACTAAAGACATATCCTGAGACATAGAAATTTATGCCCACTGCCTGTACTTTTAGTGCAGGTTGAAAAATATTGGTTTGGTCATTTTTTTTATTCACCCAACTCCAATGTTCAATTCTTTTGTGATCGAGTTCTTTCCCTTGCCCGTCATGTTTGAGGTCAACATCATGATTTCTTTTTTTTGTAAGCCAAATTTAAGCCGAATTACAGGGAGACTGATTGCTAGCTTGCACATAAGCATGAATTAATTTGCATATACGTTTGCCTATTGCAGATTCAAAAAATTCAAAAAAAAAATTAAAACATTTTTCTGTTCGACCTATTTTGCATATTAATCGATTCGCCCATTACATTGCACAAAAGTTCCTCCACCGACTGCGAGACTCGGAGACATGACATGACGTGAATCAATGATACTGGAGAGATATTTATCGGTAGGAGTACATTATTCAATGATTTATAAATGGATTACTCCGTAAAAGTTTATCATTTATCATAAATTCATTTGTAACATTGTAATTATAATGACTATTCTGTGTTATTTTAGTATTTTAGAATCGTTCTATGATTAATCCATGGGTTCCCAGTATGTCATTCTTTAGAGCAATATAGGCATGCTAAATTATGTCTTACGAATCAATAAACCTACAGAGCATGACATGTTTTATATATAGCTTTATCGTTAACAGTAAAGTACATTCCATAGGAGTCGGAAGGAAATTGAAAGTGGGGAGAAGGCAAATTGAAAGTCGGGGGGGGGGGGGCTAAACCAATAAAAAAAGTTTGGGGACTAATCCCCAATTTTCATTGCCAATATTATGTCTATCTTTGCAAAAATAATGCCCCCCAGCCCCCCCCCCCCCCCCCCGTTCTGAAGCCTATGCATTCTTAGTGTAAAGGTCCCTTCGGTTTTTTTAACTGTAAAATAAAACATGGTGCCTTATTTATTTTGTATTTTTTTACCTGTTCTGTAGTCCTAGTGGTTGTTACCCACGCACTTACCGTAAATCATGGCAATGATGCATGGGCGTCAGAACGGAGGGGGAGGGGCTAGGGGGCTTAGCCCCCTCCTCTTTTGCAAAGTTAGACATTATATAGGCATTGGGGCTAAGCCCCAAACTTTTTTTGGTTGGTTTAGCCCCCCCCCCTTCTTTTTGCTTCCGACGCCTATGTACCTATGTGTTGCAAATGTTTATTGAATTGTGATTTTACTGAATTGAACTATCGCAATTGACCATTGTATAATTTCTTTCATATCTAGACAAGTGAACAAGGCGTCAAGAATGGACCCCCGTTACAGTGCTCAAGATGTTTTGCTCTGTAACCTGTGCGAATTACATGCATTACAGAATCACTGTCAAATATGTAAAATTAACCTATGCATAAACTGTGTCGAAAAACATCTCTCCGATTCATCTAGAGATCACCAAGTTGTGCCTTATATAACGAGACATTCCATTTTTTACTATACAAAATTGCATCAGATATAAAGGTTGACAGAGCAAACTTAGAAACACATTACGGGAAACTTACTTCGGCGGTTGATCAACAGGGAGAAAATTTGCACAAAGAAATAAGCAACATAGTCAGTAAACGAAAATCTGACATTGACGACATGAAACCCAAACACCTGGCAACTTTGATTAAACAGGAAGATGAAATTATGCGCATTACTTCTGAGCTTAGGCAGATTATTTTTGATCTCAAAAAAATAATAGACTCCAATGATGCTTCTTCAGCATCTGCATACAGATCCAGAAATTCTGAATTTAGTCGATTTCCTCCTAAAGTTCAAATTTCATTACCAAGTTTCTCGCCTCGCCAGATTCATAAAGAACAGCTCACTCGAATATTAGGCACTCTTTCAGATCTATCCATAACAATGGACGAATATGGCTACATTCCGAAAACACAAGATTCTGAGTCTTCTTTCCCATGCAAACCTTTGCTTGATGAACCAAAGCTCTTAAAGACAATAAACACTGAACACGCTCTTCTGTTTCGTGTTACATGTCTCCGCGATGAGGAAATCTGGACAGGTGGGAGTCACGGCATGAAATTATACACCCCAAACGGCAAACTTTTGAAGACAATAACGACAAAGTCAGGTTTCTGGCCTTTTGACATAGCAGTGACAAGAGGTGGAGAGGTAGTTTACAGTGACCCTGATTTAAGAACTGTAAACATTGTAAAGAAAAAACAGATACAAGAATTAATCAAATTAAAAGGATGGGTGCCTCGACATGTCTGTAGTACACTTTCAGGGGACCTCCTGGTGACCATGTTCCATGAACAAAATGAACAATCAAAAGTTGTTCGATACACTGGTTCGGCAAAGAAACAAACCATTCAGTTTGATGATAAAGGTAAGCCTCTATACTCATCTGGTGGTAGCTCTTACAGATATATTGCTGAGAATAAGAACCTTGATATTTGTGTGGCTGATAATAGAGCTGCAGCAGTCGTAGTGGTCAATCAAGCTGGAAAACTCAAATTTAGGTACACTAAGAATTCATTTATACCACGAGGAATTACAACAGACAGTCAGAGTAGGATCCTGGTATCAACAGATGAAAGACACAGCTGCGTCCATATCATTGATCAGGATGGACAGTTCCTCCGTAGTATTAACAACTGTGATTTAACCTATGCAATGCGTTTATGTGTTGATTCCCAGGATATACTTTATGTGCCCGAGCATGACAGTGCAAAAATCAGAAAAAATCAGTACACTTAAGATTCCGTTCGACAGGGAAAAGTTAAAAATAACATTAATGCCTGATTACGGTTAAAAGAGAAAAAAATGAAATCTGTCTTGTTGTTTTATGGTAGTACTGTATAAAGCACATTTATAAAGCATATTTAGGAACAGTGGTACATGTGTTTACGTGTTTACTAATTTATAATAAAATATATCCATATAAAATTTAATAAGTGTATCCGACTTGTTTTCATTGAAAAAACTTGCTCTATGCTTTATATCATGTTTGTTTTGAATAGTTTCTAATAATATTATGATTTTCATAAAATGATATGAACCATGGTGAAAATAATAATATAATTAGCAAAATCATTTCCAATGATTAATGAGATTTATAAATTTTTCTTCATTTGAAATCTTAAAATCTTTTGATTATTTAGTATCATACACTAAACGTCTACAAGAGGTTATAATGTTGATTGCTGATGAAAAAAAGATATTTTTTGTTATACTAGGGGAAAAAAGTTTCTGTTAAGATTATTTTTTGATACCGTACGAATCACGTGGAGTATATAAACACCATAGACAGGAGATAATGGTACAGTGTATATTTTAGGAATGACTCTAATTCTTGGCCAAATTATTCGAGTATAACCTGGTTTGGGTCAGTTTACGCTTTATAATCCGCGAAGCGGATTATAAACTGACCCAAACCAGGTTATACTCGAATAATTTGGCCAAGAATTAAAGTCATTCCTTATAATTTAATTTTAAAATCATTAAATAACTATGGGTGTAAAATTTCGTTACTTTTTATTAGTTCAAATTTGCCGCTCAATAATACAACCGAAGTAACGGAAGTGATGGGAATCTAGGGGAGGTAAAAACTGATACATATGCCTAGCAGCCATGTTGGTTGTTTACATGTGGTAAGATCGAATTATTCTTTGAAATTAAAAGTACATTTTTTAAATCTGGAATTTTCCATGAATCCCGAGGACTGGAAATGAGAGGATCGTATGGATACAGATGATTCAGCTGGTTGTCAGGGGTGTGTGTCCCCATACCAAACCGGGTTATACAGAAATAATTTGTGTTCCTTTTTAGATATTAACCAATCAGAGGCTAGAATACAAACAAAATTAAATTATTTCAAATTATACTAATAGTTCTATGTCTATTTGGGAAATATCTACCTGAAAAGACAAATATTAGCGCAGGGAATTATTTATAATGAACTAAAACAGACGCACTATTTCTTGTGCTTAACACTGTGATATGACAGAGGTGAATGTATGAGCCGATGGTAGAGAGTGGTCATAATTCCGTCAAAAATCAATGAAGTGGAACGAAATGCAAACTTGATCTGTAACTCATCAAGATACACTCACATACCAAAATCAGCTCAATATCTACAAGCGTTTAGGAAAAAAGTGCGGAAAACCAAGAGGGACAGACTGACAGACAGACAGCTAGACAGACGTACAGACTCAAAGGAAACCTATAGTCCCCCCCCCTCCCGGTTTCACCGGTAGGGGACTAATAAGGGAAGTTAACAACAGACAGTTGAAGTCGTCTGGTCCATCATAAAGTTACATGTACCATCTTATCTTTCTCCATCTCTCTCATAAAAACATCTTAAGAGAGGCCCCTACTCGGCATATTTTTGATTAAAAGTAATGTTTTTCATTTGAATCATTAGAATAACATCTTATGTAATTAAAAAGCCCCATAAATACACTTCTTAATGGGTTACGTTTCTGACCTGAAACTCTAGAAGACGTGTACCCCCTTCTTTCACCTCTCTATCTCAGCCGAAAAATATTTGGCTAATCTAAACACAAAATACATGTGTAAATGCAAAACAACTTTCAAAATCTATCAATTATCTGCTGTCATGTTAAATATTTATAATTAATGTAACTTTCATTAATATATTAACAAAGATGAAAATTTATGGGGAAGGTTTACAAAACGGAAAATTTCAAATTATCTAAACATTTAACATTTATACACATATTTTTAGAATTTTATGGTAAAACACCTTCTTTTATCTCTTTAAAATATAAGATTTCCATTTTTTTTTTTTTTTTTGGTTTAAAAAGCAAAACAATATTTGTACTTCACAGGCTTTCTTTCTTTGTGATAACTTCTAGAACACGTTTACCCCTATAATATATAATTTTTTTATTTTTTTTTTTTATAAAATGTGCTTCATAAGAGTACAAAAGCAGGTATTTTGATAAAGGGACATAATTAGTATCATTGGAGATCGTTGAAGGAACACGTCTCGGCTAAAAGACTACAGGTACCTACTAGTAGATATGGTCAATGAGGAACTCCAGCATCTTTTTTTAAATAATCAGAAGACTAGTACTTATATGTATTTGTAAAATCAGAATGATTTTTAACAAAATAGTTTGAAAGTACTTTTGAAAATCGTATATTTTTATGCTTTTGAATTTGGAAACATTTTGAGATTTAAAATTTTCTTTTTGGAGACTCTTTTTAAAATTAGTATCTTCATTTCATTTACACTATACTTCTCAAATACATGTATTATGTTACAAAATACAAAGTTTCTAAAACGGCCGGGCGAGTACGTTGTCATGGACTTTTTTCTTGGATACCGGCCGACGATTGGTCATTATATGGAGCTCTGCTGTAATATTAAAAAAAAGGCCCATGGGCCATATCGCTCACCTGAGCATACTGGCAAGGAAAAAGCAGAAATGAGTTCAGTATTGAAAAGACAAAATAATGACTGTTTGTCAGTTTCAATGGCAACAGTGGCCATTTTGAAAATTTTGAATAAGAATTGCACATCTTTATTTGGTGATCATTATGAAGGTGAAGTTTCAAAATTGACCGAGCCATCTTCGAGAAATTCGTTGTGCGGAACAGCGTTATTGGTCAAACAATTGCTGTATGTCTCCCCAACTTCGTTCGGGTGACATAATAACTAGAAAGTCTGCTATTGCAAGCAATTGCGTTTGTCACATGATCGTGAAAGCCCTAGAACCAAACTTTCAAATGTTATAGCCAAGGTTAAAAATTTTTAAAAGTAGGCCAAACTCCAAGGTCAATGCAAACATTGCTGGTATCCAAAGGAAGGTATTGTCTCAAAAATATACATGTGAAGTATGAAAGCCCTAGCACTAACTGTTCAAAAGTTATGGCAAAGATTAAAGTTTTTCAAAAGTAGGTCAAACTCAAGGTCAAGGTCAAAGGGTCAAAGTTGTTGGTATCTAAAGGAAGGTCTTATCACAAGGAATGCATATGTGAAGTATGAAAGCCCTTGCACCAACTGTTTAAAAATTATGACCAAGGTTAAAGTTTTTCAAAAGTAGGTCAACCCCCAGGTTCAAGGTCAAAGGGTCAAAGATGTTGGTATCCAAGGAAGGTCTTGTCACAAGGAATGCACATATGAAGTTTGAATACCAGAGGACGAACTGTTCCAAATTTATGGCCAAGGTTCAAGTTTTTCAAAATTAATTAGGTCAAAATCCAAGGTCAAAGGATCAAAGATCAAAGATGTTGGTATCCAAAGGAAGGTCTTGTCACAAGGAATACACTTGTGACGTTTGAAAGCTCAAGCGCCAACTGTTCAAAAGTTATGGCCAAAGTTAAAGTCTCATTAAATTTTGCAAAAGTGAGTCAAACTTCAAGGTCAAGGTCAAAAGGTCGAATATGATGGTACCAAAAGAAAATTCTTAT
Source organism: Saccostrea echinata (assembly GCF_033153115.1). Taxonomy (NCBI): domain Eukaryota; kingdom Metazoa; phylum Mollusca; class Bivalvia; order Ostreida; family Ostreidae; genus Saccostrea; species Saccostrea echinata. Next base: position 16,024,489 of record NW_026889777.1, read on the forward strand.
CACAAGGAATACACATGTGACATATGAAAGCCATGATAGCTCCAACCAATCAAAAGTTATGGGCATGGTTAAATTTAAGTTTTTGTGGACAGACAGACGGGCAGGGCAAAAACTATATACCCCCGAATCTTCGACTACGGGGGCATAAAAATATGAACAAAAATTAATGTATGTATATAATTTTCATGTATAATAAATTTATAGTAAATAAATTCCGTCCATTCTACCACCGTATATGTTTAACCTCCTAAGTAGATTTATAGTTCCGCACACGAAACACATCACGCATTCTCTCAATGCGTTTATACCAATTTGATAGTTCCTTTACACATAAATAAAATTAAAGTGGAACAACCACTCTGGGAGTATTGCATTAGCAATACTAGTCCCCTACCGGCAAGTGTAATCTGGTTCCCGTTAACAATTGAAAATGTCATAATTCCGTCACAAATCTATGAAGCGGAACGAAATGCAATCAACGAAGTTTAATTTTTTACCCCGGTAAATAATGTCGGAATAAAAGAATATGTCCACGATGTTCTAAAATGGATATGATTATTGTTTGATTTCGGGTATTTCCCTAATTATAGCTGTTTTATACTACCGTATTTATGTGTTTAACGACAGAGTCAAACTACGACGGCATTGAACAGGCAAGTTGGAGAAAATACGTTATATCACAATTCAAGGAAGTTTTAACTACGTTTGTATAAAACACTATTAAAATACTGTACTCATAAAAATACTAGTTTATTTTCTCAATACGTTAATATCACGGGTTCAGTCAAAGAGGTTTACATGTTCTGATATGTAGTATCTACGTAAGAATCTCTAGAAATCGATAAACAAAGCCTCGTCCAATCTTCCGAATTCGTCCTATCTAAGGATCTTTTAAAAATTACGGCTGAAAATGAGCCTTTCGACCAATACACCCCATCGACATATACCCCAAAACTTACGGTACATGTAAATGCATGGTCTTTTTTACCTCATCAAACTTGAGAGGATTATTCTACACTCATAACACAATATGCATTACTTTATATGTACTTCATATGATTATATATATACGTTATATGTACTGTAAGTTGACAATCCCGATTTAGATAAACAAGCATTCTGAGAGTATTGCATTAGCAATACTAGTCCCCTACCGGCAAGTGTAATCTGGTTCCCGCTAAAAATTGAAAATGCCATAATTCCGTCAAAAATCAATGAAGCGGAATAAAATGCAAACTTGATCTATAACTCATCAAGGTAAAGTCACACACCAAAAATCAGCTCAATACCTGCCAGCGTTTAGAAAAAAAAATTGCGGAAAACCCGGAAAAATTGAAAAGGTCGTAATTTCCCCAAAAATCATTGAAGCGGAACGAAATGCAAACTTGATCTGTAACTCATCAAGATACACTCACATACTAAAAATCAGCTCAATATCTACAAGCGTTTAGGAAAAAAGTGCGGAAAACCAAGTGGGACAGACTGACAGACAGACAGACGGACAGACAGACGGACGGACAGACTCAGAGGAAACCTATAGTCCCCTCCGGTTTCACCGGTAGGGGACTAATAAACATAAGTTGAATAAATTAAAGCTTTAAAAAGAACAGACATTAACATATGTACAACGTTTTTGGCCACTCAAGCATAGAATAGTCATATATGACAGCAACATTTCTTAAATTATTACATGTATTTGTTCTATTCTAATAGCAACGTTGGTGAATTGTAAACGAGGAAAAATGTATCTCAATAATTGTTTCTAACTATTTGTTATCGGCGAACAGGATTTATTTTTATCTATTAAAAGGACTTTTTAATGAAGTTTTTAATTTTTACTCCGCAAAAAGTTCCCTCCTAAAACTTTGAAAATAAATGGTTTTGAGGGATGGTAAATTTAAAATAAATGATTAAATATTTCTAGCTTTTTCGATAATTATAATACTTAATTACAATTTTAAATTCAAATTTTTCAGAAGAAACTCTGGATAGAGAATGAATTGTGACTGATTTGTGATCGGGATCGTGATGCGAATATTCATTTACCCTCTTGGCGCCATAATTATTGTGAGTTGGTACAGAGACATTATTAAATACGTCTCTGGTTAGTATCAGTTAGGGAATTTGTAAATTTTGTTATACGAAGTTTTTGTGACACGTTGGTTATGGATTTTCTCCTACTGTGGCGCTGAAATTTATTTACGTTATTCATCAATTTCTACAGAGTGCTTGTGTGTACACATTGTATGCATACCCCATATTCATGATATGTGACTTGGAAAACTTGGAATACATATTAGTACTTTTAGTTTGACTGCAAAACAAAACTGGTAAGTGCATAGGATGAACTTCTGAGAAAATGAAAGTAAAATTACATACATGAGGAGCATAATTAATATTTATATATAGTTCTGCATCATATCTCTCTCCACATTAAATCTGATATTGACACACGTGTCTGATAGTATACAGGTATACTTGTAATTCCGTAAGTTTTTAGTAAGGGTAAGGTCATCCTCACAAAGTCAGGGGTACCGAGTCAACATGTTGCCATTGGACCCCCTGACAAATTTCATTCGATATGATATTCTTCGGGCTTGCTTCTCTCATTGAGAGGCACCAATGAAATTGAAGTAGACAGATAATGTAAACAGAAAGGAATCTGTTGGCACCTAAAATGCACATTGTTTATCACCAAAAGGCTTAATGTGATTGAATGAGAGATCAGAAAAACAATCAGGATTTGTAATTTTCTGGGAAAACGTCGCTGCAGTCAGCCCACAAGATTTCGAATGGATTTTGTCAGGGGTTCAACGGCAACATGTTGACTCAGAAGTCTTTACGTTGTGAGGATGGGGTAAGGTCTATTTTTAAACTGGTATGAAATTAATTTCTTTTGTGACATTCTACAACAATGGAGTGGTAAATCATAATTTGAATTTCTTGTAGTCAATCTCTATTTTCATTATCCATGAACCGATGTTAAAGGTGCAATAATAATATAATAAGACACTGTGAGTGTTTATATGGTAATCTAAGAGCCCTGAAATTTATAATTATATAGTAGTGTTGTGCCTTGCATGTACTGTGCCTAAATAGTAGTCAGGGTTTGACACATGGTGCACAAGCCAGAGGCTCGTGTCAAACCCTGATTTCTATTTAGGCATAGTACATTAAAAAAGTAAAACACTATTATTATTATGCTGACTGTTTTATGAAAATGACAATTTAAATAAATTCCTGCATGCTGAGTTATAGTTTCATTGATAAATTTTATTATGTTCATTTATAGGGCTGTGTATTGAGCAAAAAATTTCGATACAATACAATACCGTATTTTGTAAAGTGATATGCAATATATTGGATTCTTTAACAAATACATTTATATATATACATTTATAGTCTTGTAAATCATTTAATGTGTAAATTTTATAAAAACTACTGAGTGTTTTATAACCCATTTCAAAGTTCTTGTCTCACTGTCATTACAAAATGCATTTCAATTTCAAACTTATAACGACTGTAAAACCAACATATTATAATATAGCTGTCTTTGCATTTTGTAACAATTATTTAAGATGTGTGCATCTCCTTAATGTTTATATCATAATTGATCAGTTTCAATTCAAATCAGAGAAAAATAATCTTTGGTGATTGAAATTTCCAACTTTTTCACAGAATTATAAGAAAAACTGCCTGCCCGATACGTATTGGAAATTATTTTTTTGATATGATACATTCTTAAATATTGGTACGTATCAATATATCGATATATTGATGCAGCCCTATTATTTTACTGAGCTTTATAATCAAGCATTTTCAATACTCCCTGGACTACATGTTTACACTATATAAATCCTTAGAACACAATGCGAAAATAGTTGCATGGGTAATGATTATATAGAGACAAACTAGCAGGAAGCATGATAATAAATATGCTCCCTGTCACTTTGTCTCTATATAATCAATGCCTAACTATTTTAGCATAGTGTACAAAGGATTTATATAGCGTAAGCATACATTACTATGCCAAAATAGCGTACGGCTTCATTTTCTTAAGAAACTCTGACAGCGCCCATGGCTCGTGCACATGTGTCAAACCCCGACTACTATTTAGGCATAGGGCATGCAAAGCATGACACTATTATATAATTATAAACACATGTGAATCTGCAATATTGGTGATTACAAACACAAAATTTTTGATAGTAGCATAATGCTCAACATAATGGTTATATACAAAAATTGCATTCTGAATGAAGGGCAGTAACTCTAATTTCAAGTGAACAGATTCATAGGACAACTTATAAAGATTAAAATAATATGGATTTTGATAATTCAGCTTTGCATTAATTCAATCATTTGTCCAAAAAAAAAAAAAAGAAAATGTCAAGTTTATTTAAAGCCAGAATTTGAATATAAAAATAAGTATTTTTTATTAAGTTTAACTTAATAACTTAATTCTTTACTCCAATTTAAGGGAGAGTAATATATATATATATATATATCAGGGTTTTAAACTAACTTGTAATCCTTGATAGCCATGTGGGCTACTGAATCTTGCAATTCTGGAGCCCACATCAAAATTTATTCGCCCACAGATTATCACACCTTCTATTGAATATAAAAACAACAACCCCATTTTTCGTTTTTTTTAATCATGTGCTTCGTGTTTCTTTTCTATCCGTTGTAACATTATGCACGACTTATCTAAATTTGAAGTGGAACTCTTCTGTTTATGAAGATTGATATGATCATTCAATATCATATATAGAGCAAATGGCACGTTTTCATTCACAAATACAGGGGTTGAAATTTTCCTGGAAATCCCACTAGCCCAGGGGCTATACTGATCAGGAAAAAATTACTAGCCCAAACCTCAAACTAACTAGCCCAACAAATTTTTAATGCAAAATGAAAACATAACAAGTTAAAGTTTCAAATGTTTTGGTGACAGAAACAAATTAAACTTAGTCTAGTTCTCAGTCAAAAGAAACCAGTCTTCATAGAAAAATGAAAGTAAACTGACGAGAATTTTTTTTCTGTTCTGCTAGTCCGATGGACTATCGTTACATTTAAATAAGCTAGCCCGAGTCTTAAGATAACTAGCCTGGGGCTTGGGGCTACCGTATATTTCAACCCCTGAAATAACAACAGTACTTTTTGGTTTCTTGGGCTTATTGACCCGTCGATGCCACATTGTGCCCGACACAATCACTTAGATGTTTTATGTATAAGTACTTCTTACGGGTAATTATAAAACACTTTACTGATTACAAAATTTTTCAAGAGAAAAATACAAAACATTCGGAAAAAATTGAAAAACAAATATTTACTATCGTAAATTTTCTAATCGCCATGTGGGCAACTTGAACGTAATTTTAAGTCGCCCACATGGAACATTAGTCGCAAATTGCGAGTGGGCGACTGTTAATTTCAAACCCTGTATATATATATATATATATATATATATAAAATAAAAACATATGATTGTATATAAACAGATATAATGAATAAAGTTCCAAATACATCAATTTTATATCACTTTGTTATAGCATCATCTAGCAACTCTTCAGCAAACACTCTAACCACTGCACCATGCGGGTGACTGGTAGAGAGTATAGATTTATGTATACAATATACAATCAAGAAAACTGTATACATGTATTTGTATTTGTATAGAAATAGTTTTGTTACAAGCTTTGTACCTTAATTGGTTTTTAAAAAAATTCTTATATAAATTTTTTTTTGGGTTGAAAACCTTTTTCAGTGCCAACTTTCAGACAAATTTTGATATTATATTTTATTTTTTCAGCAGAAATGCCAGCAGGAATATCTGATTTACCTGATGAACTCCTACTGATGATCTTTTCATACTTGCCATTTTATGATATTGTACACTCCATAAAAAGAGTATGCTCTCGCTGGCATGGATTGGGAGACAAGAAATGTTTATGGAACACAATAGGAGTCATTAAATGGGTAACAGATGTTATGAAAAAAGATGATTTCCTCAAGCGAGCCCAAGTTGTAGGAAGAAATCTTAAGACATTGGCATTGTCAAGAATTCAGAAAGAGCGATTTGATTTGACACTTGTCTCAAACATTGAACAGTTTTATTCACTCCTGTTTGATAGATCATATGAAGTAAACGATGACGATGATTCTTGGGGATTTAATGGTCCGCTTGTCTTCTTAAGAGAGGATATAAGCTGCCCAAATGTAAAAGCTATCCACATTATTGATTCAGACATTTCTTTGGCAAACTTTCTTAAAATTCTTGAAAAATATTCATATGTTTCAGAAGTCATACTTGATCAGAACACATCTTTTGACTTAGACATTTCTGAAATAGTCATGCCTGCCTTACAAAAGATGCAGAAACTAGAGAGTCTTACAATAATAGAGTGTGAGGGAACGCACGATTTTCCTGATTTCGACATGGAGGAAGGCAGAGTAATTTTTAACAGCCGTAGATGGAATACTGAATTACAGAGGCTGGTAAATGCACATCCAGAACTAACACACCTACATGTTTCCTTAACTGGAAGAAGTGAGAGCACCATTAAAACCATTTTTGAAAAATGTCAGAATTTAAAGTCCTTAAAAATGCTTGGAAATAAGATACGAAGATTAGAAGAAATACTGCTAAATTCAACCTTGCCTTTGCTTGAGGAATTGGTTCTTGATAACTTTTACGTTGAAACATGTGATTTTAAAAACATTCTAACTGCTGCCTGTGTGGGTAAGGAATTAAAGAAGCTGACCCTTTTGAACTGTTCAAACATCACAGAGGACGTATACCAAATCATTAGTGAGCTGTGCCCTCTTCTGAAAAAGTTTGTTGGAAGAGAAAATGAAGATTTTTATGAAAGTAGAAATCAGTATTTTTATCGAACATGGGAAAACACATTTGTAAATGATAAAGCTCTAATCTATTTGTCGACTTGCAGGCATATTCAGGAACTATGTATTGGAGAGTCGAATGAGTCAACTGTTACTGATGAGGGAATCCGGGCTATTGCACATGGATGTACTCAACTGAAAATAGTAAACTTTGCTGGATGTCTAGGAATTACAGATCTGGGTATAATGGAACTGGCTCGCCATTGTCATGGACTACACTCTGTGGATCTCAGCCAGTGTCGTCACATAACAGGGTTTGGTTTCAGCTGTCTTGTGATGAACAGTCCAGGGCTTCAAGAGATTCCAATGTGTGGTTGTCACTCTTTGAAGGAACTTACTTTGTGTAAGGAAAAAAGGTTTCCAGAAATTCCAGTTGCATCTTTGAATCAAAGAACATTAGAGGAAACAAACACAACTGAAATTCAATGTAATTGTGCCAATTTCTGTGAAACAAGGATTTGTCCAAAGATAATCCATGGCCAACAGAAAATCAAAGATTTCTATGGAATTACAGAAGACAAAATCCATCAAAGCTGTATAGAAAATCGCATCGACATTGTAACAGCAGTTTATAATTCTCCCAATCCATTCCTTGCTTCATCTGACCACTCCTGGATTCAAACACTTCAACTGTCTAATTGTAGCAGTATCTGTGATTCTGATGTCATAAAGATTTGTAGATATTGTCCAGAAATAAGAGGTCTTGATCTTGCATTCAACTGCAAGTTAACAGACATGAGCATCCTTGCTGTGTCTAGATATTTAACTTTACTGACAGCATTAGAATTGAAAGGCATCACTAAACTGACAAATAACTCTTTAGCTGCTTTAACTAGGAGGGATTTGGTTAGTCTTTCTTTTCAAGCATGTCCAAAAACAACGATTTATGGACTAAGAAAATTTCTGACAACGAATAAAACTCTGCAGAAGATGAGAATTCATCAAAACAAAGACGGCATTGCTGTAGGATTAAAGAGCAACAGCATTAGAAAGATGCTAGAGAGGATTAGCAATGATTATATCCTTTTTGCAATGCAAATTGATGAAGAAGCCAGTCGTATCAACATCGAATCAAGCCGTATCATGAATGATGAACTGATGTTCTAGCCGCGAACTATGAAATCATATTCAACCCATATAATGAAAGATGGTCTCATGTTCAAGCAGCATCATGTTCTAGCCATATAACGAACAATGAAATCATGTTCTATACATATTGTGAGCTATGGTCTCATGTTTAAGTGGTAAATGCACATCCAGAACTAACACACCTACATGTTTCCTTAACTGGAAGAAGTGAGAGCACCATTAAAACCATTTTTGAAAAATGTCAGAATTTAAAGTCCTTAAAAATGCTTGGAAATAAGATACGAAGATTAGAAGAAATACTGCTAAATTCAACCTTGCCTTTGCTTGAGGAATTGGTTCTTGATAACTTTTACGTTGAAACATGTGATTTTAAAAAAATACAGATTGTGAGTAATGTTCTCATGTTCAAGAACGATGAGCTCATTGAACTCTGCATCCATACCATTAATGATGAACTTATGTTCGGAATACTAATGTTATCGGAAGAGCAAATTCATTGAAAAGTTACATACCCAGTAGTGATTTCCTGTGCTAAAGAAGTGTATTATTGGATACTGTTTCTACTCGTCACCAAGTCACGTGGGATTTCACGCGAGATATGCAAGCCTTCTCTCAGATCAGTTGCGCGTTTATTTCCAGATCGAGCAGAAGTGATATTTTATTGGAAGAAATTATTATTTAATTTTGGATATCTGAATAATGTCAGTATTACAAAAACTTTCTGATGAGTTTGGATTTAGTGATTTGAACGCATCTGGTGACGTTCAGTTTATGAAGAGACTGATGTATATGTTCTTGGACCACATAACAACTCTGAAAATTCTCCTACTGAAAAACAGCCAAGCTGTTTAGGAGAGTCTTCGTCCTCTCCTGCAATAAAGCAGCCATGTGCTAAAGAAGTGTATTACTGGATCATGATTATTATTGACTGTGACATTGCATAGCTATCGGGGAGTTCATCATATGAATTTGAATTGTATAATTTAAGACTTGCACTGTAAGAGTTCTGAACAAAAAAAAGTTGAATGGACGTTGTACTTGAAGATAAGCTTTTGCCACGGAGCCAGTGTATGGCACCGTGTCGGATTTATATTAATACATAGTGAACGAGTAACATAAAACATGGTGGAAAATCTAAATGATGAAGATAACAAATTGTTTATGCTTCATTGATTTATTCTGGATATCCACGTGTCAAGCCACCAAACATACTGTTGATGTTTTACCACCGTTTTGATGTTTTACCATGTGGCGCATTGGTTAGAGCATCTGCTCTAGAGTCGCGGAGTAAGGAATTGATCCTTACGTCACGGGTTTAAATCCGCTGCGGAATGTTGAGACCAGTCCTTTCGTATGAGACTGTATAAACCGAGGTCCTGTGTCGCAGTAGGTGTTGGCACCAAAAAGATCCCTCACTGCTCAATGGCCCTGAGTGCTGAGCGTAGGTTAAAATTTGCAACCCTCCACCGGCAAGTGGTGGCACCTCCATATGAGTAAAAAATTCTTAAGAGGGACGTTAAACAACATACAAACAAACAAACAAACAAAACCATCGCCTTGATTTTTCTTCCTAAAGTGTATATGCATATTATCATTATCATGTGATAACTAAAAGCATATTTGCAGACCTACAGTATTGTGGAAACATGAACATATTCTGAGATGATACAAATCGTCCTGAAATTCGCTGTGTTCTTCTGTCAGTTGACAAACTAATGTGTCACACCCATGCATTTATTGTTAAGTGAGGAACTGTTAAGGTGACATATGACTTATTTGAAACGTGCAGTCTACCCCATACATCGAACTTTTAGGGACCCTTATTTTTAATACATGTACTCTGATGTTAAAATATCTCTAGAGGATTTGCCAATGAAAATGGTGGAGAATTTTAAGCTCATCTGAGCTGAAGGCTTAAGTGAGCAATTGCGATCCAATTTTGTCTATTGTTTGTTGTCGGCTTTGTCGTAAACTTTTCAAATTTTTATCTTCTCTAGAACCAGGAAGGGATTTAAATTCATTCAAATGAAGAGTCATACTCTCTTCCAAGGGGAGATAATTAAAGATTATGAAAATTCAGTTTTTTATTTAAAAATATTCTCAAGAACCATTGGGCTAGAAAAGATGAAACTAATGTGAAAGCCTCCAGACATAGTGTAGATTTAAGTTTGTTCAAATCATGACCACTGGGCAGTAAGGTGGGGCCACTATGGGTGAGTTTTACATGGACATACCTAAAAAAAACCCAGATGTATTTGTGAAACACTGATCCCCTGCATGGCAGCTCATGGCAAAGGTTAAAGTTTCTCAAAAGCAAGCCAAAAAAGTGAAGAGTTCAAAAATATACCCAAAAGATAAAAAGATACCCAAAGAAGGGTCTTTTACAAGGAATACACCTGTAAGAAATAAAAATCCTAACATCAATCCTTTTAAAGTTATTGCCAAGGTTAAAGCTTATTCAAAAGTAGGTCAAAGTCAAAGTTAATGGTACCCTGGGGAAGGTCTTGTCGCAAGAAATGCATGTGAAATATGAAAGCCCTAGCACCAATTATTCAAGTTATAACCAAGGTAAAAGTTTTTCAAAAAAAGGTCAAACTCCAAGGACAAAAGGTCAAAACTGTTGGTACCCAAGGGAAGGTGGTTGAAGTTTTCAAAACAAGGTCAAACTCAAAGGTCAAGGTCAAAGGGTTAAAATCATAGTACCAAAGGGAAGTCTTTTCACAAGAAGTACACCTGTGAAATATGAATGCACTAGCACCAAGCGTTCAAAAGTTTTGGCCAAAGTAAAAGTTTTTCACATGTAGGTCAAACTCCAAGGTCAAGGAGATAGAATTGTTGGTATCCAACGGAAGGTCTTGTCACATGGAATACACTTGTGAAAGATGAAAGGCCTGACTCCAGACCTTCAAATGCTTTTGTTGGTATTCATGGTATTTTATGACATGATCAATGAAATATATGGAGATAACAAACAGTATTCAAGCTCAAAGTCCATTCAAACAATACAAATCAGGAGCATAGTAAACAAGGACCTCTAAAACATCAGAGGTGGGATCAGGTACCATGGAGGAGTGAGCATCCCCTGCCGACCAGTCACACCCGCCGTGTGCTCCTTGTCATGATCTGGAAATAATGGGAAAATCTGTCGACAATTCAGTGGGTAAATAATGGCTTAAAAAATATCAGTCAGCATTTGATTTAATGATAGATGATCAAATAAAGCATTTCAGTTGGGATTCTTGGTAGTTAGAGCAGTTGTTGCTGTGCCATCTCACAGTGTCACTTGTTTGAGGTTTGCACTATTTCTATACTATTTCTTAATTTTAGCCAAAAGTTCAGAATTAGATGGCTCATGAACGTGCAATGTAATAATGTAGATATCAAATCTAATGCAGTTCAGTCATTTATATCAAAACGTTGATTTAGAAAAAGTCCACATTTGTCTGTTTCTCGGTTATCTCAATTGTCACAAACACTTTATGAATGTAACATGTATTTGTTAGGTCACCTGAGTAAAATCAGGTGACCTATTGCTATCTGTTTTTGTCCATTGGCGTGGGTCGTGTGTTAACATTTGAACATTTTCAGCTTCGTCTCTGGAACCACTGAACCAATTTCAACCATATTTTGGCATATAGCATCTATGTGTGAAGGGGAGAAAAAAATTTGAAATTCATGACCCTTACCCCCCCTTGGGCCTGAGGGGTGGCACTAAAACCATTAAAATTAATGCAATCTTTAAAAATCTTTTTCTTTACTTCTGGACATCAAGCAAGTAAACTGTTGGCATGAATGTAATAAGCATTGAGCCCTCTACCTAAATTGTGAAATTCATAGCCCCAGGGTCAGGGATTCTGGTGCTTAAGGGCAGGGCTCTGTTGAATATATAGTGATAATGCATTATTTCTTTGAAAAGCTTCTTCTCTGTTCCTGGATACTATGCAAACAAAATAAATATATAGTTATGATGAGGAAATGTGCCTCTTCCAAAATTTTGAATTTCAAGGCCCCAGGGTCAGGGGTTCTGGTGTCAGGGCAGGGCTTTGATGAATATGTAGTGAAAAATGCATTCTTTCTTTAAAAATCTTCTCTGATCCAGGGCAAACAAACTGAATGCATAGTTATGATGAGTAAGGGTGCCTCTTCCTATATTGTGAATTTCATGGTTCCTGGGTCAGGGGTTCTGGTTTTAGGGCAGGGCTTTAATGATTACATAGTAAAAAAGCAATAATTCTTTGACAATCTTTTCCTTTTCTCCTGGGTATTAAGCAGATGAACTAAGAGTATAGTTGTGATATGTAAGGGTGCCTTTTCAAAATTGTGAAATTCATGGCCCCAGGGTCAGGGGTTCTGGTGCTTAAGGGCAGGGCTCTGTTGAATATATAGTGATAATGCATTATTTCTTTGAAAAGCTTCTTCTCTGCTCCTGGATACTATGCAAACAAAATAAATATATAGTTATGATGAGGAAATGTGCCTCTTCCAAAATTTTGAATTTCAAGGCCCGAGGGTCAGGGGTTCTGGTGTCAGGGCAGGGCTTTGATGAATATATAGTGAAAATGCATTCTTTCTTTAAAAATCTTCTCTGATCCAGGGCAAACAAACTGAATGCATAGTTATGATGAGTAAGGGTGCCTCTTCCTATATTGTGAATTTCATGGTTCCTGGGTCAGGGGTTCTGGTTTTAGGGCAGGGCTTTAATGATTACATAGTAAAAAAGCAATAATTCTTTGACAACCTGGATATTTAGCAGATGAACTAAGAGTATAGTTGTGACATGTAAGGGTGCCTTTTCAAAATTGTGAAATTCATGGCCCCAGGGTCAGGGGTTCTGGTGTTAGGGAGGGGCTCTGTTGAGTATATGGTGAAAATGCATTATTTCTTTAAAAATCTTCTTCTTCGATTATGGGTATTTAGCAAACAAACTGAATGCATATATATGATGAGTAAGGGTTCCTCTTCCTATATTGTGAATTTCATGGCCCCTGGGTCAGGGGTTCTGGTTTTAGGGCAGGGCTTTAATGGTTACATGGTAAAAATGCAATAATTCTTTAAAAATCTTCTCCTTTTCTCCTGGGTATTAAGCCAATGAACTAAGAGTATAGTTATGATATGTAAGGGTTTCTCTTCCAAAATTGTGAAAGGTTCACTTCTATATAAATAGGGAACTGACCTATTGGGCCGGGCTTGGTTTTTTTCTCTACTAAAAGCTTGTGGATTTCCGTTCCGATTTATGACATTAGGCTGAATACATGTAACAATTTGTTTTTCATAAATCTTTATTTCAGTGAGTAGAGGTAGGAGGAACACTTTCATCGATATTCTGAGTTTGTTATCTCCAAATGTAATAATTGATAATTTTCTTTACTTTTCATTGTCCATAATGGTAATGTCTACTGTCTCTGGAATTCTATTCTTTATGTCTAGGCTATTTATTTTACAACACATTTCCGCTGGATATAATAAAACCTGCCATTAATGTGTGCAAATTATAAAGGCCTAAATGAAATCCAAGGGAGTACAGTTACTGATATATGTAGACCTACTGTTTCAAAACTTAAGATCTTAGAACACTGACTGAAAAAAGTACATGTATGTTATTCTAAATATGCATGTATTAAGCTCAAATAATTCAAGCAATACATAACATATTACATGTAACCCAGACAAGCACTAGTAGCACAGAAAGAATAAAAGCAATGTGATTAAATTCTAAGGAATATACATGTATACAATTGAAATTCATCGCAGCTCAATGCTGCCGAGAATACCTGTATCGAGTAACACCGAGTGAGTTATTCTTGTCCTCGGAGAAAGTGTGCTTATACTGAGATTTGTTCCGCCTGACTGACAACTGTACATTGGATTGTTACGATTTGATCTCTTTCTAGTGTTTCTTATATCAAAAATGGGAATGCATAAAGGATAGATAATTGAAGGAAAATACACAAGTCTATAAAAAATTTAAAATAGTCTTTCAAAAGGCTAAAATTTAAAACTATAAAAGTGTGGCACCAGGTGGATTCGAACCCCCGACTTTAAAAAAGAAAATACCACCGATATAATAGTCAGCTCATATATCAACTGAGCTATTCTGACTATAAGATCGAAAGGTATAAATTTGAAGCAGATTGTCAAAATCACGTTTACTTATTTTTTGTAGTTTTTTTGTGGATTTCGACCCAAGGGCAGGGGTGCCCCTAAAAAAATCCTATCTTAAATTATTCCTTACATCCCAACCTATCAAAATATCACAATTTCATTTGGGGGCAGGCCTGCCCTGAAGGACTTCTAGGCCAAAATTCATACAAAAATCAACGCTTTAACGGACAAAATGGTGTTTCGGCCAACTTTGGAGGTTTATTGTAAAGTTGTAAATAATAAATTTTAGTTGTAAAATACAAATTTGAAAAATCTAGACATATAAAAAACAACAAATAAAGATTGATTTTTAAATATCACTTTTTCCGGGAAATTGTTCTCTCCTATAGGTCAATTCTTTTGTAATAGTGAATACATCCTTTATGGCCCCTGGGTCAGGGTTCTGGTTTTAGGACAGGGCTATAATTATTACATAGTGAAAATGCATTAATTCTTTGATAATCCTCTGCTCTCTTTCTTGGTATTAAGTACCGATAAGCTTACTATATGTTAAGTTATGATGAGCAAGTGTGCCTCTTTCGATATTGTGAATTTCATGACTTCTGGTTTAAAACGTGAACCCAATTTAATTGTGGCAAAGTTGTTCCATGATACTCAGGTGACCTACAAGGCCCGTGGGCCTCTTGTTACAAAAAACAATCCAAGTTTTGGATTCACAACACTATATACATCTTAAACCAGATGCTTAATCCAAACACCAACGTTCATATACTAGTACTGGTAGGTTTATCCCGAACAAGAAGGAAGTGTTGTGTCATCACTTATAGGAACTTTTACATCTAGATATCATTCCCTCTGTAACATCTGATGAGAATGTTTCTATCTGTATTCTTCTAGTAAGCATTGAAATGAATAAAATCTTCAAGTTAAGTCCCTGTATTATCTCTGCAGTGACTTTCATCATTTAAACTGACAATCACGACATTTCAGATTAACTTTACCTGACTGACTACAAGATTTGGCAGAATCCTTTACCTACTGGTATAACAAATTATGGATCATCCAGTTACCTGAGCTTTGGATTCTTTCAAATGAGTATAGCCGAGAATCATTTAGATGTACGTGTTTTGGCAAGTATAAATTAATTTTTGATTACCAGTGGGAATCAGTACTGTATCAAACTTTTTTCAGCTCTTGATGAAAAAAAATTTTTCTTGAACTTACCTTCTGCTTATCATTGTGTTATCTTGACAATATGATTATATGTTCTTACACTTTTGAATTCTACTTGAAGGACCTTACAGAGCTGTTTGAATTATTTCCACAGGCTGACCTTATACGCAATACTAGCAGAAAGCATAGTTGCGCCAAGAAATTGTATTTTCCTTGGACATTTGAACTACAAAGATGGCCTGTCTCCATCACAAGATAGGGTTGAAGCCATTCAAAGGTAATCTAGTACCATCTTCCTTGCTTCTCCACTTCTTGGGTATGGTAGAATGGTTCCTTAAGTACATGTAAATTCTAAAATTTTCCTCAATTGTAGACCCACTTTTCTTCCTGCTGAAACAAGATGTTCACTTCCTGTGGACCGTAAAGCAAAGAGAACCATTTAATCCACCTTCCAATACTTGCATTCTCTCGTTTTGATCCACAGTTTCGCATCGCTGGTAATACATGGAGTCTAACCATGGATTCATTTTATACCAGATTTATCCAGGGGAAGATGATTCAGCAACTCTCCATGTGCGTAATAATATACATGGTTTTGGATTGTGGGTCATACGTCAGAAGGACCTGCTATTTCATCGTTGAATGTGACAACCTAGCTATGAAATTCCCTGTATCAGAAAAACGTGTAAGTGCCATGTATGAACGCTGGTTACCCATACTACAGATATTTAATTTCAATAATGTTTACAAGCCAGCCTTCGTCTTTGATGGGCTAAAAATTGCAGAATTTGTATAATATTAAATGCAATTAAAGTTTTGTTTGACCAGAAAAATTTTTCAAAAGTTATATTAATTTGAAATTTTGACTTAAGTCTGTTTTCATGATCAGTTCATGGTTGTAAAGCAAGGATGATCTTTATTTCCCTACTTTAAAGAGGAATCTGGATATTTATATTTCCCATGTTGGAAACATCTGACACAACAAATGTTAAACATAAGTCACTATGAAATTGATCATCTATGACTTGACAAAAAACCTATTTCAGACAATGGCTTTAAAGCAGATACTTAAGGAATAACTGTCTAATTTTTTGGATTCATGATGTGATCAATCGAGTGGCTTGCGTGATAATTTGCATAAACGCCGAAGGCGTTTATGCATAAAATTATCACGCAAGCCAATCGATTGATCATCGTCATGAATCCAAAAAATCTGACAGTTATTCCTTATATTTACATGCTCCTGATTCTGCAAATTCCCGCGCTAATAGCCCCGCTTCTGTCTCTATTTGTCCCGCCCCGCACGTGATTTTTTTTTAACCGCAACTATCGATGAACCAGTAGATTTATGTAGAAATAAAGTATTTTTACAATTTGTAATTTTATCTCGGACAAAGACATTGGAAATGTAAATATTGATGAATCAATTATAATTTTCATAAATATTGCATGTATAACATAATTTTTGCAAAAAGTTTTTATTTGTTATTACAATCATATTCTATTCATTGTTTGTATAACAAGGAGAGGATTTATTAAGTTGAAAGAACTTGTATCCAGTCCTTTTGTATGTATTATACAATAAAATATGTTCAAATCATTAATTGAAACTTTAATACCAACACCATTTAAGAAATTTCTGTATTCACCGACGCAAAAGAAACCCTCAATGTGAATTTCATTTCTTAATGTTTCATACCAAAAGCAGCCCCTGTTGCTGACCATGAATGGTTGTAAACAAATGGCATGTTATAACAAACTCATTCATTGAAATGCTTTTATTCCTGAATACTCTCAAACTTCAATTGATCATCATGTTGACACTGATTATATGTGTGCCATTGACACTTGGAGTGAATTCTTGTGCTACCCTGAGATGTTCATTCTGACGCTGTGATTCAGATGAATAATTTTACTAGCGATACATGTATAAACCATGGAATTCAGGATCATGTGAACTCTAGCACCGTGCTTGATGAGAGAGTGACTGAAGTAGCTGCAGCGTTATGGTTTTATATTTTAGTCTTTGACCATAATGCTACAGATCCCGTAATGCAAATATTGTGCAATTTATGGCGCAAGATTTTCTGAGCACTTCGGGGATGTATTTTGCCACTTTCCATTGGTCAATCAACCACCTTTCATCCCCTAATTTTAGATATATTCTAAAACCAACCTGTATATTTTATCCACCTCGGCACCTCCTAACGCTTTATACTCGTCTCTACAGACCAATTTAATAAACTTGATTGTTGTGAATTTGTTGTCGGATGGCGTAACGGGATTTCAACATCCACACTAACATACTCTTCATTCATTCTTATATTACAAACATTATATTTGACTTCTAATCTTATATCATGGTAAGAACGTTGGGAGAAAAAACATTGTCAACCTGACAATATCAAATTAATGATGAGACGGGTAAAAATTATTTTTTAAAAATTGTTTTTATTAAAAATCAACAGTTCTGCCATTTTATGGCAATCAAATATCACAAACACGAACATTACTCATTTAACATAAAACTCATTTATACAATTCATTGTAAGCACATATTGGTGATTGCACAAATATTGGGGGTTATGCTGTAATCATTTCCGAGTCAAAAAAATCTCTCTTGAGTTACTATAGATGCCTTGAATTCACCTTATTCTTATAACACATTATTACTCTCTTGTATTCTAAAATACACTCAATCAATGTTAAGCTGTTTTTGGTTGCTAATAAGGTTTACGTTTATATGTAATACTCATAGTTCACATTTTGCTCTACTCGTTCACATTTTGCTCTTGGCTACATGATTAACCCACTGAGAGAAAGGAACCTCGTTTTCTGCCAGTTTCTTCAGGAGTCGACTAGGAACCCAGTGAATACTGTAGGCTAAAAAAATCAACAAGGAAAGTTTCATATACATGTAGTACTCAGTAAAATCAAAAATTTCAATGGCGTCAAATTTGTGTGAAGTTGAGGGAAAAAATATGGTCCATGGGGAATTGATTTCTTGGCTCAAGATTGTAGTTTACTAAATATCTTGTGGAAGACATGAATTTGTGGGTCTCTAAATCATACCCCCCCAAAAAAAAAAATGAAAATCAAACATCCATGAACAGTATATCACAGTTTGACTTTAAAATGACATTCCATCAGTTTAGTTTTAAATCCATCATAATGTAGATACACAGAGGCATAAAATGGATGAAAAACCTTACTTTTGTTACTTGCAGTGTATAATAATGCTAACGCTTATTCTATTTTTTTCCCTTTGATTTCAGTTTTCTTGTGAAGATAAAATCTCATTAATACCCTTATGTATATGATGAAATGTATACCGGGGTACAAACTTTTCCTAAGTCCAGCACTGAAGTAAAGTACTTTTTGATTTTTGATATGAACTTACGACATGTTTCATGATAGTGACATATTCTGTCATAAACCCTCTTCAGTCCAATTTGACTGGCGTAAAACATTGGTCCACCTCTGTACTTAGGAAAACTAAATCCATAAATCCTACAAATGTAATTCAACTGCTTGAGAAAGTTTTCAAATTCAAAGTAAAGCTTGCATGAATATAATTATTGACCTACAGACCTTAAACCACAATTTCAATCACAGAGCAAAAATCAAGATATCTATAATCTATGGTCAACAATGTATACAATGTGACAATCTATTTTGTAATTTTTTCATGAGTTCAAATTGTTCAAAATAATAACATTATATTTTTCCCGTTCTGCATTAATTAATACATGTGTTTGCATGGGTAAAAGGTGTAGAAATACTAAGTTGGTATTTGAGCATACTGTGGAATCATTTAAATTCGTGGGGGTCAATGTTCGTGGACAAGCAAAATTTTATTGGTTCGTGGGGATGTAATTTCGTGGGAAGCTCATTTATTTGATAGATTTAATTAATCAGTACATTGACAAAAAAATTGTTCATGGGGATGTAAATTCGTGGGTAAGGGTTACCCACGAAATCCACGAACATTGATCCCCCACGAACAATGGTGATTCCACAGTAGCAAACTCACCATGAAATATCAATTTCTTCTGGTGTATTACATATTCCCTCTTCCAGAATCCTAAACCCCTCATTGATACACGAATAGAATTGCCTTTCAAAAATTTCCTGCCAAAGAAAAAAGGATGACAAGCATTTATTTTAAAATTACTTTTAAAGGCAAATCATACAAATGATCAATTCATACTAATGTAGTTCTTGCAATAGGTATATAACAATATTTACATCCACTGAATATTTTCTCCTTTATTTCTAAAGTAAATCATTGCCGTTTATCAGTTCATGAACAACACGAGGCATATCACCTGTACAGATTTCCTGATCAGTGGCTGTTCCATCAATGAAACGTACTATGATGTACATATATTAATAATACAAAAAATAATCTTTTAAATCCTTCTTTAAATGATTATTTATACAGATATAAATATAAACAATAAAATGTCTTTCTTTGGTTGCTAGTACGGGAATTAACGTCGCAGCTATTGCAGAAAAAATTCACATAACACGCTTGCGCGGGTTATGTATTTTTTCTGCAACAGCTGCAACATTAATTCCCGTACTAACAACCAAAGAAAGCATTTTATTGTTTAAATTAAGTTCTATCGTTTATAAAACTGTGAATTATTTTGCTCTATAAAACAAAGATAACTAATTTTAAGACTCTTAATGTTATCACTATAAATATATTATTTACATGCATATTTTGTGTGCCCTAACTTCGAAAAGACATGCAATTTTGTCATATTTATATATTTACAATGTCAATATAAATTATAAATCATTTATATACACATGCATATTTTGAGTGCCTGAACTTCAAGGAGACATATTTATTATATTTACTTATGTGATAGGGTGATTTATTTCATATATTAATTATATATTTCAGGATTAAATTAATTCAGTTAAATTGTCATATTTATTTCTTTACAGCATTTCATTTATTGAATAAATCCACATGGAATTATTTACATCAATCTGTGTTTATTGAGTTATTTATAGATGTATGACATCACAGTGGTCATTTAAACCCCTGTCCCTTTTCTATATATATCTTGTGTAGTGTCCAGGCCAACTTGGATTTCATTGGTTGGTTAGTTTCCCTCTCTTTTGGTTTTTACTTAGTTAATTACTTTTGTTGGAGATCTTGGTCTGAGTAGACATATTGGCTTTTGATATGATGACTTATTTATGACAATGACCAAGACAGGACAGAATGTAAGTTTACTTTTACTAATTTCATATTCTATATATAATTGTTTATCTGGTAAATTCCCAAATAATAATATTCTAATATAAAGTATGAAAGTTCAGTTTGTGTGATTATTTTATGACTTTGTAAATATTCAGAGTAATAAGTATATTTTAGATCTGTGAGAATAAGTGTGTAATATAGTAAAGTTATATTTATATTATTCATACACAGATCACTGAATAGAGTACAGCTGTCTTCAGCTTTGTATTTATTGGAGTTTTGGCTCTATATCACATATAGGTATGATGTATATATATTTTGAATATTGTCTATAAAATTATTTTATTCTGGAAGAGTTCAGTATAAATTGATCTCATTGTTTTATCTATATATTCCAGAGTGTTTATACTTTGTACATATTATTGATTAAGAAAGATAACTCTTAATGTTTTATCTATGAGCACAATTAAAGGGAAATAACTCTTCATTTGACCGTGCTATGTGGCAAGTGATCTACATGTATGCTTTGCTATAAAATATTTATGATTGTTTATATATATTTCAGAGCTGTGATAAAACTGATACTACTGATAATACTGATTATACTGAGAGTGAATATATTTATCAACAACGACAGCATGGCGTTTGTCATTATTTTCATATAAACGAACCCCATTTCACTTACAGTGTCACTATGAATTATAAATCATTTACATACACAATCATGTATATTTTGTAAGCCCTAATTTTCAAAGAGACAGTTTCATTGTTTTTATTTACATTTAAAGCTACATAATTTTGACGAAAGCCTAAGTAATAATTAAGAAATGAGAGTAGTCAGTTACTCAATTTTTGACAAGAAGTTTGTTTTTATCATCTGATAATCTCCCAAACATACTAAATTTAGCTGTTAATAAACTAGCAAAAAAATCTGATTTTCAGAATATACAGTCAAACCTTGTTATCTGAAAATTGATGGAACCTAAATTAAACTTCAAGGACTGGAGATTACCAGGTTCATTACCAGTGCCAAATCACTTCATCAAATCCCATGTACTGTAAACCAACTTTTATTTGCGTGCAAGAAATATCCGCGAATTTCATGACCTACTTTAGCTTGCGAACATTAATCACCATGAACCACTTATTTTGATTCGTATTTGTAGAGAATGTTTTCTCTGTCACGATAATTACCTGCGGGGTAATCTTTCTCTTTACGATGCCTCTTCTTTGTCTGTAGTTGTTTATGATTTCTTCTGTCTCTGAATCCACTGTTGGAATTTTCCCACCTACTTTTTCGTACAAATACCAACCTTTACCTAAAAAAATGTCATAGGACCTTGTACACTCTTGTATTTTAAGTGTGTTGCTTGGTGGGCTAATGAGTTATGGTAAGCTTGAATCCTAAGGCTGTCTTTTCAATGCAGATGACTTAAATATATATATCCAAGTATTTATTTTCAAAATATGACTACTGATTGGACATGATATCTCTTTGTAGAGAATATATATATATATGCATCAGTTCTTTAGAATCGGAAGAACTAGAGATTAACACCCCAGCTGAGCTAGCTCTCTTTTGGAAGGATACTTTAAAAGCACAAGATAGAATCTTGTAAATTTAATTGTTCACCATAATGCAATTTTTGGTTAACTTAAATGTACAAACTTAATCACCAATCCCACCCCCCATTTCTTTTTTTTTTTTGGGGGGGGGGGGGGGGGGCTACAAGAATCATTGATATTAATCTACTGAATATACAATGATACAGGAATCCTAATTTTTGTCAAATTTACCAATAATCTTCTTATTCACACTGTACTAACCAGTTTTCCGTCCATATCTCCCTTTCTCAAAGAAGTCATCATTTAATCCACAGTATCTGTTGCCACCCAGGAATCTTGTCTCCTTGGTGATTGTGGTACCCAGTGCCTTAGCAACCTCTCTATTGATTCTCCAGCCGATGTCTATCCCTAGAGATAACAAGGAATGATATCAAAAAGGAGAAAAACTAGGGAGAGGGCTAAAATAGGCTATGCCTAAAAAAAAAAAAACAAAAAAAACTGCTTTCTTTTAAATGGATTGATTAAAAAGATACACATATGGTTTAAGTGGAATTTTTAGCAAGACGAAGACCATGTTTAGCCATATTGGCCCTGTGATTTCTTAATTTTTAAAGTAGAATGAATAGAAATAAAATTATTATTATGGGTTAGTCCACTGTTGATACCATCCCAACATACCAAAATTTCCCCGCCAAAACGTCAGCTTCTTGAATTGGATAAGAGACAAAACCTATATCGGACGGATTTTTTGCAGAAAATCTCTACTTTTTTTTTACTTTTGTCATGTTTTTCATATAAAGCACAACCTCTGATCTAAAATGTAACTGCAGTCCATTAAATCTTATCAATGTAGAGACAAAATTCTAAATAGATTTTTTAGATCAGAGGGTGCGCTGTTGATGAAAATCTACTTTACACTAAAGCGAGGAGCAATCCGGAATTATTTATTTTTGTGACGATTTCATTTATTTCAGGAGTTGTTTTGCTTTAATAAATAAAAACAAAATAGCTAAGCGTACGGAAGTTACTTTTAAACAACTTAACTAAATTTTATAACACTTTGTTCTTTTATTATAAATTTTAATTAGATCGGGTGCGAATGCATACTTGTAATATTAAGCTCATTTAAATACGTAAACAAACAAATCAGAAGTTTGACGGTATTTAATTTACACCAAGTCCTCAGAAAATTATGTCTTCAAGAAAGAACAGTTAAAGAATTTTTAGGAGGTAAGTAATTATTTTCTTTTTTATTTTGTTTCAATTAATAGATCTAGACGTTTTTTTCCCTGCAGGCAGACTGTATCGTCTGCAGACTGACGATTCATAGCAGACAATCAGAAAAAAATATTACGCTTTCAAATATATTCCATACTTTTTACATGTATGTGCAAAATTTTTTTTTTTATTATTTTGTGGTTGTGATCTAATTTAAGTTAAAATGAACTACGGGTTTAGCAATATTTTGGTCTTCGACAGTTAATCAATCGCATGCAGACGGCAGATCTATAAACGTCTCCCTATCAGATACCTGTAAACATAACAAACATGTATATGCAAACTTTCTTGGTATGTAAGGGAAATAAATATTCAAATAGAATAAAACAGAAACAATTACAATAACTTTTTTAGAATTATTTATTATTGAAGACGGCAATTCATCAGATTGTAAGAATAAACTATTCTACTATGAAACATATATCCCTGCCACACTTGCTAGCGTCCGTGGCAACATAGTAGAGCGTTTGATTTTCATGAAAGGGATCCGGGTTCAATCCCCCCGGATCTGCTTTTTTTTTTTTTTTTTAAAATAAATAAAAGAATGTTTTTTTTCAATATAATCTTTTAAATAATTTTTTTTATAACATATATATACATGAAGTATTATATTTTAAATGCATTTTTCAAAGTATATATTTCTCCTAATCAAAATGCTATACTTTATTAAAACATGTATCAATGACACATACAGTAACAAATAGTAACATGCTATTCTGTATTCACTACATTTCTCTGAACTAATATTGCTAAAATGATTTATATTCAGTTTAAAGAAAAAAAAAATTTTTTCCCTTTATTTTTAAATACATGTAGTTTCATTTAATTGATAAATGATTTTTTTTTCAGAACATAAAAGAATGAATCAAGAAAAGAAAACAACAGAAATTAAAAAGTCTTTCCCATGCATCCTTTGTAAGAAGAGAACAAAACCAAAAGACAGAAAAAAATGTGAATCTTCAGCTATCCGTCGTTTCCTCTGTAAGAACTTTCTTGTTGATGCCAACAGTAATGACATTCTGTGTACCAAGTGTAGACATCTATACCATTGCAACCAAAAAAAATGTCAAAAGCAATCTGGGCCACTTCCTGTGTCACAGCCTCCACAAACACTTTCAAATCCATCATCATCAGGAATATCCAGTCCACCTTCCATATCATTACCTATCCAAAGAACACCTTCTTCTCATGCTTACTGTTTCATTTGCAAGCGCCCTGGACCCAAGCTTGTTGTTGTTTCCTCTTCTGCTAGATTTGCAGCCTTCCTGCAGAAGGAAGTCATTATTCCATCTGGAAGCAGATGCTGTCCATCTCATGTTGAAGATGGGGAATTCACACCTGGTACTCTTGACAATTTGCACACTTTGGAATCAACACTTGTCAACAGAACAACAATTCTTGAACTCATCAAGAAAATTAGAAATTATGCCATTCAAAATTCAACAAGCAGATTTTCTTTTGAACCATCAAGCATGAATACTGCAGATTACACAACTCTGACCGGAATATCCAAAGAAAATTTTGAAGACCTCCATTCCTTTATTTCAAATGACATTCGAAATACACAGAACCGAGGCACTAGGATGTCACTAGGAATATTTCTTCTGAAACTAAGGTCAGGCATGTCGAACCAACTTCTTGCTACCATCTTTAGAATTTCAAAGTCATCCCTCTGCAGAGCAGTAAGATCAGTTCGGGCAGCGCTCATGAAATCATTTGTACCTCATTTTATTGGTCTACAACATATAAGCAGAGAAGATTTTATTGAGAAACATACAAGACCACTGGCACAGGGACTTTTTGGCGATTTTACAGAGAAAAAAGCTATTGCTGTTTTTGATGGAACTTATATTTATATCCAGAAGAGTAACAACTTCAACTTTCAGAGAAAATCTTACAGTTTACATAAAGGCAGGCCCCTTGTTAAACCAATGGTTGTCACGTCTACAGATGGCTATTTCCCTACAGTTCTCGGACCATACCTCGCTAGAAATAATGATGCCACCATCCTTAATCATATGCTTCGTACAAATGTGGAAGATATGAAGGGCTGGTTCCATGACGATGATGTTTTTATAGTAGACAGAGGTTTTAGAGATTCACTGGATGTTCTGGATGAGTTGGGAATTAGAGCCGAGATGCCTCGCCTCCTAAGTAAAGGGCAGAAGCAGATGACTACCTCAGATGCCAATGCTTCTCGTCGTGTTACCAAGGTTTGTTGTTTCTGTCTTTGGTGTACCATATCTAAAACAGGAAACAAAGTAATCATTGATAGTAAATCTATAAGCTTTAAATGATGAAAACATTATTTGTACATGTATATTTAAAACAAAGGGCCCATGGCCCACAGCACCCACCTGAACACATTGCCTATGAAAAAGAAAAAAATCAATTCAGTATTGAAAAGTTTATAGGTGGGGGGTGGGGGGGGGAGGTTCGCAAACTAGAATTTTACACTACCTGAGGATGCTTCCATATCAATATAACTTATGGCTTTCTCGCTCTTGAACAGAAGATTTTTAAAGATATTTTCCTATATATATATTCCAATGTAAAACATTCATCCCCCATAGTGGCCCACCCTACCTCAGGGGGTCATCATTTGAACAAACTTGAATCTACACTATGTAAAGAAGGTTTCCTATAAGTTCTAATTTTTTTGGCCCAGTGGTTCTTAAGAAGATTTGTAAAAGATGCCACCAAATTTTCACCATTTCTGAATTACATGTATCTCCCCTTGAAAGAGGGCATGGCCCTTCATTTGAACAAACTTGAATCCCCTTCTAAGGATGCTTTGTGGCAAGTTTGCTTGAAATTGGCCTAGTGGTTCTTGAGAATAAGATGAGAATGTGAAAAGTTTACAACAACGACAACAACAACAATGACAATGACAGACAACAGAGAAATTTGATCAGAAAAGCTTACTTCAGCTTTTGGCTCAAGTGAGCTAAAACGTGTTTAAAAGACTATAAGAGAACTTTTAACTTTGATTTTTTTTTCATAGCATTACTGTTATCTTAGTTTAGTTTAAAATATATTTTATATCTTCTTTTCAATATTGCATGTTCTTCACTTTACAGATTCGCTGGGTGGTTGAGGCAGCTAACGCTCGCATAAAGAGATGGAAATACCTTGCTCATGTTCTTCCCACAAACCAAGTGCCATTCATCAGTGATTATGTAAGAATCGTATGCGCCATCTCCAATAGATACCTCAAACCTCTGTCTACTGGAAGTGAAGATGAAGATCTGGTGCTAGCTTCAAAAATGAGGTACTTGTCTACAAAAGTTAACTCTTTAAAGTCATTTGTCGAAGAAAATTCTCTGGATAAAAGGTCTGTGAACTGGGAAATTGCATCTGATTCTTTTGAATTCCCTAATGTCAGCGAAGAAGAAATCCGAAACTTGACCTGTGGAGTGTATCAACTTAAATTATCTCCAAGTTATATTCAAGAGTATCTGGAGGGGGATGTGGATATCCTGATTCATAGTGAGTCCCATGGGCTGATTAGGGTGAAGCTTCAGAGTCGGCATGTTTCCTCCAAGCAGTATCTTCTTTGGATCCAGTTTACCGAGTCTGAGATAACTGCCTGGTACTGTAGATGTAGAGCTGGTGCCCGTGTAGTTGGAGTCTGTTCTCATGTGGCTTCAGTGATCTGGTACCTTGCTATAAGGAGGCATGACAAGGAAGCCATCTCTGCTGTCCAAGACTGGTCCGAGTTTGTCATCGATGCCACTCTCATTGACGAATCAGATGACAGTGACGACAGTGACATAGAGGAGTAAGAATGTTGATTCTGTCATTTGTCTTATTGTGCACTTTAAGATTATCCTGAAAATATGAATAATCATTATCAAAAGATATACTCATATACATGTATATTGATTTCAAAATTATATAACTGTTCTATATATGTTATTCCAAACAATTACAACTGTCAATATTGAAATAAGTTATATGTTAAAATCAGTAATAAACAAACATTATTGTTTTCAATACAATACATTTAAACTATGTTAAAATAATTTTCTGATTTTAAACAGTGAAAATTCAAGTAACTTAACAAGAATCTTAAATCTTTTTTATTTGAACAAAATGAATAAAAATATAATTATATATATGCAGATTTGTTGTATTCAAGTATATATTCCACTGGACATTTAAGAGTTTCCTCTTGTATATCATTTAATATTGACTATGCATCTGCCTTAATTTCTGAATATAGTGAGTCCAGCTGATAACACATAATTCAGAATTCAGTTTTAGGGTTTACCTTATTGAACAGTGTAAAAGTTATTTGTTGTTGTCAGTTTGAATCTTATTTGACACTGTTAAATCATAATGTTTTACATTCTGTGTTTACTTTTCTTTTTTCTTACTTCATGTTTAAGAGTTTAGAATATGATGCCATGTGTTATGTTTCAATATGAATTCTAAGCCTCCTCTGACATTTTTATTCTTGTCAGATGAACAGTTTATAACAGGGAATTATTTAATCTTAGACTAATTATAAATCCTGGATTTTCATAAAATTTTAAAATCAGGTGTAGTGCCTGAAGACTAACTTAGTTTTGCTTGAAATATCAGTTTTCACTGTAGTAGATACTATCTAAATGGGTAAGTGTGTATATAAGAAGCTAATATAATTGAATTATTGTTTATTTTTATTCATTCATGTTTTTATTGTGTTCCAATTTCATATTTTTATTGTTTATTTTCAGTCATAATTATCATTTCTAGGGTAAATGTCTTTTATGCAGTGTATCTGGTGTTCTACTGTTGTATCTGTAGAAAATGACGCATGCGCAGATGGGGGTTAGTCGATGCCTGGCATCAAAAAACGACTAACCCCCATCTGCGCATGCGTCATTATTTTCTCGCTAAATTCTGCAGTTTTCTGCAGTAAAACGGCGATATTAAAATAATCCATCGAATTTCCGTCATTATATTATGCTACGACTCCACTGTTATCGCAAAACGTTCCTTCCGAGTTGTAGATATCCGTTAAACATTGCCAACAACGCACTGCTTCATAGTCCCCATGAATGGAGACCCGACTGAAGAAATGACTCGCAGCAAACGAAAATACATACCGATGCGTATTCAGCACGACAACTGCAAACACTTACATATGTTTTCACAATCGTAACAACTTTTAAATCCAACGAAACGCCCAGAAAAACGCAGCGATGTAAACACTACCAAATTTACAGCAGCTTCCTTATGCAGACAACCACTACTCGACGTCACAGTTGTAAAATACGACGTCACAGGTACACTGTTTTCCCGAACTTTTCTAATGCAAAATGGCGATTAAGCATTGTACGTAATATAAGGCATACTGTCTTTGTTGTTCAGCACACGTACTTTTAATTGTTTGTAAAAAGTTCTCCTTTAACCAGGTAATTGAATATCACAAGAGGAAAGGAAACTGGAATGTCTTAAGTACAGAAATCGGTCTTTGAAATTTGAAGATCCATGATCCGCCCACTTGTTTCACCTCCAGCTAAGAGGTGCATATTTAGTGTGCAAATCGAGAGTTTTCAAGCCATTGTGACGTCACCCTCAATGATTTGTAACAGATCAGTGAAATCTCACACATGAATCAATAAAAAAAATAATAATAAAGAGTTAAACTGTGGAAAACATTAGTTTGAAGTCTTGTGTACTGTAAACAAATTATTACTGATTAATCAGGTGTAAGGCACAACAATTCTCCAAGGCAGCATTGATATAGTAGTACTTGATGTACATGTAAATATAGATAATCCGTTTATTTGAGATACGCAACCTGCCCCCGAAATAAATTTGTATTGAACCCTTTTATTGATTGATTTGTGTATGAGCAAGAACTAACTAGAAGTGGGTTGACTGGAACGGGAGGGGGGGGGGGTCGACTTCTTATCCTTTATACAGGTCCCTTAGCAAATAGCAAATGGATTTCTCTTAAAAATATCTATAAATCCCCAGCGATTTTATATGATACTGGATAATGACCCCCCTTCTTATATTAAATATTTTTAAAAAAAATTCTAGATACCTACCCCCACCAGGAAAAATGCTCCCGTATACTCGGTGAAATTCGTAATTTTCTCTATTAAAATATCGAAAGTCACACATGCTTTTGTTCACACTTTTTTTATAGAGTCTTATGCAAGCAAAATTAAGATGTAAGAATTTTTAGTGTGTTTCTGTGTGTATTTGTGTGAAAGGGGGGGGGGGTGTAGGGGTTGTTGCGGACATCCTCCCCAACATCCCCTTGAAATCCTCCATTGAGCACAGGTGCAAGAGACATTTCTATAAATATTTACCGTTGGTTCATCCGAGATATATGGATATGAAATCGCTTTTAATAATTTTTAACTAGTCTTTATAGATTATAAGTTCGACTAAAATATTAGCGATATTGTCACTCGCCGAAAAATCGAAGTATATGGAATGACTAAGATATATGTTACTTTCGACGTATTTTAAGTACATGTATGATATCCCCCCAAATAAACTACATGTATTAGTCGCTCCATTCTTTCCCTATAATTTCTAGTAGATCTGTCATTAACGGGGGAAAATTCTTCAAATATACAAATGTAATACATGTAGCACATTTCCATCAAAACTCTTGTGCTACACATATCTATTTAATTATGAATAGCAATATAGAGATATAACATGCTCATCAGTTTTACTAGAACTGTTATACCTGCCAGGCCACCTGTGAAGGAAATGTCACTCAGAATTGCCGAGGAAAAGAAGGGCGGTTGGGGGGGGGGGGGTGTTACCAAACACTGCTCAAGGAAGTGCTGTGCTTTTAGTTCCGTTAAATAACAATTGCTCAGTTTCTATCGTCTAAGAGAGCAGTTCTTCTACATTTAAAACATTCTGAAGTTTAAAACTTTGTTTACGATTTTTGTTTCAGAGAAGCTTATATATATTTATCAAGTGAAAACTCGATCATTAAAAGATACTTTCATAAATCGATTAGTCTGTCAAATGGTCTAGGTGCTGGCCGTGAGTGTTTTACTTTGTTCTTCGCAAGTTAGATTCCTTCAAGAACCATTTTAATATTTATCAAAAACACCATGAGAATATTTTGTCGACCTTTACTGAATAATCCATTCAACAAAAAATAAAAAAAAAGGGGTGGGGTGGGGTACAGTACTTGTATTTCCAGAAGTTGCATGTTAAGTTATTTATTATTATTCTAATAACTGTCATCCTCATCGGAAAGTCTAAAACGAATTAAACAAAAGTAATAGCATAACATGTCTTTGCCTCCTGAATTTTGTAAAGACAAATAATTAAGAGATTACATACACATTTCGTCCTCCTTTGACTCGCGCATCAAGCCTTGGATTTCGATTAAATGAAATATAGTGATACTGTTTTTTGTATATTTTTATCTGATACCATTTTAATTTACTGAGTATGTAAAATTAGAGGTGAAAATCATGTTACAAAAATCTAAGGTAACGTATAACATGTATGTATGCATCTCAATACCTGTACCTGTAATTCCATCTGTATTTAAAACAATAGAAGTGTCTGATGAGACTGAAGCTTTACTGTTTTGTACTTAAGGGCATTAGCAAGGTTCCTGGATATTGTATAGAAGTCTCTTCAGCAGGTTTAATGGTAATAAATTGCCCCCCCCCCCCCCCGAAATAAGTTTTGCAAGTTTTGGTATTTTTCTTTTATTTATTTTCTTTTTTCGGGGAAGGGGGTATGCTTGTCAAAGTTTTTCAGACGTCATCAATTAACCCCCAATTCTTGAAAAACGATGCTTCGTGCCTGGCTTATTCCTCATGATGCCAGCAAATCATTTATGAATTCTTTTGAATGATTTTTTTTTCTTTGTGCAATCCAGATAAAAAGTTTTGAAGTCATGGATTTTGTGGCCACAAACATGAATTAATGCTTTACCCTTTGTCTGTAAGAATTAGCATATAGTTACTTGGACGATCATCCCCCCGTCTCTATCTGCAAAAACTTCAATTGAAATTTGAACTGCTTAATTAAGCTCTTTATTTTTCAAATATTGATGTCGTTTTAAGTGTTGTTACCTTACCTCTCCTGGATTAGCCCAATGTTTGTGTTTATATCGAAGTACTGAATATATGCATTTATTTATTTAAAATAATTTGAAGTGTACTTTGCGTTTTCACCATCGGAAACATTTGAGGAAAATACAGCGAAAATACAACACCATCCAAGTGCAAGTGTATTCATTTTAGGCATTACCGTGATTTTTGGAATATTTAATTTTTTCTTTGTTTATTATGAAAAACACTTAGTTTTCCTTTTGTCGATCCATTATCGCTCCTATAATAGTAAGAACTATATAGATGGGTAGATTTCTGAAAGATGAATGGACGCTAAACAAAAAAAAAAACTTAATTAAAATGTTCTTGCTGCCATTTTGCCAATAACAGTTGGAGAAGGAAACAAAGAAGAAATCGGCAGCAATCTCTCCACGTGGATCATCATACTACCCTGGATCTATGTTACGTGATGATACAATATTAATGATTACTACTGAAATGTGATGTATCAAAAATAAATTATCGTGGTGTCACAACAAATTTTACTACATATTTTCTCTCTTTATGATCGGCCGAAGCAGCGGCCGATCTATTTGTGGTTGTGTTAGAAAATGCACATGGGGAAACGAGACGTTATTTTTCTATTTGTTCAGTAAAATAATTCTTTAATGATAACATGTAAAAAAAAAAAAAAATGATGAGTGAATTATGCGGAAAATTTGCTTTGAAAAATTTCTTTATTGTGTTATTATATTCCATTTTCATTTCTCTTCAGATAATTATTAATTTATGATTATATAAGAAGAGTTAACAATAGGTACTCCCCAACCTGGGAGTGAGTAAGATATGAACGCAAATCGTTATGATTTTCCGGATGATAATTAAGTGGTAAAATATATGATGAATAAAAAAGTTGAAAAGTTGTGCAACAAGCAAATATTGCTTTGAATATGCTACAGTTGCGAATGACACAAGGATAATTCTTCTACATTTTGCACTGCGTCGTGCAGCATAGTCTGCACTGCAGAAATCATCACCGGCATCATCTCAAGGAATTTTTATCATTTATCATTGACTTTATTAAATTGAGGAGTCAATTTTGATGAACAAATGTACTTGAATTTCTATTTCTTAATTTTTTTATTTCTTAATTTTTTATTTATTTAGTTTTTGCGTTGAAGACAGTCTGAAAAAAAAAACAAAACAAAAACGATCCCGCTTTCAGCTTCGAATATCTTGTGCTTTCCTTGGATGCTTAACTGGGAAAGTACTTTTTGAAAATGCTAAATTTTGTTTGCGGCCGATTTGATGCTTTGCATCAATTTTACTTGTTAATTTTTTGTGATCGGTTCGCTGGCGACTACATTACTCTTTTTTTTCCTGGAATACGCATGCTCGACCTAATGGTAGGGCATTCTGGGAATACAACTGTAGATAAATTGTACCATGACAATTCCGTTTCATTATCTTTAAAAGATTTGTTGTTTAACCTGTACATAAATGTACGAAAAGTAACAGTTACTTAGGCCTAATAATGCAAAGACTGAAGATATCAGTTAATTCTAAAATTATGATAAATATCTAGCTTTTCTTAACTACTTTCCGACACGCTCGGATAACAACCTTGGATATGCTTGCCGAGCTTGCCGGAAAGACCCGAGAAGATGCGATTGCTACAAAACAGTACCACACTGGAATATTTTAAACTAAGTGCTCATTGGTTCTACTGATCTCTTACTTTTCAACTCAAAATTTAAATTACAGTAAACTACAGAATGCTTATAACATGACTAATGAGTAATGCCATTGCCGATGTGAAGCCCACTCTGGATTCACTTTTCTGAACTGACCCCCCCCCCCCTCCCCAGTTCACTATGCCTTTTTATTTATAATTAATCGATTCAGCAACTTAAACCAATGGTTCAGATATCTACTTCTGTGTTTTATGATGGCCCCAGCGCTAGGTCAGCTTTCTTTTTAAAGGATAAGCTTGTACATGTAGCTGATTCCATGTCACGGCAAATATAAACAATAATGCTTACATGTACATTATACGACGAACTACTTTATTTGATATTATGCACTGACAGCTTAATTATAAATCTATCATTAGCATTTACTGAGATTTTTGGGGGGCAATTACTTTGAGATGCAATATTTATCATGTTTATGCAGTAAAAAAAATGCTAGTCTCCAAATTCAAAACACCTATTTCGAGGGGGGGGGGGGAACTGCAGGAATTTGCGAGTGCTCGATCTTAATGCTGCAACAAAACGGGGAGACTGCAGGAAGCATTTAAATAAAGATTTACTACAGTGAAAAACTATACTTTGAAACAACCCCCCCCCCCCCTCCCGGCATTTTACTGGTCTGCTTGTCAATAAAAAGAAACATCCGCCGAAACGAGATATTTAAAAATAGCATATTAAAAAAGGTTTATAGTACTACAAGTCGAGCCTGTGAACATCGACCAGGAAAACCATCATCAATGCAGGAACGCTATATGGAGAGACAGAATTTACAGCCCCTTCCCATTCCCTTGTTGTTGAAATATGATGTATAATACATGTAGTATGTTTATTTACCAATCAAGGGCCCTCAGAGGACGAATACAATTATTACAGTAAGATCATATTTAATTAAATAATATTAAAATATCGTAATATGGTAGAATATTAACCATGTTATATCTAACATGTAGGTTTTAATGGAAGATTACAATACCACAAATAAGATAGTCTGAAACTGAGACAAAAATATTGAGAGGGTAGAAAACCACATGAAGCTAAAGAAAATGATAACAATAATAGATTAGCAGCATACTATAATATAATATTTACATTTGCTGTGTTTTTCTACTAAGTCAACTGTGAAATTGATTTGAAAGTCATTTTTGTGTATACATACATGTACTCACGCGTAGAAATATACACGGTGAAACTCGCGCTAAAGTGGCGTCACAATGAGGCTACAGAAACATTAATAAAAATGTAACGATATAGGGCAGTAAGAAATTTAGATATTGAGTATATCAATGGTTCTTTTAAACTTGTAAAATGCACGTAGGACTTGCAGACTTGCACGTAGGCATATTTTTCATGAAGCGCTAGTGATCGAGCTGCGCAATTTATTATCCATAAGGCAAGGCAGCATCCGACATCGATCCGAATGCAAATTACGTCACTTTCGTTTCGCACAGAACTATCTCACTCACCCACAAACACGCAACTCCATTGCGAGGGGATAAAAAATACACACAAAAAGTCGAACAAGAGTAAAAATCTATCACAAAGATGTACTTTTCTACATGGGAAGAAATTCTGTGGATTTTCTCTGGTGTAGCTGTATGTAGACTGAATTCAATCAAAGCGCAATTAACGCTGGCTTACACTTATCTTTACATTATCCGAGACAATGATGTCAGCAGTAAGGATCCAAAACTTTTACAGATTTAAGATTAAAGCTTTAAATTTTATTTTTAGAGAACAACATGACGCCTTTAAATTTTTTTCAGGGGTGGGGGGTAGGCATAATTTCAATATTTTGTGTGCTCAATAATAATTATGATAATACATTTAAATTGAAACATATTATAGAAAATAAACGAGTAACAATAAACAAAGTTAAATAAATAGGAAATTAAAATAAATGTTGGAATTTGTATCTAACCCTTAATTTGATTTTAGAAAGTATAACTATGCCACAGGTTACTAATTTTACTCCATTTCATTGACCACGCAAAGCGCAGCCCCCCCCCCCATATGTCTTAGGATGAGAACGGGGTGGAATGGACTAATTTTAGGGCATAGATAGGAAGGAGAGTATCTGGGGAAAAGAATTAAAATTTAGAATATTGAGAATGTTGCCTTTGAACGTAAGAAGGGTGTAAATAGGCCATGTTTACATTCTCCTCAATGGGCAAGTGAAATATGCAGGGTATGGGGTAACTCGCAGTGTCTTAGAAAGACTTGCACACTGTGGATTCTCCCTAGATTCAGATATATTTTAAGGCTATAATAAAAAAAAAAACCAACTTAATTCCAAGGTGCATCAGACATGCGACTGAAGAAAATATTTAAGTTTTTTTTAGATCCACCTCTCTAAGATTCTGCCATAAATGCATTTTTTTTACTCTTTCTTTTGGAAATACTTCAGAATGCTTTATATCCTTTGGCCTTATATAGTTTTGAGGTCTATTTGATGTTTTGCATCAATTTAACTTGTTCAATTTTTTTTGAGCCAGTACAAATATATATTGATGATGAAAATTTAAAAAAAAAAAAAAAAAAAAATACTCGATCCGTTTTTCGCCAGGGGTGGGGGGTGGGGGGGGGGGTATTCTGTCTAAAAAAAAAAAACCACGTTTGTAAAGTACAAGAAAAGAGGACATAGGGTGGATTAATCTGTTAATCTGACTGGTGTATTTTTATACTATTATTATTATATCTATGACGCAGTATTTTTGTCTGTTCCCCGTCATTGCAAGTTTAAGAGTAATGTCACACAGGCTTGGGAATTTGTTTATAGTACACAAGACTTCAAACTAATGTTTTCCACAGTTTAACTCTTTATTATTATTTTTTTATTGATTCATGTGTGAGATTTCACTGTTCTGTTACAAACTATTGAGGGTGACGTCACAATGGCTTGAAAACTCTCGATTTGCACACTAAATATGCACCTCTTAGCTGGAGGTGAAACAAGTGGGCGGATCATGGATCTTCAAATTTCAAAGACCGATTTCTGTACTTAAGACATTCCAGTTTCCTTTCCTCTTGTGATATTCAGTTACCTGGTTAAAGGAGAACTTTTTACAAACAATTAAAAGTACGTGTGCTGAACAACAAAGACAGTATGCCTTATATTACGTACAATGCTTAATCGCCATTTTGCATTAGAAAAGTTCGGGAAAACAGTGTACCTGTGACGTCGTATTTTACGACTGTGACGTCGAGTAGTGGTTGTCTGCATTAGGAAGCTGCTGTAAATTTGGTAGTGTTTACATCGCTGCGTTTTTCTGGGCGTTTCGTTGGATTTAAAAGTTGTTACGGTTGTGAAAACATATGTAGGTGTTTGCAATTGTCGTGCTGAATACGCACCGGTATGTATTTTCGTTTGCTGCGAGTCATTTCTTCAGTCGGGTCTTCGTTCATGGGGACTATGAAGCCGTGCGTTGTTGGCAATGTTTAACGGATATCTACAACTCGGAAGGAACGTTTTGCGATAACAGTGGAGTCGTAGCATAATATAATGACGGAAATTCGATGGATTATTTTAATATCGCCGTTTTATTGCAGAAAACTGCAGAATTTAGCGAGAAAATAATGACGCATGCGCAGATGGGGGTTAGTCGTTTTTTGATGCCAAGCATCGACTAACCCCCATCTGCGCATGCGTCATTTTCTACAGATACAACAGTAGAACACCAGATACACTGCATAAAAGACATTTACCCTAGAAATGATAATTATGACTGAAAATAAACAATAAAAATATGAAATTGGAACACAATAAAAACATGAATGAATAAAAATAAACAATAATTCAATTATATTAGCTTCTTATATACACACTTACCCATTTAGACAGTATCTACTACAGTGAAGACTGATATTTCAAGCAAAACTAAGTTAGTCTTCAGGCACTACACCTGATTTTAAAATTTTATGAAAATCCAGGATTTATAATTAGTCTAAGATTAAATAATTCCCTGTTTTATGTACTCCAACTGATTCTTCATTCACAAAGCTGTTTAGTAACATGCCTAATGTCTAAGACCTTTGTCAATCATTATCGTTATCTATTTATATTCATTAATCTACTTATTGCCTAATTTGAATGTTACTGTACATGTAACAGTTTAGCAAGTTAAAGACTGTATACAGGTATAAGCATGTATATCATAAGATCTAAGCAGGTGGTACATGTTAACAGTTTAGTTAGTAAGGAGCTACCAGATAAACATGTACATACAATAATAAAGACTCTTTTATATGTATGTTACACAGTTTGTATGTACATTTATGTACAAGAAAAGACTGTAAGCTAAATGAACATGAAAACTAAGCAGGAATAGTTTCGTAGGTACATTAACAGTGTACATGACAAAATGCATAAATTGGCAATATTTACAAGAACTTTTAATTAATAACAGGTATTGTTATTGTTATTACAGTTAGGCTAGTGAAAAATGTATACCAGATGAACAATTACAAATATATGCGAGATGTCAGAACTACTGTTAAATTGTAGTAAGCAGGTACATGTACCTCAAAAAAATCCAAGTCATTTTGAATCCTGGTCTGCTTTGTATAGTGAATACCCTGAATAGAAAGAGTCTTAATTACTTCACTAGGGATTAAAACTGGTTCTGATGTCTCTACACATGTTGCAACTGTTTGTTGAGATAGCATGGCTACGAACAGCTGATTCTACTGAACAGCTGATATGACGGTAAACATGATTTATGACATTTATGACATACTTCTACTGAGCATGGTAATACATACATATATTTTACGAAACATATTAAAAATCCTTTTGGTAACCACGATCAACTGTGTTTGTTTGCTTTTTCAACCTGCACTTTGTGGTTTTTAAAAACAAATAAGGCCTACTTGTAAAACAGTAGACAGCTGGTAGACACATTACATGTGCCGCACATGTGACTTGATTTTAGTCAATTTTTAACAAAAAGTTTGTAGCAGCTTCTGAAGATATTTCAAAAAAAGAAAAGAAAAGAAAACAAGAAAAAGCAACAACAAAGGAATGTTAAACATTACTTACGTAACAAAGGCGATGAACAAGTCCTCTGCAATCTTCCGAGCGGGTTTGTCTGACATCATTCAGAATTGTGTCACAATGGCCGACCGATTTTGAACTATGGTGTGCTGTGTGTGTTATGATTTGTTTCTCTGTAATTTCGTATTTCATTTCATTTTCATAATTTAAAATAAACCACGATTTTTAAATTAAAACTAAAGTTCAATAACACCCTATCTGCAGTTGTCTATAGGTTGACGTCATATAACACAAGTACTTTACATCGCAAATTACGCTTAATCACTCGTTATACTCCTTTAATATAAACTTCAAATTGAGCGTTTTCTCAATAATAAAAACGAAAAATAAGTTTACAATGATGAAAAAAACATATTTAAAAGTCTATAAATTGTGATATATTTCACTTTTGACATTAGGCCGATTTTGACTAAACATGGTCTTTGTTCTTCAGCGAAATTATCCCAAAAAACAGGTTCATATTTTTAGCGATAAATAATTTTAGCAATTTTATAACTTAAGAAAGAAATGTCTTAAGTTAAGATGTCAAGAAAGATATCTATAACAACTAATATGGATTTTTTTTTACTGGTATTTAATTTTAGTGATCTCAAAACCCTCGCTAATAATGCCAAAATTAAATCCTTGCTAAAAATTCTGCTTATACATGTACGGTATATGAAAAAAAAATCTTTTGTACATTGTAAATACATGTATCATGTTTACTTAGAGAGTGAGTGTTTATTTGTATGATCCACTTCACAGACAAATAAAATATACAATATGTGATCATGTTTTGGTGTGTTTCATTATCCAGTGGATAATAAATGTACCTGATAAATCGCGGACCTTGAAGGGCCCCATTGGCATTCCGAAATCTTCATTCACCTGATCTATTTCCTGTGGGCTAGCACCCTCTTCCACCAAAAATAAAGACTGGAAAATCCACGGCACCAGAAACATTATTGACATTAGTTGATAAGTCTACATTTCTGTAATTCTACACAGAGTTTGTCTTTGCCATTTTTTTGGTTTTCATTTATTACTGTAACAACAGAAACAAGGGCCAGTAGAAAAGACAAGTCAATATACCGGTAAGGCATTCCTTGTCAATGAGTAATTTATACAAACCTCAGTGTTAAAGGGGGAATTCATTCTGTTGGCCAAGAAACCATGGCAACTCTTCACCAAAACTGGAACCTGTTTAAATAGAGAATATAATCATGAAACAAACGAAATATTAAAATAAATTTCCAAAATTTTCGATGATTTTTAATATCATCACTTCTGCTATTATATATTTTTAATATCTGGGACTCTAATTTCAGATAATGTTCCAGGATCGAAAGGTTGTGGATTCGAAACCCAGTCATGACTGACCTAAGTTGATTAAAAATAAATAGGAACTGATCCTTCGCCAAGTGCTTGGCAGTTAGAAGTGAAAGTTAATGGTCTTTTGAATGAGACCTTAAAAACCCAGGCACCAGCCAGTTGCAGTGTCACGGCAGGAAATGGCACAATAAAGATTACTCATTGCTCAATGGCCTGTTAGTGCCATGTAAATTAAGGTCTAAAATTGAAGCCCTTCACCAGTATATGGTTCTCTTTAAGAGTGAAAAAATGGGACATAAAACATACAATCAATCAATCAATGACAGATTAATTTCTTGTCCATGTTTTGAATTTTTGGGTGTTTTGGATAAGGAAGAGAGAAGGATGATTTATCTTCACCTTGTTGATGGTTTTCCCCAGCTTCATAACAGTAGCTACAGTGTCCGGTGATGTTTTAGTTCCATATATATTCTCCAGCAGTCTCATGTGATAAGCCGGGGCAAAGAAATGTGTCCCCACGACTTTATCCGGCCGAGAGGTCGCTGTGGATATCTACATGTACAGTATGTTTCACAGTGTAAATATGAAAAGTGTAGTAATTATATATCTTCAAAAATGCTACTAAATGTGTGGGTTTTTTTCTAACTTAAAGCATACCTAATGTGCAATTGAAAAATTGTTATATTTTGTAATCCAGATAACTTGAATATGAAGAGCGAAATAATTAAAAAGATTAAACAAGTCGATGCTAATTTTAAAGTTCAATTTTTCCTGCAAGGTACAAGTAGCATTTCTGATTTCAACTTCCTTGCTCTAGGGCTCAAAGCTTTCCACATGAAAACAATTATTTCGTCAAAAAGAACACCAGTTAAATATAATAAGGTCACAATACATGAGAGGTCAAGGTCAGTGAAGTTCGATACTTACCCTATCAATGTCTATCGTAGATGTGTTGGTACACAGAATGGCTGATGGTTTACAGAGTTTGTCTAACTTGGAGAACACATCTTTCTTTAAATCTAAATTCTCAAACACTGCCTCTATCACCTTTGTATAAAATAGGAGAATCTTCAATGTATATCGTAAATTCATATTGTACAGTTGCCTTTTTAAACAATTAAAATCAAATGTAAACTATTCACATTTATACTAAAGAATAGAAATATATATTTTAGAATATAGACTGATATTTTCTTTTCCACTTTAAATTTTATATCTTACAAATGTGAAAACTTTTCATAAGCCAATTAATTAACATGAGTTGAAGGAAATTTTCATGATTAACTCCATAATTTATTAGCAAATGTTAAAAGCAAAATAAAATCATAAGTGATTGAGCCATTGCTACGTGTACATGGATGAAAATTTAGTTTATTTACAGATACATATAAAATGCAGAGTTAAATTAACCTAAAGAAAAACATCTTAAATAAATCAATACTGAAAAATGTATGTCACATGACATTGTACATGCATGTCACATGACATTGTACATGTATGTCATATGACATTGTACATGTATGTCACATGACATTGTACATGCATTTTCACAGGACACTGTACATGTATATGTATGTCACAGGACATTAATATTTTACTGTGATGATGTATGTCACATGACATTGTACATGTGTATTTTTCATAATTTGAATTTGATATTTCTTAACTCTATGATAAAAAAAATAGTAAAAGTTCTTCACTTTATCATTTAGACTGTGTATGGTTTACCAGGTCTACATCCTTAAGATCACTGTAATTCAGTGTCGGTTTCAGCAAAGTGGATGCCTTTTTAGCCGTTTCCATGGAAACCTTTCCAAGCTTCACACTACCAGACATGATATTCTCTATCAGCTTCACTCCATTGTTCAGAAACTGTAAATCAATTTCATAAGAGTTAAATAATTATTAAAGAGAAGAATAATGAAAATAAATGTATATCCAAGGCTCTGACTCCGGAGCCATAAAATTTAGATAAGCTCACTTTTGTTCTGTCTTAGCTTTCCAAATGAATAAATAATGGAAAAGTGAGACCGAGATCAAAAGTGAGTTCATCTAAGTTTTATGGCCCCTTCGCCTGGAATCATTTAGCACACATACATTGTACCTATAGACATGTGGATAATGTACATTATAATGTTTAAAAAGCAAACAGAGAAAGATGTACAACAAATACTAGTCATGTAAGTGCCTTTGTCAACTCTTAAAACTATTGTATACACATTCCATTTCTCAAAAAAATACAATGAAGGGACACAGTAATGTCAGGAACCTATATATTAACTATACTACTATATTAGTACATGTACTATATAGGTCCCTGATGATATGTTTATTACAGAAAGCACCATTTTTCAAAATACAAGAATCAAGATTATACAGACCTTTTCATTCTGTTCCAGTAGATACACAGGAAGACCTGCACTCAGTAGACAGACGGCTATCCCTGACCCCATTGTACCCGCCCCAATCACAGCTGTACTCCTTACGGGGAGGGGCTTAGCTGTCTTATAACTACCCCCAGGCATCATCCACTGAAATTATAAAGAAATATATTAATTAGGCTAGGTTCATGTATATTTTTGTCAGAAGTTGTTTGATATGAATATAAAAGTGAATATAAATCTTATTCGAATAATGCTAAACTTCATTGAATCACACAACAATATCTGGGATTTTTTTTCTTCCTAAAATAATATGGATATAGCTCTTTCAGCATCTCCTCCTTGTACAGAAGTTCTGCCGAGGCCATAATGCCTGCACACAGGCCTAAACAATAGGAAAATACTGAACTTTGAAGAAAGATCTCTAATGATATTAAGGATGTCTTCTCCTCTGCCAGGAACAACAACTCTTTAAAATCAGTATTAATTCCTTAATATCTGAGATTTGATCATTTATCCTATTTTATATGCTTAACAATAAAATGATGAACTATGAAGAAATAGCATATGGGTAAATATGTTACTTTGTAAATTCTGTGACATTTTTTTTGTATACATTTTCAATTACTTAACTGCCGATTTCCAGAACCTGAGGATCACACTTCCTTAACGCAGTAAAATGAAGCTTTCCTGTATATTGTCTTACCCTGGACACAGCTCTCTCGGCAAA
The DNA here is from genome assembly GCF_033153115.1 of Saccostrea echinata. Classification (NCBI taxonomy): domain Eukaryota; kingdom Metazoa; phylum Mollusca; class Bivalvia; order Ostreida; family Ostreidae; genus Saccostrea; species Saccostrea echinata. The sequence goes on from NW_026889777.1 coordinate 16,067,086, forward strand.
GAAAGCGTACTGTTGGGCCCTGGCCTGCCCCGAGCCTTGTAGCTGTATAAAGAGCTCCCTCTCTAACTTCATTCCCTCCTCATATGGAAGTTCTGCCGAGGCCCTCACTGCCTGTACACAGGCCTAAACAATAGGAAAAAAACTGTCTCATTGACAATTTATATCAAGGGTATATTAATAGAATCATTCATTACTACGAGTGTGGGATAGTGAAATTCCACCAAGGGGACAAGATTCACGGTCTAGGACGAGGCTTTGCCGAGTCCTAGACCGTGAATCTTGGCCCCGAGGTGGAATTTCACTATTCCCACACAAGTATGTAATGAATGATTATTTTTCTCGCATTATTTTATCTAAAATAACGGCCTGTCAATGACGTCGCCATGATAGGGCTAAAAATATATTCTTTTAATTTTCCATCTAATTAAAAATCTAAATACACCATCGGAGAGGTAAACTGATAAAATGAATTTCAATCCATGTAAATTAATTAGATAGATAAAAACTGGGAATAAAAAACTTATCTATCCGATAGCGTACACATTCATTCACGAAAATCTAAAAATAGTGCCATTTTAAAAGTGAAAATACGACAATATTTTGAATGCAAATAAGTTTATCTTAATAAGTTAAATGACAACATTTTAAGTATATGTAATATTTTTTAACATTGTTACAATTTCTTTATATAAAGACGGAATGTTTACGTTATCGTTTGCGGCGTAGTAATACACAGTGTAAGACAGAAAAATCTCACACTGCTGTCTCACACCGGACAAGTCAATCTTACACTGGTGATTATGCGAGAAATGTATATCTCAAAATATCGGATAACATTTTATAAACATAGTTTAAGTAAGGATGTTGTCTCTTAGTATTAAATGTTTTACCACTGGGGCTTCATATCCTTTGTATTTTTTCTTGACTTGAGCCATGGCCACTGCAAAAGAACATATTCCAATTAAAACAATGTATTTGTATTAATTATTTGGCACTTTACCTGCCATACAGATTTCATTTCAAACATTGCAGACAAAACAATAATTTGATACTTTTTATAATGGATTTAAATCTCCTCCATTGCTAATGAATTCTGATTTAACTTACCTGAAGTGTATTCCTCCACTTTGTCAGCATTGGGCACCATCTTAAACCTCAGACATCTGTCCTTGAAGGGACGACCTTGAACTGATTGACTATACTTTAATGCTGCCTTCATTAAATCTCCTGTCACAATCTAAAAATAGAAAACTATCACAGTTTTAGTGATTCACTCTCAAACAACATTCAAACCTTGCATTTATTTAATGAATTTTGAATTTCTGCTTGGTATTAACATGTGAATATAGGAAAATTAAGATGTTTTTGTTCAGAAAATGTAAAATTCAATTTATTTATACTTCATCAATGATCCCGTACTCCTTGGCTTTTTTAATAGGAACATGGCGACCTGAGGAAATCATATCCATAGCAACAGGTAACCCCGTCAGCCTTGACAACCTTTGGGTTCCCCCTGCCCCTGGTAAAAGCCCAAGTGCTACCTCTGGGAATCCTACTCTGAAAGGAATTATTGGAAAATATTTTACAAATATTTTTATCTTCAGATGAATTTACTTTACTGTTGACCTCAGAATTGCCTAAATGATCTTGGGTAAAGTCATATTGTTCCTTAAGTGCAATGTTTCTGTCAATTAAACTCTTCAAAACTTTCTCATTTAAAAAATTATAACACTGACATGAATTTTATACATCAGAGTTCTCTGTCAGTAACTTTGGACATACAGGTAAGAATAGTGCAGATAGAATGACATACCGTACATGTATACACAAGACTAATTTGATCCCTTTCTGAACAAAAAGCAAGAGGCCCATAGGCCACGATGCTCACTTGAGTCACCTTGGCCCTACAGGTCTTAAAAAAATCCTATATTTGCTAGGGCTACAATAAAAGAAAAATAGAATCACTGACCTTGCAGAGGGTACAGCTATACGGTAATGTGAGAAGAGAGCTACTTCCAGCCCACCCCCCAAACAGGTACCATGAATGGCTGCCACCACAGGTTTAGGGGATGCCTCAATCACTATTCCTACATCTGTCAACCAGGGCTCTGTATAAAAAAAAGGGACAAAATGCTGATAACTGCTACACATCCTGGTGGCATATTATTAGTTATGTAGACACTTAGAGAGGTAATACAGAAATATATGGGGTCCTTGAAAAATGCATACATGTGTATTGGGCAAGGTGTAAGTGGAGCCCAATATGCATTTTTTAAAGGACCCCATATATTTCCGTATTACCCCTCTAAGCGTCTAATAATGAATTTATCCTGTCAAAGATTTTTTAATCAAGTTCATTTTCTCTCAATTAAGCAAACCGTTCCATAACAATTGTGACGTAGTTTGATGCTTATGTAATGTCAGTTATTAGGCTCCGTGCGTGTTCAAATGAAAACAACATACTGAATATGATCTGGATAGTATGGCACGTGGAGGGGGCATATTGATTTGATACATGGTGGGTAGGTCACATGGAAGGGGCATATTAACAATATAATGTCGGTAGGCAGCGTAATACAGTATTCTTCTCAACCAATGAAATTTCAAGATTTTTATCAGAGGCAGGATAATGTTTAATTCCCTGAGGTTAGTATGAGTTCTCTAGCTTCTGCTACAACTTAGCTACAACATATACATGTACAGCAAAGAGGCTAATGATATCACATGATGATTACAGAAAATGATGAAGTTAAAATATACTGAATATATTTACAATGCAGTCTCATTTTCCGACTAAGCTGATTTCATTCTACACTTCATGCTCACAACTAGGTATAAATGTGCAACAGACCAGACCAGGATTTGCACCCAGGACCCCTGAATCAGGGTGCTTTACCAACTGAGCTACTGAGCTATCTGGCCAGTGGCGATCAAACCGGCAGGACCATCATACAAGTATATCTATAACTTTATAGATACAACAGTTCCTCTATTCATAAAGATAATATTGATACTTTTTGATACCTTTACTTGGTTTGCCAAATTCCCTGATGTCAGCACCAGCTGGAAATGTCTGGCCTTTACCAATAATGACCACAGATCGGACATTTCTGTCTCTGGATGCTCGCTCCACTCCCGTCTTCAAACCAAGCCGAACACCATGGCTACAAATATTCAAAAGTATCATACTCCAGTTGTCAGAACTTTGAATATTTGATCCTTTACTTTACACATGTTAGAAGATTTTACCAGGGACCTATAATAACTAGTAGTATACCACATGTAGTATAAATGTTCCTGATTATACTAATTTTTAATTAAAATAAATTATTTCAAGCAATGTTTAACAATAGTAAATGTTCATAATGTTTAGGAATTGAAAAGAGGCGGGGGAAGGGGGGGGGGCAATTTTCATTGAATGCAAGACGCTGCAGCAATGCAGTAATTACAATTAGGCCTATATCTGAATTTTTATCAATAGGTCGATTATTCATTTGATCTGCCACATCCATATTGAAAACCACAGTGTATTTTGATCATCATATATTTTACTTACCTAAGTGCGTTGACAGGTGGATTGTTCACTTCTAAGACAGCCACCGACCCCTGAACGCTGTAACCCACCGACATGTTGGCGTTGGAGGTACTCAGAAAACGTCCTAGATAACGCCGAAACTCACTGTGGACTTTCAGCATAGGTCTATTTTCTGACCCATAGTTTACATTTAGTTTCGTATTTTGAAAATATTTATTCACATTTTTATGTTTTTTGTAAAACAACTTGGAATTGCGATTTTTATTTTTTAAACCCAAATTACAAAAAAATCATCTTATTTAGGAGAATTTCTTTCTCATCTATGGGGAAAAAATAAATCGAAACTATTGTTAAACTTACTATCTTCTGAAAACAGAAAGTAGGTTTGTAAACAAATCCGTAACCTACAGGAAAAAGATGAATTTGCATGAATGACGCTGAAAATCCCCAGACAGTGGCGAGATTGTTGTGAAATTTTTAGTCGCAATCAACCTGTTATGGAACCCCACTCTCAGTTTGCTCTAGAAGTCACCGACTTCAGTTCTCAATATGGAAGTGAGACATCTATTTCCTATACTGCTTCTAACTTAGCTGGGAAATGTAATATCTACCCAGGTTATGGGGATTTTACACAAGCCTGTGTCTTTGTGAGTATTGAAGAACTTAGGATAAAAATAATACGCATTTAAAAAGAAAAAGGATATACCCCCCCCCCCCCCCGCCTTCTTAAAAAAATTAAAAAATAATGTAATTAATACATCTTTTATAACGAATTTTCAAAGATCTAAAAATCTGAAGTATTGAACTGACTTTATTTTTGTTAAGGATTTGTATATAAAATTCAATTCATAATAAAACCTTAGTTATCCAAGGTATGTTTTGTAATCCTGACAATGCAGTTCATTCTAGAAGGCTATGCGAATTTTTACATGAATGTTTTGAATTGCGTTCTAAAAATAGAGCACAATAATATATATTTAATGCATTAATTAGTTTATCTCTGTCCATATTATACTGTTTATACTATTTGCATAATGATTATGTATAACTTCAAGTTGTAAAAGTAGTTGACTTCACTGATTTGTACACTTGCATGTATGTATGTACTTGAGTATATGTTTTAGTAATCTGAAAACACACTGTATTTTTCATTTTGTTTGTAACATGGTTGTATGCCAACATGTTTGGTGAATCAATAAATTGAATTGAATTGAATTGAATATTATAATCATGATAATTGCTTCCCTAACATATTCGGTAGTAATACTTGAAGGAAAATGTGTATTGGGAATTCGCTATATATACTTATACGAATTCATTTTATGAATTATGGATATAGCGAAGTAAATTCACTGGTCCCCAGGACTTTGCTATAACCAAGTTTTACTGTATAAGTATACAGTAAAACCTTGTTATCTCAAACTCAATGAGACCAAGAAGAAAACTTTAGGATATTTAGGTATTTGAGATACTGAGGATATAATTCATAAAGAAAAAGTAGTAGGGACTTCCATCTGATTTTTTGAGATATACATGTTATTTGTTATTTGAGATATCAGTGTTTGAGATAACAAAGTTCAACTGTATTACTAACTCAGCTAACTCTTGTGTTGCGAACAGAAAGAAGAAACATTGTTTAACACAAATTGATACTGTTTGAAATAAATGATTAACTATAAAAGCATTTAAAAATTTTTAAAAATGCATACATTTTTATAAGTTTGATTTTTTTGACAACAGAGAACATATGGGCCATGGTGGAAATATGCTCCTTCTGGAAGGCGGAAGTTTAAGCGAACACCACCAAACTTTGTTAGCCAGGATTATATTGGTAGATATCATTATATACAGTCTGAGAAACAAACCATGTATCTATATTTAAAATACCAATTTTGAGTTTCTACACATTTAGATTTTAGATTATATATATATACTGTACATGTATGTAAATGCACGTGTGTTTATAGAGTAATTTAACTGTGCAACACATTATAAGATTTTGTTAACATATGTAAAGTTACTAAAGTAACTGGGGTCTAAACTTTTATGACCCCAGAAAAGCATACAATGTAGCTACATTGTACCCTATCTTTATAAGCTTCGAACATTAAACATTTAACAAGCAGATCGTAATTATTATAAACAAATTATTTTAGAACATTGCATCTTTTTCCAGAGTTGGAATTTGAATATGAAGTATTTCCCACAAAAATTGACATTTATGAGACATATAACCCAGGAACTATTGTCAGAATTCTCGCATGTGATTCCTCAGGCACTGATGTGGACAAAGGAATGGCCAGGTACATTAGTTAACAAATTAACACGTCAAGCAAGATCTTAGAATAACTTTTTCAATATAATCAATTGATTATTGAATAAATGTGTTCATTGATTGAACCAGTTATAATCAATGAGCGTATACTTTCTAGCTGTACATGTGTTTTATCAAAAGATCTGTGAACAAAAGTATTGTTCTGCTACCTAGCTGCAGAACTGTAGCTCTCTGAAAAAAAAATTTACATAGAAAACAGGAGAGCTACAGTGCCACCCATCGAAAAAACAAAACTGCATATTTATTGCACACAAAAAGTTGCGCTCAGTTATGAATTCATTTCTTCAATTTATTACCTCAATTGCACAAAAGCTTGATTTCAAAAAATTCTTATGACTATCAAATACATGTACTCTCATGGTTTATATCAATCTGCATGAAGTGCATTGGAACCGCATTGTCTTGTCACCCAAAATGGTAGTATAAATAGGCCAAATTTTCTATGGTCTCAATTTCAGGCCAAGGAGGGCTATTAACAACAGTTATGGGGAATGTTTTGTTGTGGAAATAGTAAAAGAATACAATAGGGTGGAGAAATAAACTGAGGAACAACACACTTTTTTGTGCACAGTAAATATACATTTTTTCAGTGGGACTGGCACTGTAGCTCTCTGGTCAGTCAGTATATTTTTTGGAGGAGAGCTACAATTTCAATGGGTGACACTGTTACAGTAGCTCTCTGATTGTCCATCCCAATGTTTTAAGACCAGTAAGCTACAGATCTGTCTGCCTACCTCCAATTGAATTTTTCAGAAATTAACATATTTAAGCGATTTTTCATATATTAAATTATATTAAGATACATTGTATGCATGTGAATTTTCACAAAACATAACTTATTTGGTTAAACAAAAAGAGTTAACTCTATAATTTTGGTAAAAGTTGTGTTTTTCACTAAAGAAGTTGACAGAAAATAGGAAATATTTTTAAAACATACCCCCTCCCCAGTGAAACCAAAAAAAAAAATCCTTTTTGATGTTATATGTATTATAAATTGTTATTTAACAGATTCATACCAAAGCTTTTGTTGATTAACTGGAAGGGGGTGGGTGGACATATGTTTATCCAAGAAAAGGGGGGAAACAGCAAAAATTGTCATTTTTTAAATAAAATTTTGTGCCTCTGTGTTTATATTCACAGAAATGTAAAATTTTTATTTTATAAATTTTTTATATGGGAATTATAAACTATGTTTATAGACATAAAAAAGCAAAAAATAGCCATTTTATTATGAATTTCAAATGACATCATACATATAAAAAATTGAGCTTTATCAACCTTATACACTTAATTTTACGTAAGTTAAACATTTGGAAAGATTTAAGGGTCATTTGTCCATATCCACGAGTATTACAAAATCTGGTATGTTTAATACCTGATTTTAATGAATATCATTTTCTTCCCCCCATATAAAAAGAGCAAGTGACTACTTGACACTGATTCTTATTATTAATGAATTGCTAATGTACTCTTTTTTCATTCAAAAAAGTTCAATGACCAAATTGCCAATTATGTTGAATGAAATGGGTGTAAAATGTAGGCAGAGAGTTAGCATTCATAGTTCTTAATTATAAAATTCATACATATGTACATATGCACTTACAGTTATTTGTATTCTCACAGTTATCTCCCTTTTGTCCTGATATAAGAGTGTCCTATCTTAATGCAAATTAAAACATTCTTTGAAAAAAATCCAACATCCACAATAATTTACCTCAAATTTTAATCAAGCCTTTCCTACCCAATTTTACTTAAAATTCTTGAAATCTGTTCTCATTCTTTGAGAAGAATTGCAAACAGACAAGCTGTTAAACTAGACATAAAAGATTTTAGAGCAATTGCTTTGTATACCAGGTGGAAAGTGTTATGGGAAGGCCCCCCTGAAAGAGCCCCAGCTGATTCTCGAATCTTCTCACCACAACTCAGGGAGATCAATTTCCCTACCAAGTAAGATTTATTTTTAACTTGCTTATAAATTGTGATAAGGTTACATGTATGTTAACAAAAGCATGCACAAATTTTCATGTAATTGGTTCACAAATCTGTTAAATAAATTGCAGTTTAATTATTTATAAATCTCTAAATTAAGTTGTAGTACTATCTTGTGAGAATTATGTATACAGTTGAACTTCAGTATCTTCAACACCGATATATCTAATACCATGGATATGTCGAAGTGATTTGGAAGTCCCAACTGCTTATTCCTTAAGTATTTACCCTGGATATCTCAAAGACAGTATTTTCTTGGTCCTATCAAGTTTGAGATAATGAGGTTTGACTGTACATATACTTGCTTGATAAATATTTGCACAATAGAAACTGCAGTGAATTCTGTATGCGATGCATACATTAGCAGCTGATGTAATTCTACAGAATTTACAGTAATTCAATGAAGAATAAAAAAAGAAACTTGTGCATCATTATTAATTTCACAAAGGCAAGCTTTCTGAGTTCAGAAAAAAAATTAATGTTTGTATTCACAGAATTATGTGAAATCCAATTTTTATGTAGTGTCATCCGGATAGAAGTTTGTCATGATCTGTGTGATTACTACACTGAATTGGATGCTGTCTATCTCCATGGCGAGGATTGTCATGGTAAATACATCATGGAAATGGCCTCCAGTGAAAGTTCAAAGGGCATCAGTCAACTAGAGGAAAGACTCCATAGTTTCACTCTCAGGGAACAGGTAATGCCTGTCAACCTAAACCAACTTTTATTTGAGAAATATCTGCTAGTTCTGTGACCTTTTAATCACAAATATTTTTTTCTGCAAACCAAGTTTTTAAATTATATTTTTGCATAGAACGTTTCCTCAATTGCAAAAGTTAGAAATCAGTAATTAGTGATCAGGAATGGATTGTGTATCATGAAAAAATAAATTTTCATTTCAGAAAACTACTGCAGTTGAAAGGAATACTTTCAGTATAGAAGAATTGCCAGTAAGATAAATTGCTATATATTGAGTATATCATCCTCAGAATGAAATTTATGTGAGATATATTCGAAAATACAAATATATAATTATATCTGTCAAAATGAAGAAAAGTAACATATACAGCTTCTCCATATTGAAAAATTGAATTTGTTTTTTCAGGAAGAAGTCATACAGTTAATATTAAGCTACCTCGATATCCCTTCCCTCTGTAAAGCCAGTATCACCTCAAAGTAAGTCAATTTAAAAGTACTCAACTTAAAAATCCCAGTATCACTTCAAAATAAGTCATGTAGGCCAGAAGCAACCTCAAAGTAAGTAATATAAAGTACATAACTCAAAAAGTATCACCTCAATGTAAGTCTGAATCAATAGCCATGATCACCTCCAAGCTAAAGTTATATAAACCAGTGTCAACTCATAGTAAGTCATGTAAGTCAGTGTCACCTTAAAGTAAGTCATATAAACCAGTGTCTCCTAAAAGTAAGTTATATAAGCACCTTAAAGTAAGTCATTTAAGCCAATGGCAATGGTAAGTTAATAACATGTAAGTACTCAAGTAACTCAAAGTAAGTCCTATAAGCCAATATCACCTCAAAGTAAGTTATCTAAGCCAGTGTCACCTCAAAGTAAGTCATGTAAACCAGTATCACCTCAAAGTAAGTTATCTATAAGCCAGTATCACCTAAGAGTAAATCCTATAAGCCAGTATCACCTCAAAGTAAGTTATCTATATGCCAGCATCACCTAAGAGTAAGTCCTACACATGTATAAGCCAGTATCACCTCAAAGTAAGTCATATAAACTAGTGTCACCTCAAAGTAAGTCATGTAAGGTACTCAGTTTAAAAACCTGTATCACCTCAAAGTAAGTTATAGGAGTCATTATCACCTCCAAGTAAGACATATAATTCAGTGTTTCTTCAAAGTAAGTTACATGTACATAAGTCAGTATCATGTAAAATTAAGTCATACAAGCCAATTTCATGTCTACATAAGTCATATAAGCCAGTATTACACTGTACCTCAAAAGATGTCATAATAGTTTTTAGAACCTACATTTTATAATGTCATTGATATGTTTTTTTTATACATTTTTGTATTCTTTGAAAAGAAGGATACAAGGAGATTCTATTGATTGTATATTTCAGGTTTTTCTATAAGCATTGTTATGATTCCCTTCAATATAAGGAGCTAGATTTACAGCCACACTGGACAGAAGTAAGTGTCGTACTGTAAATCAAGTTTTATTCGTGAGAACTTTATTTACGCATAATTACACAAGACAATCTGCTCATGAAAATTGCATTCTTGTTTATATTTTTATTAGAATAGATTGTATACAGCAAAAAGCTGAATTTGTGAAAATTTTGTTCCATGTATAAATGTAAAAAATATCTCAAGAAAATGAGGTGTCGCAATAAATTTGGTGATCTACAGTTTTCTAACATAGTAGATACCTTATTTTACACATGTACTTAATATCGCGTAGTGACTGATGTCAAATTGCGAGAATATGGATTTGAGAGTTAATTGTTAATCAAGAGTTTTTATGTGCACTTAAGAAATATAAAAAGCGAGTTACATGTATTTAATTTTATTTCACGAGTGGTGCTTCTCATGAAATTATTCCTCATGTAATATTAGGAATCTACAGTACAGCTGTTTAGTTTTTTGACTGGCTAATACTTTGATACTTCAGGCAGAAGTGTTCAATATTTGTCACAAATATTTTGATTTGCTACTGAGTTTGATAGTATACAAATGGAGGATTTCAAAAATACAAAATATAGAAAATTCAATTTGATGAATTAGAATGGAATTAACTACCGGTATGTTCTGTCATAAAAGCTGGTTTAGCAGTCGCTAACTTCCATATAACTGGTTGGCTTATCACTAAAAAAGTCCAGTGCATAAACATGAAATGATCATTAACAATAGGTCCTTTGATAATTATTGCCCCATTCTGCATGTGTAGCTCAAGTCAAGTTAAAAGAAGATATTTTTCAAAACCTTAATACCAGCTGACAATGTGATGCAAATCAATGTACAATCTTGTGGACAAGGTTATCAGAATTTCTTTTGGTAGAGATTTAACTCTGCCAATACTGACCTAATAAGGTCTACCAAGGGTCATATATGTATTTGGCCCTGTAAAATATTTTGAATACAGCCCAACTTCTGAGCTTACAGAACTGCATGTATACAGAAACTTAGATATATTGTACATATTTTATTTCCTGAATTGAGGATCAGGCTCATATCAAAAATCTGTATGAATGTACTCAAGTGCACAATTTTTCTGTAAGATTCAAGACATTGCATGTTTGCAAAGCTTTTTCTCCAATATATGGACTTTGAGAAGGAACTTTTTAGCATGATATGAAAGCATCATGACACGTGTACTTTATCCTAAGGTTTAAATTTGGACATAGTGTGACAACTGATTAATTGGTCATTATACAGGGCCATTTTATGCATAAAGTGAACATAGCTCTTTACTTTCAGGTGAATAACTTTGCAATAGACAGTTTAATGTCAAGGTGTCAGTTTCTCCAGCATTTAAACATATCTTGGTGTGGAGGAAATCAGATGTCTATATCTGCAGGTACTTTCTCAAGGTAAATATTTCTCTTTGAACAATAAACTGAATTGTGCAGTATCGCCTAGTATATTTCCAGGCAAACATAGGCATTACAAAGAACATACAGTATTATGTATTCTACCTTTAAAAATTGTTTCCTAAATCCATACTAAAAAAAAGTCTTAACAGCCTTATGTGAACTGTTTGGCTCTTGAGTCCAACAAAATGCATGTTACCCTTGAACTAAATCAATGAATGTACATTCTTTTTCAGGCATGTAAACATAATTTACTCAGGACAATACACTGAATATCATATCATTTACTGCATTTTATTCTGAAATGTGTACAAAAACTAAGACAATTGTATTGTGCATGATGAGTCTCAGAACAAGGTGAAAAAAAAATATAGAAACTTTGCTATTACAAGCTATTACAAGCAATAGTATATGCCAGCCCAAAATGACTTTCCTGTGTTTCTATTGCAAAAATAGCCATTTAGAGTGTGAAGTTGTATTAAGATTGTCTAAGCCATCTGGAAGATCTCCAAAATTAGGAGGAACAATAACACAATGTTGACCAACTTTGTTTGGAGTGACATAATAATCACTTAAGTGTTCCAAGACAAACCCCTATAATAAACATTCTTGAACCTGGCACTTTATTATCTTATTAAATATTTCCATGAATCCACTTAGAAGTGAAATCAACAGTTTTCAAAGTTACAATGTTCTCAACAGTTGTAATGTACATTGTATAAATAGCAATGACTTATGAACATGATTCATTTGTTTTTTAAGTTTCAGTAATAATTGTATTCTTCATGAATTTCAGATTTTTAGTGGCATGTGGCAGGGATCTTCAAACTCTCTATATGTCTTCATGTAAATTTGTGAATGGAGAAGTTATAAAGGCTGTGGCAGAAAATTGTCCAAAACTTAAAGGTATAAAGTAAAATGCAGTGAACATGTAAGTGTGCAATTCATTTTTTTTTTTTTTTTGAATTTATAGATGCATGTCATGAAACTTTTATTACAAACTTGAAAATCAAAAGAAATGGTTTCTTTTTAATGTAAAACTTGAATTACAAACATCATTTTTGGTACTGTTTAAATTATTGTAATTGTATTACATTTGGTTATGTATTCCATTTATATCACCTTTAGTGGAAAGCATTTCTGCTTAATCAAGTGCATTTGCTAAATGTCTTTCACATATATAGATGAATACATGTATATACATTAAGAAATGTACTTATTATAATCAAATATTCCTAACTTGTTCTATAACCAGTATCATAATGGCTAAATATAATACATTTACAGTATATAGAGCTTTTCAGATGCTTTTTAACTCGCATATAGTTAACTAATAAATAGCAGTCATTCTAAAATATATCGGCAAAAGACAATGATCATAAAATAAAACCACAATACGAATTCCTCAATTGACATTTATCTTTGTATTGATTCCTTCTCTTCAATGTGCCACTTCTTCATTTCCAGTCCTATACATTTTCCTCCATGTAATGTTTTCTCTCTACAAGGTTAATCTGACTTGTTGTATTGCTATCTGACAGATGTACATGTAGGGAGATGTCAGTTACTAGATGTAATGTTGGAATTACCTTTTCTATTATAGACTTAGGTGTAGCCATTTGTCAGTCCCTAGACATAATGTTAGCATTACCTTTTCTGATACAGAGTTAGATGTAGGGACTTTTCAGTCTGTATATGAAATAGAGCAGTTATATTTTTCTGTTGCAGATCTAGAGGTAGATGTAGGGAGTTGTCCATCTCTAGATGTAATGTTGGCATTACCTTTCCTGTTGTAGAGTTAGTTGTAGACAGTTGTCAGTCTTTATATGAAATAGAGAAGTTATATTTTTCTATTGTAGAGTTAGATGTAGGGAGTTGTCCGTCTCTAGATGGACAGTCTATATCACACCTCTCTAGGATCCATACACTGGAGAGACTTAATCTGTATCGATTACCAGTAGAGAGATACAGTCTCATGGAAGTCTTAAGGTAAATAGGACAACCAAATATTTCAATAACTTGAACCATATTTTATTCCTACACAACTGAAAAGGATGAAATATGGAGATAACAAACAGTATTCAAGCTCTAAGTCTATTAAAACAATACAAATCGGGAGCAGAGCAAACACGGACCTCAAAAAACATCAGAGGTGGGATCAGGTGCCATGGAGGAGTGAGCATCCCCTGCCGACTGGTCATACCACCGTGTGCTCCTTGTCATGAAAAAATCTGTCAACAATTCAGTGTGTGAATAATGGCCTAACAATTAGTATGAAAAATGTCAGCCAGCATATGACTAAATGATAGGCTGTATTTGCTGACAAGGATATAGTTTAACACATTCAATTCTTGGGGGGAATAATTGTATAGTGAGTGTTTTCTATATATCATAATCTGTCCCGATTACTGGTAAAATGAGACAGCATTGAAGTAGTCTTGAGGCAAGAATTTCAGCAAAATAAATGTTGTTAAAATATATACATGTGAATGTCTTAATCCATATTGTATACCAATATCTATGATGCAAAATACAGCTTATGCTGACATTAAAAATCAATAGAAGTAATTCTATAGTCAATGTTTTCCACTACTGCTTGTTCATGAACGCTACTGAAAAATGATTTTTATTTTAGATATGAATAGAAATACTGAAAGTGCAAATCTGAGTTTGTGCCAAACTTCAGTCTACGACATTTGTGCTAAATTTTCAAATTATTATAGCTAAAATAAGCCCATGTACAGTATACATATAATTGGCATTTGTTGTTTTTCTTTAAATGCTTTTTTTTTTTTTTCAGGCTTTCTCCAAATTTAAAACATTTAAATTTAGGTTCAACAAGAATTGGTGAAATGCATATAGATATTGTTATGAAAATATTGGGGAAACATTGCAAGTAAGTATCTTGAATTTCCTTTTCAACAATGTCAAATTTTAAGAAATGAATAATATTGAAAGGAGATGGGTGTACAAGGCAGGCTGAATGCCTATAGCTCCATATATAAAAAAAAATATATTCAATTTTTAAATTAACTGCATAGTATATAGATTCAAGTTCTCTATATTGAAATTTTTGAAATTATGACAAACAAAACTCTTCTGAGGAAAATTTTTTTCGGCAAAAATTATACTATTACTAAAAAGATAATGTGGTATTCTTAGGGTACAAACCCTAGCAATAAAAATCCTGAGTATCATTTTCCCTTGTGACTAACATGCCTACCACTGCTACACAACTCTGATGAACAGTGGCATATTTTACTGTTTCAATTTTTTAAAGACAAATAGAAATGTTAACCAGTTTAGAAATCAGAAGGTAATTAAAATTTCGAATATTTTCCATACAATACAAAGATATACAAAACAGATATTTGAGGAACGTATCGTCTGACCTTAATTGAACACTTTTATTTGCATATATTTTCACCCGTTTAAATAAGCAGCAGTGATTTGTGTTTATCGATACTAGGTTGTCTTTGAATATTTTTCCCGAAGGTAAATGGCAGGTTCCCCTTGTTGAAAATGAAAAAGAAAACGATGGGCTCAGTCACCTTTATATGAGATAATTTTTACAAAATCCAAAAACATTTTTTCATTAATGTAAATTTTGAATCGCGATATATCATGATTTTTTCCCAAAATGGTATCATTATATTTTTACATGCAATTTTTACTATGATTTCAAGTGAATTTCCCAAATTTTTTAAAGAAATATATTGTGAATACATAACTCTACTTGTTACAATTTTTATTTGCATATTAATAAAGCATGTTTGGATGCTAGGGTGCCATTGTTTTACTGTTTTATAATATTTTTTGTTTAAAATTCCAGTAAATTTAATCCAAAGGTTTGAAGAGAATTAATTATATCCGGAATTAATCATTGCTTACTAAGTACCGGTATTATAGTCTCTTCATCAGGATACATATCGTGATATACGGTAAACCGATAAAATCATGCATCTCTAGAAAAATGCATTACTCAATCTACTACAGAAAAATGTTAAGACTATAATAGTTTGATTTTTAATAAAGTAATCACAGTTACAGAATACTTCTTATGTATTTTCTAGGAAACTAATCTCTCTAGACTTATGGAGGAGTAGGATATCAGAGACTGGACTAGACTATATTGCTGAGAACTGTAAACAGATTGAGGAGTTAGATCTAGGCTGGTGGTAAGTGTTATATGTACATAACCAGATAGCATTTAGTGAAGTGAACATAATCAGAGGGTAGAAAGTAATTTGAAAATAACCAGATACATGTAGTAGAAATTGATGTGTACACAATCAAAATATGTTAATATTAATTTCTAAGAACTTTACTATCATGCAGAGAAGTTTAAATGCAGGGTGGCTGATAGTGAGGTGTATATATTGTTCTGCCAATATGGACTTATTTGAATCATTTAAATTTGTTGGGGTCAGTTTTCATGGATTGCTGGCAGTGTGAACCCGATTTCCTTGGCAAATGTCTTCTTACAAAAGACCTCAACTACATACTACAGTATATTATTTGTAAAGGATTTGAATTCGTGGATAAGGGGTATTGAAGAAATTTACATAAAGCAAACCCCCCACAAAACACAATAAATCTACAGTAACTGTTGCAAGGTTCCTTTGATGATACCATAGGGAATCCAATAACTGAGCAATTTTTCAGATACCAGATTTTGGAGCAAGGTCATTCTAGAAGTATGATTTTTGGTGACTAAACTGCACAGGGATGAACAATACTGGACTTGGTTTGAATGCTGGATCTGACCTACATTGTTTTAGGCCTTATCATTCATGATTTTAGGCCTTATATTTACTTGAGAATAAACCTGCTCCAAAATACAACGTAGTCAATCATCCAGAAAATGTGCATCAAATCCATGTCTTGTAGTGTACATCCCTAGATGCATCATCCATGCAAGTCTGGTTCAGGTTGGGCTTAAAGTTATGCTAGAATGAACTTGCTCCAAAAATTTGAACCTGACTATTCATCCAATTGCATCTTTGTAATTTTTTATTATCTATCTTAAGAAGAAAAAGATCAAAACTTTTTGACAAGTTTTGAATTTTATTAAGAAGTCAATAATAACAGATAGATGTGTTTTTATATATAAATTTCTGTTTTTCAGTTCAAATTTGAAGGCAGGTACCTACTGTTTCATTGATCTTGTAAAGAAGTGTCCCAACATTAAGAAGTTATACCTAACTGCTAATAGGTAAGTCCTAGTCTTTGTAGCCAATATAAAGGAGTATGAATATGTCAAATACTGTACAATCACTTATTTTTGTGAAACCATTGAAATTTTCTTGCTTTGATGAAAAAAATGTTTTTTCATGGGGATTAGCTTTAAACAATAAAATACTTTCTTTGGTTGTTAGTACGGGAATTAATGTCGCAGCTGTTGCAGAAAAATAATGTGTAAGTGGGTTATGTAAATTTTTTCTTCAATAGCAGCTACGTTAATTCCCGTGCTAACAACCAAAGAAAGATATTTTATTGTTTATATTTATATCTGTATAAACAATCATTTAAAATAGGGTTATAAAGATTAATTACTGTATTATTCATATGCACGCCATAGTACGTTTCATTGATGGAAGAGCCACTGATAAAAAAATCTTTACAGGTGATATGCCTAGTGTTGTTCATGAACTGATAAACGGCAATGGTTTTCTTTAGAAATGAAGTAGAAAATATTCAGTGGATGTAAATATTTATGGTTGAAGAAGCGATGATAGACAATCATGTAACTGTAGTTTGAAACTTTAACATTTCATGGAGGGCATGGATTCATCAATTTCTTCATTCAAAGAAAATAATGAAAATTAGACCTCATGAAAATTACCGATTTCACAGTAGAAGAAAAATCAAAACTTAATGTTTTGAAAAACAAATTTATTATTTAAGAGTTGAAAAGCTGTTTCTCAAAGGTTTTCAAAAGGGTCTAAATTTTACTCAGAATATTCATATACATTAACACGTATGTGTATCTTCAGACACATTTAATATAGAAATTTTCATTTTGGCCCTTTAAATAATATTTTTTTTATTTAAGAGTCATACTTCAAAATTATTGATATTCAATATTTCAGTACTTTGTCAAATAATAAATTATTGATTAAAAATATGTTTCTTTTTTTTTTTTTACAAACAACACGACTGTATTGAGTAGACCATTTACCTATAGGATGTCATACCCTTTGGGTTATATGATATTTGCCCTTAGTTTCAATTTTATAAATGGGTATTGTGAGAAGAAAAGAGAAAACGATGAAATATGAAGAATATGAACAAAATAAAAAAAAAACAAGCTCAAGTCTATTCAAACAATATACTGAGAGCCCTCTAAAACATCAGAGATGGAATCAGGTGCCAAGAAGGAGTAAGCAACCTGTTGATCCATCACACCCGCTGTGTGCTCCTTGTCATGATCGTAAACGGAAAAATCTCTAGATAATTTCAGTAGAAAAATAATAGCGGAACGTTTTGAATGAAAACGTCAGTCAACATTTGACTTAACGATATATTGTATTTGCTGACTAGATCATTTTATCGACCTTAGAATTTGTGAAATTTTGACTTCAAACAAGACTTGATATCACCAATTTATTTGTCAATAGCTTGCCTCGTTTTAGAAATTATTTGTACGTAGAACATGCTCTTGTGTATTGAATCAACTGGGAGACATAAACTCCATATGCAGGTGATAATGGTACTTTGGTTCACAAATAAGGAAAGCTGATGAGTTAAAAAGTTTAAGTCATCACAATTATCATAAAGTTTAGGTACTAGTTTGCCATCAGTATCTTTCTCCGACTAGTAAAATATCAAAATATGAAACAGATGTGTTCAGCTCTGTGGTGTCTTTTATTTCAAGTTCAAAGGGAACGTAAAAGTGAAAGTGGTTGTTGTTGATTTATAAAATATTGTTGATATATAAATATCGATTTGAAGGTTTAACCAAGAGATTTCTTCTTTTCAAGTAGATTTTGTTTAATACCGTATATCAGGTTTTTCCCGCGTCATGTTTTTCCGCGAATCAGAATCTGAAGCAGTATATTTAATTTAAGCGATTCAAATTTTCCATATTTCAAAGATATAGTGAAAGTATAAATTCACAATTGTTTAAACGTAGCTATGAAGGAATTGGAACAGGGACAGTATTTGTACGTATAACTTTTAATTTTTAATGTAAAAATTCAGTCAATGAAATTTACGCTGATTTATTTTCCGCGATTCAGAAATCGTCGCTAACAAAGCGTAAATTGGATACACGCGGAAAAAACCTGATATACGGTAAACTTTGCTTCATTTGAATACTAAAACACATTTGCTAATAATGGAGCTCAAGTAGTACCAACAGGAATTCCAACAGATTGTTGGCAGACCTGGAAAACAAGTATTTTCCTCTAACTTTCCCTACTTTGTTACAGGACTATTTGCAACGAAGATCTCTTAGCCTTTTGCAAGTATTGTCCAAAGTTAGAACAATTAGACATTTTAGGTACAGGCAATGTCAGTCGAGAGAGTGTTTTCAGGTAAAGTTTAGTTTACACGTTAATAGTTAAGTTCCGTAAATCACATTTTATTCTTTTAAGTGTAAGGCAACAAAAGTCTCAACATTACTAATCAGCAGTAATAATGTAAATTCTCATCATAATATATACGAATAGAATATACCAAAAAATGCTTTGTGAATAAATACAATGCTATCATTTCATATTAATAAAAAGTAAATGAAATATACATGACTCACATATAGGTGCATGTAAATTCGGAATTTCTTAACAAATACTGCAAACAGGTTTTATACACCATTTCCACTAGAGTACAAAACTGTGATATTAATTCTGTAATAAAGGTTGTTTAAAGAACATCTATAGGTATAAACATTCTAATAGAAAAGGCACAGTTTTTTTTTTCTTAAAAAAAACCATGATTAGAAACAAAGTTGTACATAATATTTTCAATTCGTTGACCATCTCTTTTATATATGTTCCATAATCCGTGAAATATGCTTTCAGTGTCCTGACCCAATGTCAGAAGTTGATGTTCCTGGATATATCATTCTGCGCTAATGTTGATGTAGATGCCGTAACGCTCTGGTCAGCACAGTTCCCACGGTGCAGCATCAAACGAAGCTTTCAGGACTAGCTCATTGCAGAGTTATCTTTATTGAATTACAGGCAAACTTTGGTATCTCAACACTAGATATGTTGATGTACCTCCATGGTCCCGACGATATTTACTATAAATACTAGTATAAATGTTTTTGAAACCTTGGACATCTCAACCTTGATAATCTCAACTATCCTTCTTCTCCGTGTACATTCACAGCCTAAATAGCAATATGTCAAACGCCAGATCAGTTTTCTGCTCTGTTAAACCTAAATGTTTGGTTACTTATCATGCAGTAAATCTACTGCTCTTTGCTAGATACTAGTATCTAAAATTTAACATTTTATGATGGTACTGTCTAGGTTGAAATCCAAAAAGTTTGCTGTATTTGCATTTAATTACATGTATAAATTGCACTGTATTACATAATTTGTGATTAATTCAAGCATTCTAATCATTATATTTGACCAAGGTAGATTAATTCAAAACTGTTTTTATGTATTTTCCAGATTTTAGTAAGCAAATGCGATTTTTCTTTATCGGTACTTTATTGTCTAAGAAGATTTTTCCCGGGTAAAATTAAGTAGGTAATTTTGATAAGTACTCATCTACGCATTTAAATTTTCTCAAAGTCCAAAAAAGTTTTCTCATCAGTCTATAGAGAGGATCCTTAAAGACACATTTAAGTGATCAAATCTTTGGACACACATATACATTTTACAAAATATATGAGCTATTTTTCAATAATCATTGCATTTATTTTAATTTTAAAATTTATTTAGTTTTTATACTTTCTTTTTTTTAACATTCACTTGAACATACTTATGTATAATTAGTTATTATAAGTAGTTATAGAGACAATGCATCTCCTTATTGTTAAACTATTATTGAAGTTAATGTTTCAGTTTGTGCCTTTTATGTAAATGAAGATGACTGTGATATCACATGTTGCTTGGTTTTTAAGTGTGTATTTGTTTTATGCAGTGACACATTACACATAGATTGGGAGTGGGAAATGGTGCAATAAATAGAGTTTCAAAATCTTTAAGTTAAATGAAATATTGTAATGAACGATGGCATTTCTGGCTTTTTATAAGTGGATTTATTTTATTATCATCTATGAATTATATGAATTATATTTCAAAGCGTATTTGTATCAATATGGTATGTTTGTTAAATCTTCAAATAAAGGAATAAGTTTCTATTTTTTGGTTTTCATTACATGATAAGACATGTGAATATTATGCTTAAACAATATGAACTTGGAAAGGTATAGTCTAAAAAAAAAAAAGAAAAAGAACCGATATTTTTACAGAATATTTTAAATGGTTTTCCTCTATGAAATGTTTGACCCCATATTGTAGCACCTGGAACCTTGATTTGCACAAACTTGATATAACTTGATATTATAAGACATAAAACTTGATATATTATAAGACATAAAAAAGCATTGCATGTGAATATTATGCAAAAACGATATAAACTGTGGATAATTTGAGGATATTTGCATATTTATTAATAGCACTAATCATTGCCCTGCTGATTCTGAAAGAGATATAAAGATTTGTTTTCCTATATTTTCCCATAAGAGAATTTTTTCCTATACATTCCCATATAAGCGTTTTTCCCTAAATATTCCTATGAAAAAATTTTGACCCCGTGTTGTGAACCTTTCTTATCCATCATAGGTCTTGATATGAGCAAACTTAAATCTGAACTTCCTGAAGATACTTGTAAAATTGAATTCATAAACCATAGCCATATTCCTCTTGAAAAGATTTTTTAAAAAATATTTTCCTATATACATGTATTCTGAAGAAAAAAACTTTGATCCCCTGTTGTAACTTAACCCTATTCCCATTGGGTTATAATTGGAGCAAATTCAAATCTTAACTTCCTGCATTATATTGAATTTGCTTATTATGGCCATGTTCCTCTTCAAAAGAAGATTTTTAAAGATTTTTTTTCAACTAATACATCTATTTTCATGTAAAAATTTGATTCCTTATTCCATTATATGAAAGGTTGAGGACAACTACAAGTAATAAAGATCAAACATCTTATTTTATATTACATATTAAGATCAGAGCGAAAAAAGACCCCTGGAATCATCAGGAGTAGGGTCAGGTACCATGAAGGAGTAAGCATCTCCTATCGACCGTTCACACACACCGTAAGCCCTTTGTCTTGTTAGGATAAATGGAATATAATCCGTAGACAAATAGTATGAAAATAACAGTCAAGCAATTTGTATTAAAATGTCTTAAAGACAAATTATTTTTGCAAACAAGGTCATTTACACTACTTTATGCATATAGATTGGCATAAAATTAATTTTAAACGGGATTGTTAATACCCTTGTAACATCAACTTATTTGTCAATAACCTGTCCTTTTTAGAAATTCATCGTATGTAGGACATTCTCTTGCGAATCAAATCAACTGGGAGGCAAAAACTGCATATGCAGGTATAAGTGGTATATGCATCATATCTAGGAATATTGACGGTAGAAAAGTTTTTCTTAAATTAAGTTGTTAGTTTGCCATTAATGTCTCCTCTAGTAAAACATCCAAATAGTAAGCAGATGTGTCGAACTTTGTGATGTATTTTGTTCTGAGTTCAGTAGGAATATCGAACTTATGAATGAAAATGAATGTTTTAATCAATATACATATAACTACAAGAACATATATGATTGCGCCCATGACAAAAGGGCCTTATGGCAATTTTGTTAAAACAGAGAAATAACGTCATAAAGATATGACGTTGCAGACGGTGAGCGTCGACGGAGATTTTTTTTATCCACGTGTTTTACGATTTGACACGTCTAGCTCACGTCTTGTTCTCAACATTGAAATAATTATTTATTTTCATTTATATCTTTAATTCAGGTCTTGATCTTCTAGTCCACTGATATTAATTAAACATGTTAAAATATTTAGAATTTTATTCGAGACCCGTTTCTTTACTACATGTTATTGCTAAGCTTTATACGTCTCTGATCTGGGCTATGCATTTCCTATAATGTATAGAAGCTTCAGACAAGGTGATTTTCTGGATAATTGAATATGGATGAACGAATGCGATTTTGATATATAGACAAATTGAAGTTATTTGTTAGACACGGGTATATTATCAAAATATTGCAGAGGAAATCGTTTTCCTGTATAAGATCCGCCCCACCATTCTCAACACATCGATCATGTAAACATTGAAGCATTGGTACATCGTGCATAAATTTTTGTTGTAAAATGCTTTAATTGCCAAAAATTTGAAACTGATCACACTTCTTCCAACAGAAAAGAAAAGTATTCTTGTAAGTTTTCACAAATCTAGCAAAAGTACGAACGAATAACAGACGTGTATTATTTTTAAGAACTATAAATAAAAACAAGAGAGGTAACTCTGACAAGCAAGATACTAGAGAGGTACCAGAGAGGGACTTTCTTTTTTTTTAACATAATTCAAAATCAACATACTCATACAAATTTGCTCCCGTGGTATAAAAAAATATTTTTAAAAATCTTACTTATCATCAGTTAAAAACGTTTTAATTGTAAGTATTATATTTATATTTTCTTTAAAAGTATTTTTGAAAGCTCATGGAACTAGCTGCTGTCAAAGTGAAATAGAAAAAAATATAGAATAAGAAATAGATGCTACATTGAACCAGACTTTCATTTTTTTTTTAATCTGTTACATGTGCATCTATTTATTCTAACATGAAATCATTTTTTAAAATAACTTAAATCTTAATTTTTTTTTCAGTAATAATGATCATAAATTTAAATAAAATAAGATGAAATAAACAAAATTGTTTCGTCTTATTTTTGTTGTTGCCACTTCCGATGTAAGTTCTTGAAAACAAACAAAAACTACCGAATGAAATAAAATTGTTCTAATTGTTCTAGCTTAAAAAAAGTTTACATGTATGTATACCTGATGTGTGTGTGTGTGAGAGAGAGAGAGAGAGAGAGATGTTATATTCAATCAAGTTTATTAATACAATGTGAAATGTGAAACTTTAATGAAAAGGCGAATATTCAAAAACACAACAATATCGTATTATGAAAAGAAATCTCTCTTCTTTTTTTTTTCTTTTGCTGTCTATTTATTTTCAGTAACTCGAAAATATAACATTTTGGTACTCGTGTTGTGCATAAAAAAATTCAAAGGTTTTAGCTTTATCTGCAGTTTTTAGTCACTTAAAAGTCAAATATATGTAATCCTTGTCATTCATAGAATCTCAGCATTGTATGTCATTACAGTTCTATTATCAATATAAAACTCGTTTTCTTATTGAAATAATAATCTCAGTTATCGGTTTAGTATGATATTGCTTAACTTGCCGTTGAATTGTGTAAACGGGCTGATTTTGTTATTTGGATTTATCGAAATAAATCTTGTTAAGATAAAATTGTACTTAAACATGCATTGTACAAATTAAATTAAATGCTAAAAATATACTGCACAAAAGACTATATGTTTGCAAGTTTTTATTTTTGTGGCAGTGCAGGAGACCGGGGAAGAGGGCCAGGGTCATTTTATATTACCGGGACCTAATTACTTTACAGTGTATCTGTAAAGCTTTACAAGGATAAGCATATCCAAGTCTCTGGCATGGGGTCAGAATGGAATTTTTATATTGTAAAACTTCATATACAATAACATTTGAAAACAATAACATTAGAATTTCATACGATAAAGAAGCCGCGAGAAATGGGGGGAGGGGGGGGGGGGATTCTACACACACCATCACATAACAATATTTACATGTATCTAAATGTGTGCCACATCGTAAAAATTTGTCATTTAAAAACTCAGCTAGTCAAGGAATATTATGAAACAATCGCATTTAACTGACTGGATATATAAAACTTTCAATTAATTTTTACACCCCCCCCCCCCGCCGAAAAAATTCTAGTAATTAATCTGCATGTGATTGATTCATAACGACAACATATATATAATTATGTTATATTTAGAGTACGAGTTTCCTACTGTATCGGAGATACAGGGCGGGGCTTAAGGCGAGAGCGATAGCTCCGATATCTCCGATACAGTAGGAAACGAGTATTCTAAATGATTTTGACATGACCTTTCTTATGACCTCGCTAATTTACATGTGTATTTAGGTATATATCTCTCAACCAGTCAGATGATTTTGCAGAAAGTTGATTTAGTACCCCATTTTAAGCAATCGCAACTGAAATGCCGAGAGAGGTGGGCGTGCAGGTATCTATCAATTTAAATAATTATAATTATGAGATGCATTATATAATATGTTTTCCCAAAATTTAATTTATATTTGATTGCGTAGGTTTTTTCCTTTCAATTTAGCTGTTGCTGACTTTTTTTTTAAATCTAAGCTACGAATTTAGTGCAAAACATTTTGATACATAAGAATCATATATGGGAATGTATTTGAAGCAAAAATGTTTCGGGGAGGTTGTATTCTTAGAGAAATGTCCGACAATGTCATCGACAGGTTGTCATACACGTGTATACAAAATTCTTGGCTCCAAATTGAAATAAACAGATGTAAGAAAGGGGACATATTACCTTCATGTTTGAAACAAAATATTGAGGAACCAAAGGCAGATCCAGTACTCACTCGCGCGCGTCGGTATCCCCTCCCCCTTTTGATTTTTTTTTGACTTTCGTAAATTATGTTTGCTTAACTTGTATACACTTTTAATTTATCAACACGAAACGATCACGCACATATAGTGTCAAGCCTGATTATGAATCTACCCCCCCCCCCCCCACGAAACCCCCGATTTTCCAGTTTGGACATTTCTTTTTGGAAGAAAACTATTTTGTGTACTGCCCCCACTCCCTCCTTTCTAAAATTTTTGAATCCGCCACTGGTAACTTTAGGTTGTAAAATTCTACTCTTAATTCATTTCAAATTTTGAATAAATATTAACAGCGCTATCATGCGATTTGATTGATTCTTATCTATATTATTTAAGATACGGATTCAGTTTTCCGTCATCACTAAAAATAAACCGTACTGTATCGTTGATATTTTGCAGATACAGTACAGTTTCTGCTCATTTGCATAAGAAATGCCCACTAAAAGTGTTCTGTATCGCAGTTATTGTACGGCTGACTTCAAAGGAAAACTCGCCGGGTCATGTCACAATTATGATTTATTTCTTAGAAAAATCTATTTGATATTGATTTAAAAAAATGACATATTGATTTCATTCAAAGTTCGGATAAAATTTGTTGAAATGACAATAAAATACCCGATATCTATTAATACCCAGTGTATACATGTTCTTCTAAAACCATTTAATTTTACAAAATCAAACAAAATCGTTATTCTAGGACGCAATTTTTCTCATGATTAACTAGATTTGATAGCAGTTAAGTTTCCAGTTCCAGGCATGTGGAGCTCATGATCGCTGTTTGTTTTGAAAATGACCCTGTTCATATCCATGTACGTAAGGAGAGAGTTCAAGGTGCAAAAATAGATTGAGGAATTTTTTCAATATTATTTCAAACCTAACCAAATGACGTATTTTGAGGTTATGGGGTTGGTGGTGGGAAGGCATCCCCCCTGCACACCTAAAATGTAGGAAGATTTTAACAACCCTCGTATGCTATTAAACTCATGTTAACTACAAGTATTGCAGGTTTCTCAAACGATTATTACACGAGATAAATACTTTGGTTTTGAGAGAATAAATTGATATTGAACAGAAGCCGCTTGCTTCTCGGGTTTTCCTGACGTTCCAGCATAATGAAATGTAAAACAAACAAACGAACAAACACTCATAATTCTATACACCACTGCATGATGGATAATAGTTAATACAACTATTTATTATCATATTATACAATTATTAGTCCCCTACTGGTGAAACCGGGGGGGACTATAGGTTTCCTCTGAGTCTGTCCGTCCGTCTGTCTGTCTGTCTGTCTGTCAGTCTGTCCCACTTGGTTTTCCGCACTTTTTTCCTAAACGCTTGTAGATATTGAGCTGATTTTGGTATGTGAGTGTATCTTGATGAGTTACAGATCAAGTTTGCATTTCGTTTCGCTTCATTGATTTTTGACGGAATTACGGCCTTTTCAATTTTTACGGGTTTTCCACAATTTTCTTCTGAACGGTTGTAGATTTTGAGCTGATTTTTGGTATGTGGCTTTACCTTGATTAGTTATAGATCAAGTTTGCATTTCGTCCCGCTTCATTAATTTTTGACGGAATTATGGCATTTTCAATTCTTAACGGGAACCAGATTACACTTGCCGGTAGGGGACTAGTATTGCTAATGCAATACTCTCAGAATGCTTGTTAAAAGAGACAATGTTTCTTGAAATGCTCAGTAACATACATTTATTACCGTAGTAACATTACAATGCAAAGTGAAAGTCATGTTCACTCTGAAAAGTTTTGACGTTGGTGCGAAAGTAACATGACGTCATTGTTTACCTGTTAAAGTATCATTGATATAAATGAAGAAAAAACCTACTTAGAGTTGACGTAGGGCCATAAAAATTCAGATTTGGCAACTTCTAAACTTGCTCTATTAATATCCATGAAAAACTTAAAATGTGTAAAAATTGCCATAAGGGCCCTTTTCCCATGGGCGCAATCATATCTAAATGTCGAATTGAAGGCCACAGTGTCGGTTCCTGTTCGTGTAGAAGTTTTTGAATAAATTTTTCTTCATTAGACAACAAAAAAGGAAAGAATCTATATCTTCGATTACCACTTGTAAAGAAATAAAACAGAGTTTCTCTAAAATGCAGTTGTAATAATGAGCCTAAAAACGGAGATTTGACATGCTGATCATGTAAACTAAATCTTTTGTCATTTCTGAATGACTAAACACTGAAGGATGTATAGTATGCATTTTGTCAACTAACTGTTTAATACGAGATTTCAATTCCCAACTTATACATTTTATCCATTCTGTCTAAATATATTCTTTATATTTGACCCGGCAAAATCTTTGACAGAATTCATAATACATGTACATGTACTTATAAAATGCTTTCACTTGTTCGAAGATCGAGGTTTCTAAAATTTGTACTTTTTAAATTGAGTGTTACTAATGACATGCCCAGCAGAACTATAGTTGAAAGGAGTAGAAGAACATGAACAAGTACGATGATTTTGTTTTAGCTATAGATGGTCGATATCAAGGCATTGCAGACTTTTTGCCATTGAAAAGTTTAGAAGCAAAAGTGTAAAAATATTTGTAAGAAATACAGAGTGTGGATTTCAAATTAGTTATGGTAAAATGAAGGTCTGAAACTTTTTGTTATAAGAACCCCATCAATTCTTTGTTGGCAAATTTTTAAGGTTAAGGAACCGGCGATTAACTTCAGAATTCAGATTTTTTTTCTTCCGTAACACGTCTTGTATGAATGTCACACCAAAATTTATATGAAAGAATGTTTGAAATAACTCAATCTTTTGAAATATGATATTTTGCATTAAAAGACCAATATAAGCTCTTAATTTTTTTGTATTTTATTTGTTTGTTTGTTTGTTTGTTTTTGTTTTTTATTTTCAGAGAAAATGGAACTTTTTTATTGTTGCTTTAGAACAGGTTGGTGTTAAAATTTTGGTGTTAATAAATGCATATTATAAATATCTAATAAAACATGTCAAAGAAGTCAGGTAGACATTAAGATTTTTTATTCAAAAATCTTATGAATATGAAAAACAATATTCGTGAACTTTTTAAATAAAAAAGAAATACTTCAATGAACAATTTACTTTTAGGGAAAAAACAGCCGTGTTTCAAAATGAAATTGAAATTAATTAAAATTGTGAAATTAAGAAAAAAATTTAATTTTAAAATGTTAGTCTAATAAAAATAAATGGGATAATTGAAAATTTGAAATTTAGCCTTTTTTTTTTTTTTTTTTTTTTTTTTTTTTTTTTTTTTTTACATTTTGCAATTTCAGGAACTTCTTTTTAAAATATGATTGTTAAATATTCCTTTTCTATAAGTAAAATGTTGTTCTTGTGTAGCATACAAATTTCACTCTGTTTGATTATTTTTTACTGAATGAAAAAGTATTTGCACTTGACGAAATAGAAAAAGAAGGAGCATGCCATTTTTGTTGTTGTTGAAATTCATTCTAATTGTGTAATACACAGGGAAAAGTGGCTCGCATAAATTTCATATGAAATTCGCATGAATATCATGCGAATTCTTCGCATGAGAAGGAGACAAAAAGGACCACGCATGATATTCGCACGAAAATATCATGCAATTTTCACATGAAATTCACACGAATACCATGCGAAAAGAAAATCGCACGAAATTCATGTGAAAAAAAGAACCCAGGTTTCATATGAATATCATGCGAAGACAAGCATATTTTTTGTACCCCAGATATTAATATCAAGCGATTATCTATGAGTGCACCAAACCTAATCCATTAATTCTATCCTTCTTCCTTGGAAACAGAATTTTTGCTTCTTGCAAATGAAGTTTTCTTGAAAAATTCTCTTTTTCTTACTTAGTCAGTTAATCCAGACACAAGTAATGCATGGTTATACAAAAATAACTTTGAATTTGAAAGAATCAAAATTTGTTTTCTGGACTCCCTGACTAAATAAAGACATCTGTGACATCAATTTCTACATTGAAAACTAAAACAATTGATCTTTTTCTATCTTCTTTATTGAGGTTCTCATCACATAAGATTTCTTTATCTTGAGGATTCTGTTGAAAGGGTGTTGTCGTTATAGCTGAAAATACAAAAGTAAACAATCTCAGGTTATTGAAATTCATAATGGACAATATTTTTTTTTAAATTAACTATGACTACCCTAGGCCCTTAAGTAGGGTCAATACCTCTTGGTCATAATCACCTGTATGCCAAGTATGTTCTCCAGATACTACTCCAATAAAAAGTTGCATTTTCTGAGATACTTCTATCAACTCTATGACCTTGACCTTGTCTTATGACCTCTGTTCTGGAAATGGCATATCTTATGATCATTATCAACCATTAGGGCAGTATGATCTTTGGGAGTTACTTTTTTCAATATACAATTATGTTATGGCCAAGAATTTAAACTTCAATTCCTGTTACCTCTACATTGCTTAAATGACCAACAGGCAGGGTTGTTTCACTGCCTCTAGTCATAATTAAGCAACCTTAAAAAAATATCTAGTTCAAATTACCCTATGTTAGTCTTGGGATATACCTTTGAGTCACAGGCGAGTTTTGTCTCAGGTATGTCTACTGTGTTTCCATTATACAGTTGTGAATGAAAATAATTTAATACATTTGTACCCTTTTGACCTTGAACATATCTAAAATGCCCTTGGTACTGGGTCAAGACACATCTCTGGACACAAGCTACCTTTCCATCAGTTATGAGACTAAGATTGTTTTCTTGGTTACAAAGTCATGTTCAAATAAGAATTTAATTCTCTTATTCCTCTTTTAAAAAGTTTGATAAATCAGTCTGTAAATTCCTGTTACCAGTTAGTTCATATATAATTACAAAGTGTAGGGAAAAAACAAGATGTGTTTGTGAAACACTGATGCCCCCGTATGGCAGCTTATGGCGAATGTTAAACTTTCATAAATGCAAGTCAAACTGCAAAGTCGAGAGATCAAAAATGCCCAAGCACTAAGCATTCAAAAGTTATGGTCAAGGTTAATGTTTTCTAAAAGTGGGCCAAACTCCAAGGTCAAGGTCAAAATTAATGGTATTCAGGGGGAAAGACCTTGTCATAAGAAATATACATGCAGAATATAAAAGCCCTAGCACCAACAGTTCAAAAGTTATGGTCAAGGTTAAAGTTTTTCAAAAGTAGGTCAAACTCAAAGGGCAAGGTCAAAATTGTTGATATCCAAAGGAAGGTCTTGTCACAAGGAATACACCTGTGAAATGTGAAAGCCCTAGTATTAACTATTCAAAAGTTATGGCCAAGGTTAAAGTTTTTTAAAAGTGGGTCAAAAGTTATGGCCCAAGTTAAAGTTTTTTAAAAGTGGGTCAAACTCTAAGGTCAAGGTCAAAAATATTTACACCCAAGGAAAGGTCTTGTCAGGATAAATACACATGTGAAATCTGAAAGCCCTAGCACCAACTGTTCAAAAGTTATGGCCAAGGTTAAAGTTGGGTAAATTTTTACAAAAGTGGGTCAAACTCCAAGGTCAAGGTCAAATATGTTGGTACCAAAAGGAAAGTCTAGTCAATAAATACACATGTGAAATATGGACGGACGGGGCAAAAACTTATATACCCACGACTCTTCGATTACCAGGGCATTATTATAAAGTGGTTTAAAAGATAATTTCCAGACAAAACATGTCTACAGACAGACAAACAGACATGGTGATTCCAGGACACCCTTACAACTTCTTTGTAGGAGTTAGTATATAACTTCATTGTAGGGGCAAAAAAGTTTTAGCTTTTACCAATAATGTATGGCCCAGTGATCTTGACTTTTGAGATAATTCAATGTTTTACTACACCCACATCACTGTTTTCGTTATCCCTAAATGCTCTCCCATTGGAAAATGGTTAGTCTGTACTTTTCTGTTAAAACTTGAATTTCCTTAATCTGAGACTTAAACAAAACATGAGTTAAGCTAACTGGCCAAGTTTGCAATGGTTAAAATTGGCATTTAGGTGTGATTCTAGAGAATGTAATACGTACGTCTGGAAAGTGCAAAAGTTTACAACAACAGACAGACAAGTTTTGACAGTAAAAAGCTTACTAAAGCTTCTGGCTTAGATGGAATAATTAAATTAAATATGTTCAGCTTAATGTCAAATTTAAATTGTTGAAAAAAAATCATACATGTATTTACTTACATGTACCATTGACAAATCTGTTTGCATGTATCTTCTGAGGATATAGGTACTCTGGTATTTGAAGCTGTGATGACATGGTAACTGTGCCTACAGTGAAAATTAAAAAATGTCAGATACTGTCAATTCAATAGCATTTGGTTAATTATCTCCTTAGTACCACTGTATTTTTATGCATTTATTCTATAAATTAGCAGAATATATTTAAGAATAAGATAAGCAGAAATAACCTGAATGCTTATGGTTCTGCTAGTCTGATTCAAATAATTCACAGAAAAAAAATCCTGCTTTTCTGCAGCCTCATCCTGATTTTCTGCAATTATATTTTTGCTTTTCTATGTTTGATCTTCTATTATGGCCCCACCCTACCCCCAGGAGACATGGTTTGAACAAATTTGAATATACCTAACCTTACCTGAGGATGCTTCTGAATTTATATGGCTAAACATGGATTTGCAATTCTTTGGAAGAAGATTTTTAATGATTTCTCCTATGTATTCTCATTTTAAACTTTGATCACCAATTATGGCTGCTCCCTACCCCTAAGGGGACATGATTTGAACAACCTTGAATGTAAACTATCAAGGATGCTTCCATATAAATATGTCTAATCACTGCTTAACTCAATGTTCTTGAGAAGAAGATTTTTCACATGTATGCCTAACATAAAAATTTGATCACCCATTTAGGCCCTCCCAAACCCCAGGGGTAATGAATTGAACACACTTTAATCTATACTACCTGACAATGCTTTCATATAAATATGACCAATCATGGCTTTGCTGTTCTTGAGAAGGAAATTTTTAAAGATTTTTTCTATATATATATTTCTATGTAAAAATTTGTTCACTCATTGTGATCCCACCCCAGCCCCGGGGGTCATGGTTTGAACAAACTTGAATCTACACTACTTAAGGATGCTTCTTCATAAAATTCACCAATCATGGCTTTACTGTTCCTGAAAAGAAGAAATTTTAAAGATTTTTCATGTTTTCCTATGTAAAACTTTGATCACCCACTGTGGCCCCACCCTATCCCAAGGGGTCATGATTTGAACAAACTTGAATCTTCATTATGTCAGAAAGCTTTCACATAAGTTTCATCTTTCTGACCCAGTGCAAAAATAAGATGGGGGGAAAAGTATGTCAGCCACTTGATCATAAATAACAACATTATCTATATATATTGATGTATACCTTTGCAATAAATATTTCATTCTAGATTTTTTTTTTTTTTTACCTTTTTGCATGTAACATATATGTATAATCTTTGAGAAGCTATCAATGTGGTATAGTGGGGGACCATCTGCTCATTTTCTAGCAAATACCTGCAAGTTAAGAATACAACATTTTAGTGAATATTTCTCAAACATGTCATTAGTAAACACAAAATAGAATATACAGTACAACTCATTTACAGGGAAGTTACTCGGACTTGCTTTCTTATAACTAACTAAAGCTTCTTTATATATCTGCATGTATTTTGGAATGCATAAAAGTTTAACTCCGAAAACAACTGAGATTTACCTCTTTTTATGAGAACTGAGTTCTGTTGTATTTTCAATTTAAAATGTGTAGATATGTTTACAGTGGCATTAGTGCTCCTAAATAAATACTTTTTATCTCTAGCTCAATCAGAAATCAATTGATTTATTAGCTATATTACATTACTGCTTTTATTAATATTGCAAACAGAGCGTCAAACTTCAAAGTCGATGAATTATAAACATTTTTTATATCTATCAACAGGGTATTATTTAATCTCGGACCTATTATTTGGCTCGGACTTTCAATAATTTTCAAATTTCAGTGTAGAAGATTTATTTAGAAGTTAGAAAAACAAATATTGATGATTTTTTGTGTAGAACTATGTAGTTAGAAATTAGTCTTGAAATTAACACATATTTTTCTTTGTAGAAACTGGTCTTCCTAGGTATAAAGTTATTATGTGCATGTTTTAATTTAAATTTTGTGTTTTTTTTATTTGCAATAATGTTTTCTTGATTTATTTTGTTCTTGTTCAGTGCTGTTTTTGTGTTTTGGAAATGGGATTAGAACTTTGAAGTTTGTGTATCGAGTTCTAAGAGGGTTAGTCGTGCGGCGCACGGACTAACACATTTGCGCATGCGTCGAAATGGTACCTATCCTAGGCCCTTGATTTCTTCATATAAACCGTTTTTCAAGCCAGGGAGTGTGAAAAGTCCGATCTATGAAAGAAATCCCTGGCGCAGTGTCAC
The DNA here is from genome assembly GCF_033153115.1 of Saccostrea echinata. Taxonomy (NCBI): domain Eukaryota; kingdom Metazoa; phylum Mollusca; class Bivalvia; order Ostreida; family Ostreidae; genus Saccostrea; species Saccostrea echinata. Next base: position 16,100,671 of record NW_026889777.1, read on the forward strand.
TAAAATCTGCCAATAATGTCACGATACCGATAAAAAGGCCGAGATCACAGCATAGCATTACCTTGTGCACAAGTCCCTCACTAGACTACCCCTGTGCTCCACATTTCACGTTTGGCCTCCGTAAAATAGTAAATATTACATTCCGTAACCATAAATTATGGTTCTTTAGTAAGCTCCGGTAAAATAAAACATTGTTTTCAGCTTAAACGTCACGTAAACACAACCTCCCTACCTATCCACTTTACAAGAAAACAGCAGAAGATTCTATGGAGGCGTCACTTCCGCTTCTGTGACGTTATGACATTCGGCAAATCTCGGATGATTCCGTTGCTTTCCGTTCTCAACACAAGACTAGTGTATATGCTATATTTATTTATTTTTGTCATCTGTCTCACTTCAGTTAATTCATTTATTATCATAAATGTGAAAACTCAGGATTGGAATATGCATGTCTACATTGTTAAATATATACGTAATAATTCATCTGCATAAGCATGCAGATATGTCATAGATCTACTCATCCACATGTATTACATTCCTTCATAATTTTGATAAAAGTTCTCATTAACATTAGTAAGCATATGTCACAAGGGGAAATGAAACAAGTGATTGTTCCGTATTAAAATCATGCTGCAAACTTTGAAGAATCATGATCCGCCTCTTTGTTTTCCTCCAGCTAAGAGGTGCATTTTTAGTGTGCAAATCTTGAGTTTTCAAGCCGACGTGACGTGTAATTGTTTGTTACGTCATAATGCCCACACTGAAGTCGATGTTACATGTAGACAAATCCTCTTCGCTTTATGCAGTGTGTTGAAAGGGGGGGGGGGGTGATATCACATATATATTCGTCTTCTCAGAAGGTAAACATAATGTTGACCCCATCTTAAGTGCGATAATACTCATGTAAAGGTGCTGCACTTTATTGGAAGAAGAAGATTTTTCTACCCTGTTTCAAACCAACACCGATATCATGAAATGCATTTTACTTTTTTTTTTTATTAGATTAAAATAATACAGACTGACGTATTAATACTTACTAATGTAACGTTATAACGTATTGTCTTTGATCATGAATTTTTGGTATATTATGTACCTTGAGAACATGATATAGATCTCCTACGAAATGATTTGCGTAATAATTTTTTTTTTACGAAATGAATTAAAATCAATTTATTATTAGTACATATTTCATGTGTAAAATGATCTTTTCTGGTACAACGCAAGAATTCTTTAAAACTTCAATTATTTGGATGGGATTCCTTGAAAAGTTTTATGTCAACAGATCGTTATTCACATAATAAATCTGAAACATTTCTAAAAGGAAGACCTGAGCAACCATCGGACAGAAGAAAAAAATGGAAAGAACACTCATAAGCTTCAGGATACCGCCTACGTACAGACCTAGTTATCTAGAACTTGATGGGATCGAGAAAATACTTCGAGATATATGAGGTTTCGAGATATCCAGGGTAACATACTATGGAAATAATGATTTAAACTTTATTCTGTCGACCAATCAGATAAGGCCTAACATATCAAACCTCCTGCAAGGCTGTCAAAAGATACAAGTTTATGTGTCCGTCTAATAAATCGTCTGATTACAGAATATGAAACACTAAGGATGGGGTTTAGAAATAGACGACTAGGAGAACATCTCCCCGACAGATATGATAGGTAACACTGTTAGCACCTTGGAAATCAGCCTCGAAGCGGGGACCCCCCCCCCCCCTCGTTTGTTTATAATTTTTGTTTCTTACCTTGTGTAGTTTTATTATACCGTATAATGACATACAAATAGAATTGACGGAGAAATTACATATTTTCGAGAAAATAAAACTCCTTATACTTTATTAGGTGGGGGGGGTAATCCATGCTTCATTTACCTGTGATCAAACTAGTTTATGTTCCGCAGTCTTGTATGCATGTACTAGCTCAGTAACTCAGAACTATTTTATACAATGTATGAAAATATCTATACGTAAAAATAGTAAGGGGACGACCATTTGATTCGGGGGGGGGGGGGGGGCTGGCAGATTTTGGAAATAAATAATCTGTCCTCGAAAATGTTGGAAATAAATTATCTGTCCTCGACTTGCAAGAAAATAAATAATCTGTCCTTGACTAGTGATACCCCCTCCTCCCCCCCCCCCTCCACCACCACCACCACGAAATGGAGTTTTGGGCGTTTCCCCCCTTTTTTTTTTTGGCTTGTCAACTTTTTTCAGAGAAGAAGAATATAAATAATTTGTCCTTGATCATCTTAAAAATAAATCTGTTTTATGACAAACAGTGCACATGTACGCTAAATAACATAGACTTACTTCTTAAATGTCAAAGATATATTGTATATCAGAACTATTTTGAAAAGTAGGTCAAAGGTCAAATTCGAAGGTCACGATACCATGGTATTTTACAAAAGCCAAAGTACCAAGCAATATGTGTGAAAAATATCAAATCCATACCTCTTATAGTTCTCAAGATTTAGGGTGTGACAGATGGACAGACGGAAAGAAAGACTGACATTGCTTCTGGCCATGGAGGATAGATAGACTAAACACGTACAGGTATCTTAAATGAATATTTCTAATATGTAATTTCAATTATCAATCATTATTAACTCTAGCTTTGAAGGCTGGGGAATCATATTTCTATGTGAATGTCAGATTTTCTATGATAAATGCTGTTTTATCGGTCTTAATATTTGTGGATTTTTTTCTCTGTTGTTATAAATCATAATGCTAGTAGCAAATAATTAACTGGCCACCCCTCTTTAATGATGCTATAAAGCAAGCGACACTTGTGTTCCTTGGCACACTGTAGTTCACTATCGAATCCAGCACCCTCTACTGTTGCTAATTGGTGGATCAGAATTATTATTGACATATACCTTTGAGATTCTAAGTAAAGCGTTTTAACATTTCTTCTTGATTTAACTGATTTTTTCCCTTAAGATAAAAAGTATTTTTAAAAAACTCTGCCTTTCATGATCTTATTTTCACAATGTGCTTTATTAAAATCAAATCAATCATCGAAACAATTTTTTAGGCAGGCGCGTAGCATCGGGAGAAGGGGGGGGGGGGGTTTGAAACCTAAATTTTTACTGTTAATTTATTATGAAAATGTTCACTGAAAGGCCAGTTGACTCCCCCCCCCCCCTTTCGACTTTGCAGTTTAGTAAAATCCGGTCATGTTAATGTTAAGAAAAAATTATGATTAAAAAGGTTTGACTCCCCCCCCCCTCCCCAACGGAATAGGATTATCGACTTTGGGAAATTCATCCTATTTCCATTTTTATTTGTCCAAGACTATTCAGGTAAGTTGTATTTCTTTTCCGGCTGCCCCCCCCCCCTCCTCCCCTTTCAAAATCAATACTACGTGCATGTTAGGTGAACATCCTAGCTTGTGATTTGTCTTGGTAGTATCTTCGCATCTGCTTGCCTTTCATATTTTTGTATCCTGTAATACCAAATTTTTCGACTTTCAGAAATTCATTAATATTAATCGTGGCTTGTGTAGATGTCGTAATTTTATTTAAAAATCAACTAACGTTTAACTCAATATTTAAAAATCTTAAATATCAATAACAACTAAATTGGATTAACAGCACACTAAAAGTTTTGATTTACGTATTAGTTTGTAATCACACTTTCGTATTCTCTGATTTGCTCTTGCGCGAGTTCAAATCTTAGTGTCATTGTAGAAAATAATCATGCATATACTTGTTACAAAAAAAATTATACACACGGATAGAATATTTATCAATTTTTATTGTATAACCTAAAAAGATTTTTTTTAAATTCGGTAAATTACCTGTTTTTCTAGAACATTTAATGCAAAAATTATTCGATACTGGCATACAAGCAATTGGTCAAATGTTTCGAAAACAGGGATATACCAAGTTTGACTTGTATTGATAATATGAATGAGAATACACTTTTTTTCTTCAATACAGGCTTGTTTTATATTATGGAATTAGTTGCAGCGTGTGTACACAAACTTGTTTGCAAAAAAAAAAAAAAAAAAAAAAAAAAAAAAAGGACACCAGACCGGTGCTTGACCAAAGGTGGACGTGGTAGTTGAGTCAGTATGGTTTCTACAGGAAGAGAGAGATTGATAATTGATAATCTCGGAAATGACTTAATAAGTTTTAACTGAAACATCAATTTTCATAAAATATACTATCATTTTAAATACAGTGTAACGTATCGCAAATCGAAAAGAACCGGCAGTGTAGTATACCGGATACGGATGCCAGAGCATTGGCTAGAAGCAGTCACAATGCGTGCTTACAATCATTCTCAGGAAGCCTTGGCATCACTTAAAGAAAATTTGGAACATTGCTGCAATACTTATGATGAAAAAAGAATTCTTACAAATCCAAATTATGGAACTTTTCTTCCTCTTTCTTAAACGTGAAGCTTAAGATATCTGTTGAATAGGCTCAGTCTTAGTTCCGGTAACATGATGAATATAATTCAACAGTTTTACCGACTTCGCAAATTTGAAGATGTCCCTCTACTTTTAAAGTACAAATACTCTATATGTGATTTTTTTTCTCTCTAAAAATAGAATGTTTCTTTTGCATGTCAGACTCAGTATATATTATTCCTGAAAAAAACTATTGGGACTCTCATATGGGTGAAACTAGAATTTATTGAATGACCATGACACCCTCATATATGTTTTAAAGAATTGTGTGTATGTGTCCGAGATGGTTAAACTGTATGTGCACGCAAACAGCTGCTTTAATTTTAAAAGACTGGAAGTCAATGTTCAAACACAGTCAGTACATGTAATTGTGTTTGTGACCATATTCTTTGGAAGATGAGATTGGTATATAGATTCGAAGCTGACTTTTCACTCCCTGTTACTGTTTGAAGGCTACTAAGTTTACTCCTATTTCACTGACCTTGCAAGTAGTGCCCGTTTAATTTTTAAAAGTTTTTTTCCTTAAATATTCCTATGGATGTATATGAGGTGGAATAGCTTTTTTTCATGACATAGACTGAATGAAGAGGGTCTAAAATATAAAAAATATAACATGATATGGGTAATTATACTCTTTGATACATATTAGAAGGGTGTAAAGAGATCCGTATTTACCTGCTTCTCAAAGGTAAAATTCCCATATTTCTCATTGTTTTGATTGGTTGATTTTAAGTTCTGTTCAATGCAGGCCATGGAGGATATCATCGATGCAAAGAATCAAATCGGCCGCAAACCTTCAACACTAATGCAGATCATGATTCCTTGAATCTATTCGACGTGAATTTGCCGATGATTTCTACAAATGCTGCTGCACGGTGCAAAATGGACATCAAAATAAATATAAAGTGTCGAGAAAATTATCGCTGTGTCATAAGCATCCGCAGCAAATATAGTACCAACTTTACTCCAAAATTTTAGTACTGTAATTATCCGTCTGGTGCGAAACCCGGATAGGCTCATTTTTGACAAGACAAAAAAAAATTAACTCGTTATAACGAGATAATTATCTCGTAATAACTAGTTAGTATCTCGTAATAACGAGTTAGTATCTCGTTATAACGAGTAAGTATCTCGTTATAACAAGTTAGTTATCTCATTATAACGAGTTAGTTATCTCGTTTTAACGATATAGTTATCTCGTTATAACGAGTTTGTTATCTTATTATAACGAGATAATTATCTCGTTATAACAAGTTAGTTATCTCGTTATAACGAGATAAAAATTGATCTAAAGAGTTGATATATCTAAGTAAAGAATAGATCATTATTTATAGGAAATATACAGAAGCGAGTCGATCAAACACCGCATTTCCTAATGTGCATATTCCAACAACCACAAATAGATCGGCCGCAATGATCATTTACTAGTAAGGCCAAATAAAAAAATATGTGTTGTTCCGGTTACCCGACCTTCCCTATTTTATACCCCCGACCCTAAACTTTTTTTTTTGGCAATTTTCATATTTTTTCCGAAATTTTCCCCGATTTCCATCATTGGCTCCGGTTTAAGTTTTAGTTTCAGCACAATCTAATTAAAATTAGATGTTCCGAATCCGCTACCACTTCGTTTGAGAAGCGGTAGCGGATTCGGAACATCTAATTTTAATTAGATTGAGTTTCAGTAATGACGGCCTCCTTGCAAAACATAGTGCTAGTATTTAATAGTGTTAAATCCAAAGCAAGCTAGCATGTAGGTGTCCCCTACGAATATTGACTAGTATATTTTCACACCACATCTAAATGCTATTTGAAAAGCAGTGCTAGGTATTATTTAGAAAAATTAAGAAAATCATTTTGTTTAAAAAAAAAAAATCCCTACCTACCTATCCTAATTTTTTTTTTGAAGTGTAACCGGAACCACACATATTTTTTTGTTTGGCCTAATATAATTTATGTAGGATAAAGTTATAACATTTTTACTAGATTTTTATTCTCAAAAGGGACAGGCAAACGAGCAAATATAAATTGCAATCAATGCATTTTTAATGGCAGGCATGAGATAGCATTTCTGTATTTGCATAATTTCATGCAAATGTTAAACTTTGGAGGAGGAGGGGGGTGTACTGACCCAATCACACTTCTCTGGTGGTTTTCATTAAATTTTAAGTCTGACGTCTGAAAAAAGCTGTTGGAGTAAAAAAAAGCTACATTTGTACATCGTGTAACAAAAATAATACAGCCAATCAGTAAGATTGATCTCTCCCAATCATTTTTCAACTAAAATGCTCGGCTTACGTGATACTGAAATTTTAGTCTGCACACAATCAGGGGCCTAACATACATTACAAAGTACATGTACCAGTAGAAGATATGAGCATACATCGTGAGCAACACAAGGAAATGGGGGTTCGTGCAATCGCATCTTCTCGGGCCTTTCCGACAAGCTAGGAATCACTTTTTCCCAGTTGTCGGAAAGGCCCGAGAAGATGCGATTTGGGATTAGTGTATACAAATGATCAAATGCGGAGATGTCCAAGTGTTTGCATTCGTCCCCAGCTACAGCAGTGGGCAGATTAAAAGATGAAGAGTCTAGTATATTTATCATACATTGAATATTTTGAAAAATCATATGATTTTATAAAAAAAAAAATGATTGAAATCATCTGAATGTACATGATATCTGATTCCTGGCATACTTGTTTAAAAATAAAAACCATGCATCAGTTACATAAACAAGGTACAGTTGAAACATATTACAGTGTATCCTCTATGAGAATTATACCAGTTCAGTATGTTTGAATTACAGTAGTATTTATGTAAAATTTATTTTTGTATATACACTGTATGTAATAAAATATCTTCAAGCGAAGGATACAGGATAAAAACGGGAAGTCTTTTTAAAAGTGTATACATACTAGTATATAACTTATATGCTATATGTTAATGTTTTTTATCTATCGATCAATAAAAATATTCAATTAGGATGATACTCCACTCATGTAAAGTGATCCGTGCAGATTGAGTGTATCTTGATATTGACAGTCAACAGTGTGATGCATGGTTCATTGGTGCTGAACATTCTGAAAATAGAATACTACTATATATGCGCGACTGCATCTTATACCAAAGTGAAATCGACATCGTAAGCAGGACACAGAAATAGAGGTTCGTGCATACAAAAGATCCAATGCGGAGATGTCCAATTTTAAGGTTTTGTCAAGGGTCAAGATGTCTAAAAATTTATTTTTACAACAGCTCCAAAACTATGTGAGGTATAAAGTTAAAACTTTTACAGTTTATAAATATATCATTGATTAACAGATAGAAAGTATCACTTGAAAACAAATATTTAAAAAAAATATTTTTAGAGGAAAAAAATGCAAAAAATTTGCACATTTAAAAAAAAAATGCACCTGCTTAAATCTGTACTTTTAGTGAAAACCATCATTGCAGAAATAATATATGTTTATCAATGAAGGGCAAGTTAGACGTGAATGGTCTCTTAAAGGCTGTTATTGAAAGCATGACATGTATAAAGACAAGACCCCTATAAAATCCGCCATTTGCAATGTACTTTCGGTTTCAAATCTTAACATTTGGACAAAATAAACAGGGAAAACAACTTTCCAGAGGTCATCGAAGTCCAACTTGCCCTTCATTAATTGATAAATATATATTATTTCTGCAATGATGGTTTTCACTAGAAGTACAGAATTAAGAAGGTGCATTTTAAAAAAATACATGCATTTTTTAAAAAGAATTTTTCTCGATAAATACTTTTTTAAAGTATTTGTTATCAAATGATACTTTCTATCTGTTAATCAATGATTTATTTATAAACTATAAAAGTTTTAACTTTATAAACCACATAGTTTTGGAGCTATTGTAAAAATAAATTTTTGGACAAGTTGACCTTTGACAAAACCTTAAGTGTTTGGATCCGCACTCCGCTACAGCAGTGAACAGTTGGAAAAGATGAGGCGTTTTATATGCATGAATCAATTAAGCGTGAATGAAGAGAAAATATGGAAAATTATTCAAAATTGACCTTACCAACTTGAATAGTGGTTGGGCATTTATCAGTAGATATTTAACGACAATATCAAAATATATCGGATTATTTTTTACTTTGCAGTGTGTCACTAAACAGAAAATTGAGAGCCTTCTTTTGAACTTGATAAAAGTAAATTTAAACCATAAAAGTTTGTTACACTCAGTATTATAATGTTTTCTTGATACTAGTATTGTATTTAAATCATTTTAATAGCTCTGTTTTTAGTTGGAAATGAACACATTCAGGGCACTAGCAATTCCGGTTTTGAGGCACATTCAACAGATAATTAGCCAACAAAAGGGGGGGGGGGGGGGTCAGTGGAGAGCAACCGTTAAGTAGTTTTCTCTTCTATGGAAAAGTTTACATTGCCCCATCCCCCTTTCCTCTTCTGCTCCCTAGGAGGATGTATTTACATGTATTTATGAAACCACACTGACTGACAATTCAAATTGTACAAAATAACCTGAATTTCAAGTATGTATCATTTACTAAAGTAAATGATGTCTGTATTTGAAATCGAAAGTAAGTTTTGTAGGTAAATTCAATCAGAAATCTGCAGTATCAGTAGTAAAGGGCACAGGAACGTTCTCTTATGCAACATTTCCTAGTAGTATCTAACACACATCTCTCCACCCCCCTCCCCCCATTCGAGCCTAACTTCCAAAATATTTTTCGAGAAAATATTGGCTCGTTATAATTTGGTACGAAGGGGGGGGGGGGGGTATGAAGAGGTTATGTTATCCATGTTTCGTTTGCCTTTGATAACAATGAAAACATATTGTGAAGGTTGGTGATTTACCATAGGCTATAGAGCATATGTTTCAACTTTCAAGGTAACTTTAATATTTTTTCAAGTATCAGGCTTTCTTTTTCTTTTTTTTTAATCTTACGATATTTCGTCTACGAGTTTCATTTCAAAATACGGTAAGCTGTTAAAATTTCGAAATCATTATGCTTATAAATATATGTTAACGTTGATAAAACCAACTTCACCGCGTTCTTTAATATCATAGCGAAAGGGCAATACGGTGTATATATAAAATATCATATGAACATGTATAAAGCCAGAACGTCACATTGAGTTCTTTTCAATGAATATTGCGTGTTCTGAGAAAATATGTTTTTCAAAGATACTACCATGATAAATCATAAATAGAAAGGGTGTTCTTTAAAGTCAATGCATGTTGCTGTCCAAATTTCATTTTTTTTCCCCTCTCTTCTGTTTGACTTTAAAGAATTGTATCTACGAGATAAAGGGGGTGGGGGGTTAAAGCTATCTACCTAGAATTAAAATACGTGCATCAAAGAAGACACATATTACATATAAAGATACATTTCTTGAAAAGAAAGTATTCAGAATATTGTGTTAGATAGGGAATGGTGTAAGCTGAAATACATATCAAAAAATATATTTTGCAGTATGCTTTATTCAAACAGGAAAGGAAGATCATCTTTCAATAAAGTGCAGCACCTTTACATGAGTATCATCGCACTTCAGATATAGTCAACTTTATGTTTACCTTCTGAGAAGACGAGTATAATTTATGCGAGCCTCCCCCCCCCCTTTTTTTTTTTATTCCTTCACACTGCACAAAGCGAAGAGGAGCATCGACTTCAGTGTGGGCATTATGACGTAACAAACAATTACACGTCACGTCGGCTTGAAAACTCAAGATTTGCACACTAAAAATGCACCTCTTAGCTGGAGGAAAGCAAAGAGGCGGATCATGATTCTTCAAAGTTTGCAGCATGATTTTAATACGGAACAATCACTTGTTTCATTTCCCCTTGTGACATATGCTTACTAATGTTAATGAGAACTTTTATCAAAATTATGAAGGAATGTAATACATGTGGATTAGTAGATCTATGACATATCTGCATGCTATGCAGATGAATTATTGCGTATAGATTTAACTATCCCAATCCTGAATTTTCACATTCATTATAATAATTGAATAAACTGAAGTGAGACAAATGACAAAAATAAATAAATATTGCATATACACTAGTCTTGTGTTGAGAACGGAAAGCAACGGAATCATTCGAGATTTGCCGAATGTCATAACGTCACAGAAGCGGAAGTGACGCCTCCATAGAATCTTCTGCTGTTTTCTTGTAAAGTGGATAGGTAGGGAGGTTGTGTTTACGTGACGTTTAAGCTGAAAACAATGTTTTATTTTACCGGAGCTTACTAAAGAACCATAATTTATGGTTACGGAATGTAATATTTACTATTTTACGGAGGCCAAACGTGAAATGTGGAGCGCAGGGCTAGTCTAGTGAGGAACTTGTGCACAAGGTAATGCTATGCTGTGATCTCGGCCTTTTATCGGTATCGTGACATTATTGGCAGATTTTAGTGACACTGCGCCAGGGATTTCTTTCATAGATCGGACTTTTCACACTCCCTGGCTTGAAAAACGGTTTATATGAAGAAATCAAGGGCCTAGGATAGACCTGTACCATTTCGACGCATGCGCAAATGTGTTAGTCCGTGCGCCGCACGACTAACCCGCTTAGAACTCGATACACAAACTTCAAAGTTCTAACCCCATTTCCAAAACACAAAAACAGCACTGAACAAGAACAAAATAAATCAAGAAAACATTACTGCAAATAAAAAAACACAAAATTTAAATTAAAACATGCACATAATAACTTTATACCTAGGAAGACCAGTTTCTACAAAGAAAAGTATGTGTTAATTTCAAGACTTATTTCTAACTACATAGTTCTACACAAAAAATCATTAATATTTGTTTGTCTAACTTCTAAATAAATCTTCTACACTGAAATTTGAAAATTATTGAAAGTCCGAGCCAAATAATAGGTCCGAGATTAAATAATACCCTGTTTATCCCCATTTATAATTAACCTCCTAGTGTTTTTAAAACACTGAATTTATCACAGCACACCCCAATGCCTGCCCTGGTGGCAAAAAGATCAAAGAAAACATTATTCTTTTCACTCTTTAAGTCTTGACCTTTTGGTTAAGTGATTATAGTGGATTGTACCACATAGGAAGAAAAAAAAGACCCCACAAAGGGACACAACTCATTTACTATTAGCAAACTAGTGAACATGAACTACAATGTATCTAAACAGATGTGCCCCCACTGTGTATGTCATTAGTACATTGTAGTAATTATATAAATATCATGGTTCTATATACAGAGAGAGTAAACTCTTTGTGATTATACATGTACATTTACAAATAAATGTTTTGATTGGTGGTGATGGGTGAATGTGAGGTGTAAAGGAGAGTATGGAGAGGAAGAAATAGGGAAGGTCGGAGTCAGACAGAGGAAGAAAAAGGAAATTCAAAATAGTAGAGTTGAAGGGATGATAAGGAGAAGGATAAATTAAATACCCACCCCACTTTTTTCCAGGCCACCCTTCCATTAAGTATCTATTTTTAGAACAAAATGATTGACTTACAGTCTGATTAAAAAAAAAAATTAGGTATATCCTAATATATATGTATAACTTTACAGTGCTGTATATTGCTTGGTGAGGTTTACACCAGACCCAGGTGCAACAGGCAAAGAGTGCCTGTGCCAGGTCAATCTTATTTCAACATATCTATTTATTAAGCTGTCAGCATACATGTATATTGCCAATAAATTATATTACATTCATCTGGTGATAAAGGAGATGATAAAAATATGACAAACTTACAGAAAATATGCAGTTGAATTCACTCAGCTCTTTCTTGTCTGCTTTCTCAGCCGCATGATGACGTAATATGTGACGTACGGCATTCCATAAAAAAACTACTTTTGGTTTCGTTAAATAAGTGTATACCCCGTAGTCATCAAAGTTCCGACTTCGACTCGGAAATAAATTTTTAAAATAAAGATTTAAAGGACAAAAATTATAGTTATTTAGATATTTCACGATTCTGTGATGAATACGAAATTGACTGGCCGATTTAGCCAGGTTCTACTTGCACTTCCTGTTACAGAAAAAAAAAAACGAGTGTACCCTCCTGTGGCTTGTTCCAGAGTTTCCTTTGGGATTTATGTGCCCTAATCCCTTGAAACTACGGTGAATATGTATGTACTGTTAATTGTTTGTCATATTTTGTGTTTAAAATGTAGATTCTTATTGTTATTCATTTTGCAACGAAAATTTTCAGAGTAAATTCGGATCTCGTTTTCGTTTCAGGTTCAACGTAACACGGCCAGGTGAATCGAATGGTTCCGTTTCATCGAAGTCATAATGAAGTTATGCATTTTTTATGCTAAACGACATTTATTTGAAGGCTTTACTAAATTTTGAGTAAGTAATTAACATTAAAAGTGATTTTTAACTGTGTATATTAAATTGTTCTGACACATGTGCAGAGACTTTTACAGTGTATCACCTGATCACACAAAATATTTTAGGACGCAGGTCCCACAAAAGATCCAATTTTCTTGGGGATTAATCTCACAAATGTGAGGGTAATGAATGAAAAAAATACCTTGTAATAATTAAACTGTTGCATTTGATATATTCTAATTATTTTATGCAGATTAAAAAAATCCATCTTTTCAGCATTATAATGTCTGTAAAACTCATAAATCCAATTGGAATATCATAACTAAAATTGACTATTATATCTAATTTGGACAATAGGTTCCAATAACAACCTTATACAGTGTTTTCCCTTTATTTCAAAGTAAAGCATTAGAGATCAATTGTATCTGGCTTTGGGTTGATGTTTATGACAAATCTCTGTGGACCTTACAACAATTAAATTAAATTTTATTTTTTTTATTTCAAAGCGGCATTTTTATCAATTGAAGGGATTAATTTGGCCGGTAGCTGGTTCTTAGGGAAATCACTACTTATATAGAGAGTTGCACGGTCAATAAAATTTTCTGATGTCTGACATATGCCTCTATTGTGCAGTTATTAATGTACAAAACACAGGGTCTTCTGTTTTGCTCAAAACATGTAATACCAGTGCAGTTTAACATAAACAAGTTGACAAAACATGGACCTTTCAGGTGATAACATGGAATTTATTGTATGTAATGACAGATCCTATTCAGTAATTATAGGAGTTAGCCCCTTTGACTGAAACAATTGGAATATCAGTATGGGTAGTAATATAATAAAAATTTTTATGATTTAATTTCTTTGTAGGAAATGCTTGTCAGGACAAAAGACTGAAAAACTGCCTTTAAACACAGCCATCATTAATGTAAATGGATTCATAAGGAACATCCAAACAATATGATACTAGGATCATCAGAGACTGGCAATTTTTACCACTCACTGTGATAGATGCATCTAAATAAACATTGAAATGTTAAATTTTTTTGTTCATTGCTTTTCCTCATATGGTATTAATATTGCATAATATTCTTGTGAATATCGCACGATTTTCACACGAAAAACAGACAAAGTGGAATTCGCATGAATATCATGCGAAATTTTAGTCGCATGAAAATCGCATGAATTTCGCATGAAATTTGTGTGATAACATTCGCATGAAATTCGCATGTGGGACTTTTCACATGATTTTTGTATGATTTTCGCATAAATTTCATGCGAAAAGGCAAACGCATGAAAATCATGTGAGCCACTTTTCCCTGTGTAGGAACATGATTTATGGATTGCTATTTACGAAATTCGGTAATAGACAGGTTACATCTTATTCTTCATACATAAACATGAAGTCCTACTTCTACACAACCTTTAACATATATTTTTGTACAAATTTATAGATATAAAATTATATTATTTACCATAATCTGAAAAAATAGCAATAAATAATTTTTGAGACAAACAATAAGTCATCATGCACAATAAAACAACAAAAAGTGCAAAAATCTAAAAAGCATGTCTTTGCGGCTATTTCAACCATTTCACAGACGAGAAATATCAAGAAACATACATTAAGTAGAACTTTAAAAAAATCATGGACAGTTAACAAATCACCGAATTAAAATTACATCACACTAACATAAAGGCATGGAAATAGCCGGCGATTATTCAAATATTGTATCTAAGGTGTCGCTTAATATGAATCCATGCTGCATCTAAGGTGTAGCTCAATATAAATCCATATTGTATCTAAGGTGACGCTTTTGATATAAATCTATCCTGCATCCAAGATGTAGCTTATCATGAATCCACAGTTTAAGATTTTACACATGAATTTTTAACGATAACTGGAACAACTAGGCTTAAAAGTATCCTCATGGTATTTTTGTAACAATGTGTCCAGAGTGGTACGGTTACATCCATTCATTATCATTGGATACCTGGAAATATTGCATTATATTTATACATCCACTGAAGATTTTCTCCTTTATTTAAATTGTGAAAAACCACTTCTTATTTATACAGACATAAATATAAACAATAAAATGTCTTTCTTTACTTTTACGGTTGTAGCTATTACAAAAAATATATATACATCACGCGATTGGCATTTAAAAAAAAGTATAGTTTAATAATCACAAATAAAAATATGTGCGTATATTGTGGGGGTATTTGTCAGAATGATTTCCATGAAATGTAGAAAAAAAATAATCCAGCTTAATCATGAAATAGAGCTGGGGTTTTTTTTTTATTGTTTACAAGGTCGATTGTTTATATAAAAAAAGCAGTAAATTAAAACATTGTACAATCAAAGAAATAAGTGGAAATTCAATAAGCTTCTGTTTAGAGGAATTACAATGTAATTCACTCCGTAAAGTATTTAACAGGTTGGGACCAATGTCCACTGTTTAGGAGCTTGGTCCCTCGGAAATTCCAAATCTTCTTGAGGATCAATCTAACAAACTGTATGGTTTCAGAAAAACTTGCTTGCCAAAGTTATTCCTTTTTAAGTATTTTGATGCGGATTTATGATATCTTTAATTAAAATAAAAATTTTCACTTTTTGCACTGTAAATATATATCTCATTTGGGATATTATATCCCATTTGGGCGATTGGTCCCAACCTGTTTAAGGGTGAATTAAAAAAATATGACCAAACGCATATTAATAAACCCACACTAAAAATACAGGCAATGAAAATAGATTTCTATGTCTCAGCATATGTCTTTAGATAGTGTCTAAATACCTGCCAAATATCTTGTTGATATCTCAGTTAACAAAAAAGTTATGCCCAAAAATGATGCTAAAATTGCCAGGAGTGCAACACCTTTTGTGACATTTTGAAATTTCAATATTTTTTGGAGATCTGTGAAATAAATAATAATGCTTTATGTTGAAAATAAAGACTTTCCTGATAATATTCAAAGTATTGAGCTTTAAATGTGGACTGTAGTAACTTTTTTAATCAAGTTGTGGTCATGGCTGATGTTTAAAAAAATGTTATACCATGTCAGGAGTGCAACAGAAAAAATGTATGTTGCCAAAAAAAACATCAATTGTAAAATTCTGAAAGAAAATTAAGACAAAAAAGAATTTTTGAAGTGTAAAACAATAACTGATATACATTTTAAAACTTAAAAATGTTATACAAATCACAAACAGCATTAATGAGAGTCAAGTATATGTGCATACCCAATAATGTCAGGAGTGCAACATTTGATGTTTTGCTCCCAAGCATGAAAAAACTATTATCATTATATGATTTTCTGATTTTTATTTTGGAAAATAAAGACACAAAGAACATTTTTACCAAATAGATTAATCAATTACAGGATCTGTCTGTGCTTCAGATCTATAATTCTATGGTCAGGAGTGCAACACATTTTTTAAAGATTCAAATTGTGTGACGAAAACACTTCTATTCATGCTTAGAAGTAGGGATGTCAACGAATATTCGAGTACTCGACTATCGTTCGATCATACCGACTATCGACTAAAATTTTTTTAGTCGGTTATTCGTTAAAAATTTGCTACTTAATAGAAATCTTAAATTCAAGGTAAAAAAAAATTGGATATGCTCATTTCATTTATTAATGTATCATTGCTCAGTGCTTTCGTGAATAAAACTCAGGGAAAGGCTTTAAGTAACCGGTCTTCGTTAATGTTCAAAGGATTTTTTTGTTTGGCAAACATGCATTGGCATACTTTAAAAACTGTCAGATCCAAATTGTAAAGTTTTAACCTGCAATTCTGTATGATCTCCTATAATGCAAGTATCAATTAATGAATAATAATTAAACAGCTGTTACATATTTGTAAATACAAACAAATTGGGGGACAGTTATGAGCGTGTCTCTCTCTCTGATATTAATATCTATCATTTCAAAATTGTATTGATTGTTTGCAAAAAATCTCGTAATTAAAATTTATCGCAAGCTCTCTTTGTTTTTATAAGAGTTACGCTTTAATTGTTTAACAATCACGGATCACTGTCAAGACACATTCAAATGGCTTCAGGTAACAAATCAACAACGGGTACATGCACTAGCAGCATGAAAACAAAGGATAAGTGTGAGCGCTTGATTTTCTGTATATAGATAAAATGTGCAGTAAATATCATATTTGAAATCAAATACATTGGATACATATATTTATTACTACGTAAATGTTAACGATTCAATAATTTGTTGTATAATGGTGATAGCGTAAATTAAATATTGTACATGCTAAGAGTCTGTTACAGACAATTAGGAAGTATGACATGAAAATTTAATTTAAATTTCAACGAGTACTCGACTATCGTTCGACTAAAGCCTCCGACTATTCGACTAAGCTGTCCGAGTAAAATTGACATCCCTACTTAGAAGTATTCATTAATTAATTATGATTTTTGTATAATTTAATACTAAATTATTGACAGTTTTATTATTAAAATCCTTCTTTTTTCAATTTTATCAATTCAGAGGTGTTTTTATCTTTTTGTGATTTTTTTAATGAATGTTAAAAATAAACACGCTAAAAAATTGTCATAAAATTCAAGTAATTCCTCCTCAACTTCAATGGAAACAACAGAACATTTATCTTCTATATATACATTTAAGCTAGTTTTTTTTTTTGGCATAAGTAGGGAATAATTCCAGATAAAATGCGAATTTTAAATACTTTCATCTGTTTTAATTATGAAGTATTGGACTATAAATATTGCACAATTTCATTACCACTTGATGTTGCCAGCACTTTATGAATTTTTGTGTTCTATGGTTTTAATTTTAAATTTTACTACAGTCAGGAGTGCAACAAAACTGCTTTATAATTACCAAAGCTTTTAAACTATCTTTAGTAAAAAAATAAGTCGAAAAAAAATGTTTGATACTATTTGATGTTCAAAACACTATGTCTGTCAACAAATTACAGAAATTTTACAGTCAATTCAGGGAATAGTTTTCATCATTTTATACATATTTTTAAATACAATTCATATATATTACACTTTGCAAACAATCATGTTTTAAGGTCCTCAAAATATGAAAAAAAACTGCTGTAAACGATGAAAAATATCAAAATGACAAATTGATTTACAAAGCAAGAATGGTTTATTGTGTTCTAATTTTTAAAACAATGTTAAATAAAATACATATCAAATGTCAGGAGTGCAACACAAAATGTAACATAGGGTCACTTTAAAATTTAGTATTTTTTGTAAGAGAACTCGTATATAAAAATTCTTTTTTGGCTTAGATTTAAAGAATTGACTTGAACAGTCAAAAAAGTGAATTTTGGGGAATTTCATTCTTCATAATTTTTTTCATATTAAAACTTTTCAAACCAGAATTGAAAAAAATGATGTAAAATAACAATCAAAAAGCCAATTTTTTGTCACATATACAAGAGAAGATACTCAATCAAGGTCTAGATTTAATCATTTATACCCCTTTTACCATTTTGAAGCATAAAAACTATAATTTCTTGTGATTATGTATTTTAGAAAGTCTTTTAAGGTGTTATGATATTTTCCTTTTTTCAAAAGAAATTTTACTGATAAAAATTCTGAAACTTTTTAATCCAATTCTCTTTTCTATTGCCACTTCAGGATTTTAAACTAGAATGCATGTACAATATGATGATGTAAGTAAAAATATGTTATAAGTAGTTGAATTTTTCCCAAAAAAAATTCAGTTTGGTAGTCATTTTTTTTTAATTCACCCTTAACAGTGATTATGCCTGTATGTAAGAGACTACTATTACAAGTTTTGAAAACTCCACAACAATAAAACATGTATGTTTCTTATTTGGATATTTTACTAGAAAAAGGCATTAATGATAACCTAACAACAAAACTTTACGATAAACGTGATGACTTCAACTTTTCAATCACAAACTTTCCGGAAACAGTGTATATGTAGCAATAAACTATTATCACTTGCATATGGAGTTTTTGTCTCCAAAATTACATTTAAATTTAGTATTAATGAACTTTTGAGCTTGATTACTATTTGTTATCTTCATATTTCATTTAAGACATACAGACTAATTCAGTGTCAATATGATTACAAAAATTCAGTTTAATCGTGCATCATGTCAATGTTTAAGGTGTTTTTTTTTCTATAGCTATAATTGATCTTTGAGTCTGGTGCATGGCATTATATTTTTTTTACCTGTGAAAATCGCATTCCAATGTCCCATCAACCTTTCTCTCAGGCACAAATTTTTACGTGGTATTTTCTTTCAAATGTGAAGAAGTGCAAAAATCTAAACAAAAATTAGTAAAAAAAACTTATGATAGAGTATAAATCAAAAAGGTTTCTGATTTGTCAAAGTCTTCACTTGAGTTATCTGGGGAAAATGTGTACATATGTATATACATGAAGTCTCTATAATAAGAATTTCAACACTTTATACAAGCATTTCCCTGAAAATAAATTAAAAGTCCAGACTTTTTGAAATCATAGACAAGTGCTTTTTCAATTAAAATGGAACTCGTAAATCTACATACCTTGTCACTGGTCATCTGCAAAAACTATTTAGTTTAAAAACATTCTAATTGTACACACAAGTACATGTACCCCTAAGTTGATATTAAAAAGATTCTTGACTTTCTGTAGAACAATATCTATCATGTTGTTTTTGGAGATCAAGTCTACCAACAGCCTGTTGGAATTCCATGGATACTTATTGCTCCCCGTTATAATCAGACCTATTTTTGAATTCATATAAAGCCGAAGTTATTTATCAAAAATTTCTACCTGAAACGAAGAAGGCTCTAGCATCAATTCTGCATTGGGATATTTTGACGGCGTTTTATCAATTTATAATATTCATTTTCATTCCTATATTATACATTTGATTCGATATACATTGTATTCCTTTTAACTCGAAATATAATATAACATTGAGTCTGACACATCTGTTTCATATTTGGATATTTTACTAGAAAAAGATATTAATGGTAACCTAACAAAAGAACTTTATGATAAACGTGATGACTTCTTTTCTATCGTCAACGTCACTTATTATAAGATTTACATTATTGAAGTGTCAATATACTATTATCACCTGCATATGGATTTATGTCTCCCAGTTTATTCGATGTGCAAGAGCATGTTCTTAACACATTCTTAAACGAGGCTAGCTATTGACAAATAAATTGATGGTACAAGGATATCAACAATCCCGATTAAAGTCAACATTCCGCATATTCTATAGCCGGGAAATAACGGAAAAATCCGTCGACAATTCAGTGTGAAAATAATAACCTAACAATTAGTATGAAAAAAAGTCAGTCAGCATTTGACTTAATGATAGATTGTATTTGCTGATAAGGTCATTGTATCGACCATAGAACTTACGAAATGATGACTTTAAACGAGACTGCTGATATTCTTGTTTCATCAACTTGTTTGTCAATAACTTACCTCGTTTTAGAAATTGTTCACAGGTAGAGCTTGCTCTGGCGTATCGAATCAACTGAGAGATAAACCCCGTATGCAGGTGATAAGGGTACATTGCTGTATAAGTCAGGGAAATTGGCTATTGAAAATTTAAAGTCATCACGTTTATCATAAAGCTTTGTTGTTAGATTACCATTAACGTCTTTTTTTAATAAAATATCCAAATATGAAACAGATGTGTCAAAGACTTTGTGGTATCTTTCATCTCAAGCTCACCGGGATATATCTTGTCAACATAAGAATGGAAATAACCATTGTTAATTGACAATACGTCGTCGATATATCTAAATGTCGAGTTGGAGGCCACAGCAAGTGTTTTCTTCTTTTAATGTATAAGATTTTGAACAAATTCTGCTGCATATGATACTAAATTTAAATATGTTAATATTTGATTGTAAATGGAAACTAGCTGTAAGCTAATTGTGTAATCCTGGATAAATAAAGTTATCATTATCATCATCATTTATTATTGTTACGACAATTACTGACTGACGTTTTTCATACTAAGTGTTAGGCTATTATTTTCACACTGAAATTTCTACGAATTTTTCCGTTTGACCGTTCTTAACAAAAAGCACACGGGAAGTATGACAGAAGGGGTTGTTCACTCCTCCATGGCACCTGATCCCACTTCTGATGTTTTTAAGGTCTTTGTCCGCTTTGCTCCCAATTCAAATTATTCCAGTGGAATTTGAGCTTGATTATTGTTCATTATCTTCATATTTCATGAAATGTTTAAGGAAATTCAAGTTATTATCCTGGGAGAATTATCTCTCTTTGCTCCAATTTGTCGTAAAGAATAGGTCCTACGTACCTGTACAATCAATGCATATTCCAGATTTTTTGGTTAAAAAGTTTTTCTGTATGTCCATTGTTTAGGAGATTGATCCCTCGGAAGTTTCGAATCTTCTTGGGGATCAATCTAACAAACTGTAGGGGTGCAGAAGAACTTGCTTGCCAAAAGTAATTCCTTTTTAAGTATTCTGAGGTGGAATCATGATATTTATAGCCATTTTTTTTCATTTTTTGCACTGTAAATACGTGTATATTCTATATCCCAGGCGGGTTATTATATCCCATTTGGGCGATTGGTCACAACCTGATTGATATGTCCACGACTTATTTTCCTCTTACATGTACTACTTATTTGTGCCCATCTTTGTTAATTCACGGTCGATCTGTATTAATCTTTCTTTATGTGACAACCATGTGTTAAATTTTCTTGGACCATATTTTTTGAAACCTTTATGACATATAAGCACACCAAATACATATATAGACTTCCAAAGCGTTTGCCATGTAGGCGTTTATGACCTTTTCAGTGTATTATATTATATGATTCTATGTCTTTTGTAGGAAATAAAATACTTGAAATTCTTCTGTTTTCCCAAAAACAATGTATATGCATGGTTATCTATCTCTTGCCAAAATGGAGAAAGGAAGGCCATTGTTTTGTCATGAAGTACACAGGGTGTACGTATGTAAGTAAGGTATTGTTGTTTGAATTAATTTGAAAATACACAGGGAAAAAAACACTCATTCTTTAATTGTTTTTAACAATGCAAAATCCTTCTCTAATACAAATTCTCACCATACTTTTATTTACAAGTACTGTGTATAATTACACTACCAATTTATGATAAATCTACATATCAATTTGCTTTTGACAATCATCGAATCATACTGTATTGTGAAACAAAATATTTGCCGTGTTCTTCGATAAATTCAAGCAATTGACACAGGAAAGTAAAAATAAATCAATTCAATCAGCTGTGAGGAAAGAAACATGAAATCTCACAACTGGATCAAACGGATCTTCAGAAATGACAGGTGGGCAGAAAATATGCCTCATTCAGAAAAACTTTAAATTAGTCATATGTGGCAAAGGTTTGACATGGAGTAAAATTATCAATCAAACATCTTAAAACTACATTATAACATCTCCATAAATCATTGAATTTTAGTTTTGTGTAAAATCCGAAATGTACCGTAAGGGACATTTTGAAATGTTGGACAATATTTCTGTTGTCAAAATATCTTGTGAAGTAGATATTCAAACATTTCAAGGTGAAATTTAAAACATTATAAGTTATAAGAACAGCCAGAACACCCCATCATCAAGATCAAGTTTTAGATTTTATGTCTCAAACATTAAAAATAATTTCCTTTAATGAAAAGTAGACTCCCTTTACCCAAACACACAGAGACGTACATTCATCCGACCTGATTCCATCAATTTAACTTGGATTTTTGTTTCATCTTCGGTTTTCTTTTAAAGAAAATTGCACAAAAAAAGAACAGCTTAAAAAACATTATACATGTAAATAAATAAGAGGATACTATATAGTATTTCTCTGAAAACTTAGCAATCAGTTTTGTAGCCCCGTTGATATACATTGTATACCCGTATACTGTACACACAAGTCACCTTCAATGCATGCATAATGCGTATGTTTTGCACATATTAGACATGTTATGTAGATTTGCAATAAAATTTTTGAATTCGATTTTTGTTCTTGGAACCCAAGAGACCTAAAAGTGTGTTGTTCAAATTAAGTTTGCCATTGGAACTCCTACATTTTAGATTGTAGCAATAAAATTGGAAGCTGTCTACATAGTGATAATAGTTTGAAAAACTACTCTTTTATGCAGCAGGATAGTTACAGATTTCACAATAGCCGCCAAGGATTCACTTAACTTCAAAAACAAAAGCTTCCATTGATTCACACTTATAATGCTTCGAAACAAAGTGGGAACCATTTCCTGTTAGAAGATAATATGCACGATAAATTGGTTGCAGATATTAACTTAATAGATGTGTATTGTACCCTCAATACACTTACCCTCAATATCTCTGAATTTTTTTACAGGTAGAAACTGCTTCAACCAATTTACAAAATTAAAACATAAAAAACAATTGAAAAAAAAAATCCAGAGGTCTTGAATCTTTTTATCCAATGAAGTATTTACTTATAGCAATTAATAAGAATAATTTAGGGATTGTTTTTAATTAGACATTTAACAAACAAAATATTAAATAAAAACAAGTTTTATGATCAATTCAATCACTTTCGTCAGGTAAAAAATAGGTATTTTACAGCATGGTCATGCAGAGAAAATAAAATCCTGGTGGTCGTAAGATGTGCATCATAAAGGAAACCTGAAATTAGTCAAATATGACAAGAGATAAAAATGGAATAAAATAATCAATCAAACATTATGAATTGACGATAACATTTTTAATGATTTATGCTTTAAACTTTGTGCATAAAACAAAATGTTACGAAAAGGATGTAACAAAATGTGCAACAACATTTCTTTTGTCAAAATGGTAGCCAATAAAATATAATGACGTAAGCGTTTTAAAAGTACCTTGCCCATATGGTTAACCTATATAGAGAGGAAGGTTGGATGGCATTTATGTGACGCGTGGTTCAAGTAATGCATGGACATAGCAATTGGCCAGAATAGCAGGCACGTAGCAACAGGGGGGCAGGGGGGCCTCCCCCCCCCCACTTTTTTCCAGAGACTTTTTTTACTATTTGAAATGTTAATTGAAAGATCGCCCCCCCCCCACTTTTTGTTGTAGAATGAATAGGGGTTTTGTAGTAGTGTATGAATAAAATTTGGTACTGAAAGAAGTTGGAACCTACACCCCCCTCCCCCACGAAATAGAAATTTCGAGTTTGGACAATTTTCCTTTTTTTTTTTTTTTTTTTTTGCTTGTCAAGTTTTTTTTTTGAGGTAAGTTGAATTTTTTTCTCTGGCTGCCCCCCCCCCTCCCCACTTTCAAAAACGATGCTACGTCCTTGATAGCATATGTTAAATAGCCCTAACCAAAAAATACTTTAATTAATTATTCCATGTTTACCCCTTTATCCAGTGGATATCACTCATTGGGATGAAATAGGAAGATAACGAACAGTATTCAATCTCGAAAGTCCAATGAAACGATACAAATTTGGAGCAGAGCAACACGGACCTCAAAATTTAGAGGTGGGATCAGGTGCCATGGAGGAGTGAGCATACCCTGCCGACCGGTCACACCCGCCGTGTGCTCCTTGTCATGATCGGGAAACAAAAAACCGGAAAATCCGTAGACAGTTCAGTGTATAAATAATGGCCTAACAATTAGAATGAAAAACGTCAGTCACCATTTGACTCAATGAGAGGTTGTATGTGCTGACAAGGTCATTGTATCGACCGAAAAACTTGCGAAAAGATGACTTCAAACGAGACTGTTGATATCCTTTTTCGTCAACTTGTTCGTCAATAGCTTGCCTCGTTTTAGAAATTGTTCATACGTAGAGCATGCTCTTGCGTATCGAATCAACTGAGAGACATAAACCCCATATGCAGGTGATAAGGGTATATTGCTACATAAGTAAGGGAAGTTGACGATTGAAAAAATGAAGTCATCACGTTTATCATAAAGCTTTGATGTTAGGTTACCATTAACGTCTTTTTCTAGTAAAATATCTAAATATGAAATAGATGTGTCAGAAGCTGTGGTATCTTTTATTTCAAGCTCACTGGGATATACAGAGTCGACATATGAATGAAAGTAACTATTGTTAATTGATAATACGTCGTCGATATATCGAAATGTTTTCTTCTTCTCATGTAGAAGTTTTTGAATAAATTCTGCCTTATATGAATACAAAAATAGGTCTGCTAATAAGGGGGCGCAATTGGTACCCATATGTTTTCATATCCCACTGCTGTGACGTCACAATGGGTTTTGCGTGAAAGTGATGAAGTAAAATAAAGTGGATTCCTATATAAAAGCAGTGTAAAATATTGATAGTGATGCATAAAACATGTGAAAAAAAAGAATCTCCCATGATTGAAGCTGGATATGATTTTTATGCAACTCGTTGTGTGTTTTATCACCTCGGATAAAAAGCACACAACTCGTTGCATAAAAATCATATCCAATTACATAGCAGGAGATCCTAAATATATAGTTAACTATAGTGATAACTTTGACACTTATATTTACTAAAGTGAAAACTTTCTTTTCTTTGATTAACTTCAGTGATCGGTGAAAACTGAGTTCTGAGTTAAACAATTTTGTTTTCTAATATAAATGTACAAAATTGAATTTTCTATGACAAGTGGTTAATGAAAAAATGAAAGAAAGCTCTTTAGGTGGTGTAGAAAAAGTTCGTTTTTCATTATCAATTATGATACAATAATGTCTTTTAATGGTGTCAATTTGAGAGGGAGTTAAATAATTTGAATAAAGATACATGATATGTTTAAGATAAAAGGGATTTTTCGCTTCATTAATTTACTTTTTGATTTATGAACAATATATTCTACATATTTGGGCAAAATTTTGATTTTCACATCAGAAGGAAAGTTAATCAGTATTTTTTAAAAGGCTAAAGATAGCAAACAGTGATCAATCTCATACATTAAGAATTCAGAACAGACAAAAGCACCGACTCCTGGTAATATCAGAGGTGGGGTCATGTACACAGTACATGTGTACCTAGAAGGAGAAAACATCCCCTGTTGACGTCACATCCGGTGTGAATACTCTTAATTATTGATCATGTAAACGGAGTAATCCGAAGTCAACCTGGTATAGGAACAGAGACCAAGGTGGGAAACATATGTACGGTCTAATGATACATGTATCTTGTCATTTGTCATGTATCTGTCATTTGATATCTTGTTTTGACTGTATACCAACATGGTGATGTCAATAAATGGAATTGAATTGAAATTTTATTTGCAAACAAGTCATTTTAACAACAATAGAATTTGCGAAACGAGATAGTTGAAAACCTTGTAACATCAACTTTTTAGTCAGAAACCCGTCTCAGTTCAAAAATTATTGTACTCAGAACATGCTCTTGCCTATCGAATCAGTTGGGAGATATTACACCAAATGCAGTAATAGTGGAATATTACTACTAGACTAGTGAAAAACTAAAGTTATCCCGTGTGTCGTATAGTTTAGTTGTTAGTTGGCCATTAGCGTCTTTCATCAGTAAAACATCATGAAACAGATGTTAAATCCGCAGTATCTTTTATTTCTAGTGTAATCCGCAGTATCTTTTATTTCGAGTTCACAGGAATATATCGAGTTGAAATATGAATGAAAATAAACTAGACATTAACCTGCTCACGCGCGTGAGCACGAGTAGTTTGCCCTAACTGAGCTTCGGGAGGGCTGCATTACACTGCATCTCTACAGTAGAAAGACAGGACATCAAGAGAGGTCACTTTTGAAGGTCATGTAGCTAGAATTTTGAAAATGCGATCTCCAATGTTTTTTTTAAAGAACTTGAACAGATTTCGACCCTAAGAGATGCCACGCCTTACTGAAATTCTAAAAGGTCTGGTTTTTGGCTTACTTATGCAAATACACTATCAAAATGAAATTTGCTGAACAATTTTATGTGTCCCAATCCACTGTATCGCTGCTAGTTAAGGCGGACGTCTTTTCCCACTAGATTTATTTCAGATGGATCATATTGATGCCTAAGTGTCTCCCCAAGTTTCTAGGGTTTAAAATTTGCAAAAAAGCTTCGATTGCCTTGAACCCAAAAATGGTCAATTTCTGAAAAAGGTAAAATTCGAAGAAAAAGAGTCTAATAGTTGTTGCTTGCTCTGATCTCAATTGCTGGGTCAATTCGTTTTGACATATGCTATGGCTTGCAAGAACAGACTTTCTAGTTATCCTTAAGCTTGTTATTCGTCCTCTTCATGTAAAACTGTTAATTAAAAGAATGTACATGTACTCCTATAATATAAAATCAACATTTTAATTCATTGATTTAGATTTTAGATGGAAAGAGTCTAATAGATGTCAATAATGAACAAAGTCATTACTTATTGTATGTCTCAGTCTGTATCCGAATTCAGAATAAATTATGTACTTTTAGGTCAATTTTATTTTCGACTGACATACAGTGGTTTCAAGGACCAAATAACATTTACTATCAGGTCCGCCCTCTGACTAATCTTAAAACTATCCCCAGGGTCCAATCCTCCTGCTCCCCTAGCCATCAAAGTGACAGCTAAGTTTGTTTAAGGTCATTGCGCTGTGATCCCCCAGATTCAAGCATTCCCCAGTGTCCAAAACCGAGAAAGAAAACAAATTCACATAAAATACACATGACCAATGGTGCCTCGATGATTTGTTTTCTCAACTTGCTAATGGGGGGAAAGTGCTGTTAAGTGAGTTGTCGTGATAGGTACAGGGAAACAGTGGTCCTTATGGAGGGGCTGACTGGTTTAACTGTAGACGAAGGCAAGTCGTGATAAAGCAGCGTTTGTGCATTCTGAACTCGAGTTTGGATAAATATGCCGATCAAAAAATGATTGGATACATTTTCAACTATATATAGGTTTTACCTGAAGTTATACTCGTGTATATAAACTTAAATGATGTGAAATAAAAAACATTTTGAAAGCAATCAAAATCTTTCCCTGTGTGTACTTGTTAGAGTGAAGTTGAGAGGTTTCCGCGTTTGTAGCTTCTCGTTGCCTGTCGTGATGGAGAACAATATAATACAAATGTACCACAATCTGCCTTTATTCAAAGAAGTGAAGGATTTCAACATCAAAATTTAATGCTTTATTTTTATTTTAAACTTTGGTTTGATGCGAAATGAAAACCAATAGTTCAGAAAACAATTTACAGAAGTAGATTACTAATGGATTTTTAGTTGAATATTGGTTGATAATACACTGTAAATCAAGTCAATATAGGGTTTTGTTAAAAAAGAGACTTAATGGGAAAAAAGGGATTTTCAAATGACTAAAATAAAATAAAATTTAAAAAAATAAATAATAAATAAAACATGTTTGTATACATTCTCACAAGAAGACCGCTTTCAAAATAAGTTTTTATAAATGTTAAGTGGACACAATGCGGTCAAAAAAAAAAAAAAAAGATGATTTAGAGCGAATTCCCCCATTGATGAGAATAGTTTAGCTTTGTTTCAACAGAAAGATTAAAAACAAAGCGCAACTTAGCTTGCTCTCTTATATAGAGTTCAAAAAACACATAAACATAAAATAAATATACAAAGTACTAATGAATAAAATATGTAACTTTGGCATACAAACTACGTGTAAAACTTGTGTCATCTACAAAAAATTATAATTTTTAAATTTGTATTTGACAAACTTGTTTAAATTAAGAAATTCTAAATTTTTGTAGAGGACATCAGCGTTTTGTGTCTAAGAAAGAAATATTAAAGAATAAAGATTAAAGAAAAATGGAGGGAAAAGGAAAAAAAAATCCGTGCCCTTCCCATGACCTTTAATGGCTGACACAAAGTCTACTTATATTTTCTCTGTTTATAGATTGAGCACTTCTGACTTGTTCCGAGAGATCTTCAGACAGAAAGTCTAAAAAGGTCCCTTTTTTCGATATACATGTAAATGTACATAATGTATATCTTCTTCAGATTATTTGAAATTTGTGGAAATAATTTCATATAAAGATAATAGGGAATTGTCATTGAATTTTAAATCAAACAGTTTTCCTCTTTAATTTTCTTCAATTTCTTGTGTTTTAAATACAACATATAAATGTATATTGATTAAGGAAGAAAAGTGGGTCGATAAACCTTGGATCTAGCAAAGCTTAAACAGGAATTAAGAAAGAAAATTAACTCTCATTGAATTAGAGTTTTCCTTCGTTGCAGAGTAAAACCCTCGCTTCTATGTATTATACTTAAATATTCTTGTGTTATTTGAAAGGAGGTGTACTTACATGAATATGTTTTGTTTGTTTGTTTGTTTGTTGTTTTAACGTCCCTCTTGAGAATTTTTCACTCATAAGGAGACGCCACCACTTGCCGGTGGAGGACTGCAAATTTTGACCTATACTCGGCACTTAAGGCCATTTAGCAGTGAGGGATCTTTTTCGTGCCAGCACCTACTGCGACACGGGACCTCGTTTTATACGGTCTCATCCGAAGGACCGGTCTCCACGTCCCTCAGTGGATTCGAACTTGCGATATAAGGATCAACTCCTTACATCGCGACTCTAGAGCAAACGCTCTGACCACTGCGCCACGCGGGCGACTACATGTATATGTAGAAAGTGCTTTGGCAGTTGAACAAAATCAAAACATCCACTTCCTGACTTCTATATACTGCGTGACAGTATTTAAGAACATATTTTTACATATACTTACAAGTATAAACTGTAGAAGAATTTCTGAAAAAAAAGCAAGTTCGAGAGATTTTGCCAACGATAGAAACGTTTAAGGTCAGACATTGTAAAGCTATCATAACTTCAAAAAGCAATTGTTTAAAAATATTTATCCCATATTTATTCTTTTATCCCGTGGACATCAATCATTGGATATTTTTTTCATATTCCACATGCAGTTAAGTGCAGTTGTGACGTCACAATGAGATTATACAATTCATATACATATATTTTACATTTTCAAATATTTTTCCTTAAGATTCTTTGCAAATTAAAAGACTGTTCATTTTCTCATGAACTACCATGGATGAGCATGAATATTTTCATTGTTACGTCACAATACCGTACTTGACGTCAAAACTATAGTGCAAACTGTTTTGCTTTAAAAATGACAGTTAAATGGCGTAATTTGTGGTAATTCATCAGATAGATAATGTAAATATAAAAAATGAATTTAATTTTTGAAAATTCATGAGGTACATGAACTACAACGCTTCACGCCGGCATATTTATCATGAAGCGCTAACGCGCTTCATGAAATATGCCGGCGTGAAGCGTCGTAGTTCATGTCCTCATGAATCTTCAAAAATTACATTCATTTCTTAAATACATGTATTTATCCCATATGTAATCTCTCTGTACTAACTTTCCCGTTTTACAATAAATATCTATATATAAAAAAATAAAAGATAAATAAAAAACTACAATAAGGATAAAGGTAAAATTACTGCTGTTCTTTCTTCTTTCCTTAACAAGATTCAAATCACCAGTATGTGAGTATTTGCTTATTTAGCACTTAAAACCCTATAATATATTGCAAACCTTATAATCTAAAAATAAAATCGTTAGCATATGGTCTTAGTAAAGTGGATTGTATTGAATTATTCAAATTACTTTTACGCGTACGCTTGTGTATCAGGAATAATATTGTATATGTTGTTGTATAACAATTCAAAATCGAAGGGAAATATGTGAAGGTTGTAAGCATTGTAGCTGGGAATAGATGGTTATTTCATTCTAATAATTCCAATGTATATAATATCTTGGATAAGACAAGATACGGCAAATTTAGGTATTGTAGTAACGTTTTTCATAGTTTAGGGAGCCAGAAAAAAGTAACTGAAATAATATGAATGCTGCCGAAACTCAAAATCCTATTTTTAAGATGGGAGAGATTCTCTCCTTCATTTTCGGCACAAAAAAAGGAATAAAGTTACGTGGGAGGATTCGGAATTACTTCATCTAAAAATGTGTAACGGGGGGGGGGGGGGGACCAGCCTTTGAATGAAAATTTCCATTCTATATTTTCAGCAAAAGATTAAAAATTGGGGGTGGCACTATGGGCCTGAAATTAAGTAATCAGACCACAGAAAATAAAAACTTCAAAATCATTTTATTTTCCAGGCATCAAATTTGATAAAAGTTGAACAGAATATGTCTTTTTTGTAAAACGTTGGAAGACAGTTTTCGCTATATAGTAAAAATATCTATATAATATCATCTATATATATAAGCCGTGGAATATCCTGAAGATGGAAAAACTCGATCTCATCAGTTCATGTGGATCAAGTGATGTTGAATCAGAATCGGAAACTTATTATCTCGATTTAATTAGCCATTAATGATTTCTCTAATCGGAATAAGCTTCTTAACATGCGGGATATAGATTATCCACGGGGACTACTCAGTTCAGAAGGAAAACATTGACTGTGAATGGGAGAGAAAGCAGCTTTCGAATCTCTGAACTTTAGCAATTCATACATATAACCAATATCTATTAGAATTTTCTTTAAAAATATTAAATATTGAATCGCTATATCTTAGATTTCAAACATATAATAGAAAATCACTGTATTTATCAAGGCACGATATCGTGTGCAGTACTTGTACACTGTAAATGCACATTGCTTATTAGTGTGTGAATAATTGGTTTAAAAAAAAACAAAGGTGTTGATCGGATGTATTCTTCATTTGACTGAAGAGCAGGCGGGACATATAACGAAGACGATAGATCAATCATAAGTTGTGATCGCTATATATCGCCATTGATCACTGTACGTCTGTTCCGATCCTTATCTGTAAAGTCACATTCCAGACACTCATAATTGCCCACCTTCATTTGTAAGCAAGCAATAATTTACAGGCCAAACAATGGAAAGAGATAAAATGGTGGAAATTAAACAGGAGATGAGAATACGACATTCATTTACATAGATTATATTAATATACTTTAATTTCCTATCATTTTTATGATGGAGATATATTTTAGGCACCAATTTTTTTTTTCTTTTTACGAGACTAATTGCTTCCATTCGACTTTTTATTTGTGATTGAAGAGACGCCTTCAGAATCATTTGTAATTTTCTGATTTATAAAAAAGGCAGATGAATAAACAAATTATTAATCCATAGCATGTATAATCTACAATTCTGACTTTATCTCGTCATCAACTGTCTTCTTTAAAGTAAGTTAATCGCCCTGGTAATTTGTTTAGGATAAAGATTTTTCATAAAAGGATTTAATGACGAAAATTATCTTAATTTTATTATTCATTTTTTTTTAAAAAGAATTATCAGCAAGGATGTATGAAACGCTAAATTCTATGGGCAGGGGTGACGTTATAACAAAAAAAATCCCTTGTAGGTTGTCAACGATAATTAGACGTGATAACGAGAGAAAAGCGCCTGTAAGAACCCATTCAAGTGTAAGTTTATTTGAAGACGTACAAAAAACAAACCACAGAAGACATTTTCACTTGTGAATCTAAAAGGGAAAAACGAAATATCAAACAGAATTAATTTCAAAAGACCGTCGACATGCCGTGCAGTCTACGTAGTGATTTCTCTCTAAACAGCCTACTTTCATTCGAGGGCAAAAAGAAAATTGTTTTTATTTTCTTAATAATTATTAGGACGGACTAATACCATTACAGAGGTAGACACTGAATCAGTTTATCTACAGACACATTAAATCAACATACGGCCTTGTTTTCCTGGTGTTTTACTAAGCCGGGACTCCACGGCGCCGTTTTACATGCTCGCATTAATCAGGCATGGCATAATTAACCCCGCCCATAAACAAACCTTCGATCCCGCCCACATTCAAGATTGTTTTAAATCCTTTAAGAAAACAAACACTTTAATGAACCTGATGAATACCTTTGCTCCGCCTACTTGATTAGCATAGCCATTCATCATTTGTGTTTACACTCGACTGCTCGCGTAAGCGGATCGACTGACAAGCCAAAAACTGTATAGACAGCCTAGTAAAACGGCCATGTAGAATTCTTCAGCGTGTCTTTTTGTGTTTTTCACTGATAAAAATCATGTCATAATAGAATCCTGTGGATGTAAAAGTAACATGGCGACAAGAGCTCGGATCAGAGAGCCGATACATCGTCAACACTGAGGATGGCAGCGGAGTGAAAAATCCAAAATCCCTCATGCTCCGGTCATACTCAATCGACATGTCCATGTGTGCCGGATAAATATAGTGTTCATGTAAACATTGAATTTTATTCACTGATTTGGATGATACAGAAGATGTATTTCTCGGAGACAATATTGTCCTTGTTTGTCATGCAGTGCTTTCTGGCGATCAATGTGAACGGTAGGTATCTTAGAGGCGGATCAAAGTATTATCTGAAGAATGTCATTTTCACGTTTGCAGTCTTATGTTACATATAATTACTTGAGAATATAATGATTTACGCTCATTTTAAGTGGTACAAACAATTATGTGACGTTTGGGATCTAGTGTTTCCAATACACCAGTATACAATGGCTGAATTCCTCTATATGTTTTATTCATGAGTACACAAAAGTAGGTACATAAAAAAGTCCTAATATGAATTGTTACATACAAGGCATGTAAATTATTAATATATTCTTCAAGACAATGTTTTATTCAGTGAGATTCATAAGGCCCTTCTGTAACAGGTTTCCAATGTCAAGAAAAAAGGGGGGTCTCTTCCTGTCTAGATAGATTTGCTCTCAGGCAAGTCTATTAAATTTTTGGATCGCGGCATTTTAATTCTCATTTAAAAGAGATGCACTGATATCCCCGTAATCCTTGAAACTCTATAACGAGAGCCCAACCGTGCTTTATCTAAAGCATTACCTTGGATCAGGAGAAAGTACAAACGAGAGAGAGAGAGGGAGAGAGAGAGAGAGAATTTCTCATAAACTATTCATGAATCTTACCTATAGCAAAAAATAAAACAATCAACAATCCATCTATTTCTCTCTTTCTCTCTCTCTCTCTCTCTAGAGTAATTTATCTTTAATTAAGACCAGACAGGAATAACATTCGGCATCGTAACCTCCTATTTAACTGTAATAAAATTATGTTATCTGTAATGCATTAATAATCTGAACTTCCATCGCGTGATTTATGTGGTCGTTTTTAATGTCATATAAAGATTTGACATTTCACCATAAGAACCCACAGCATTAAATACGTACATCAGTCATGGGGAGCCAGATTAGAGACGCATGACATATTCAAGATAAATGACTTGCTCAGATTAACTGAGAGAAAATGTCTCTTTTTGAAATAAAAAGTGCTTAATCCTGTCCAAATGTTTCCATATAGACAAGATGTACCTAGTGTATAGACTCTATATGGCAAAGCATATATCTGCCATCCATAAATCATTCGTTAATATGGCCCCTGTTACAAAAAGCTATTTTCATATGACATTAAACTCATCTCTTTAAAAATATAGAGAAAGAATCTATTACGAATTCTTTCATTCCGAAAAAGCATTATACAGTCTGTTGTTTGGCTGTCTTGTATAAGATTACCTGGAGATGTGTTGTTTCGGTTTTTAGCCATCTCTTTAGGACCGCAGCTATTTACTGCATGGGGAGTCTTTGTCATGTGGCCATTTATAGTGCCACATAACAAGAAGGCAGTTGGTCAAAGGGGGATTATAAAAACTCAATTTCATATATGGTCCATGAACCCATAACATCTAAATCATTTTTAATGGTTCGATATAATGGTTCGTATAAATGTGACATTTCTTCTTTTTTTTTGGAAATAAAGGTGGATAAATTCAAAAAGAAAAAAAAAATTTAGGAAATAAATGGATGTTAAAATTTCCACTGAAGAAAATATATTACTTTGGAAATGTAGAGAAAATGGAGACAGTCACTACTGAAATCTTCCCCATTAGCAAATGCAACACACTCCATTCCAGATTTAGAAATATAATAAATACCCCCTCCTCTCTCTGTAAGATATTTAACTTCATGAAAATACGGGGTAAATTCTAGCTGTCGAATGTTAAAGGTGGTTTGTTACGAAATGATAAAAAGCAGGGAAAAGTTAATAATTTTTAAAGCGGTGAACCTGGTCGTTTTGTAGTCGATCAATAAGTTGAAAATGCGTTATTATTTAGTTATCAGGCCCCCTCCAGAAAGATCATCAATCATCAAACAAAGCAGTGCGGTCCCTGTTATATTCTCTACAGTTAACTGTACAGCCGACTTAAAATCAAATTTTACGATGTTCATTTGGAAGGATCATGCATCCTTATAAACATGCCTGGACTATATAACCTTACTAAAAGATAAATCAACAAATTAATATACTTATAAAATATAAATGTGTAAAGTCGATCCATCTTATGCACTTATTTATCTCCAAACTCTAAAGATCTTTTAACCCGTGTGAAAAAAAGTCGGTCTGCGATACAGATGATGTGTCGTCCTAGTTCGGATAAATGTCATTTCAGGAATGAGAGATGGCTGGGTTTATATATATATATATATATATATATATATATATATATATATATATATATATATATATATATATATATATATATATGTCATTTTGTTATTTCTTTATAGAGAAATCTCACACGCATAGATCACACAAGGAGAGGAAAATGACAATATCGAATTGTCTACAGACACATTACAAAGTACTTAAAAATCTAAGTGTCAATGTCGCTGAAATTCCGTTAGCTTTATGGCTAAACGAGACAGCATAATAGCATCTCTATTTCAAAGAAGTGTTTTCCGGATGTATAAATGCCTAATTGCAATGATATTTGTCGTATGTTGTCTGCGAAAGATTAAGTGGGTTGAATTGTGCAATATTTCATCTCTTTCTCAGAATTACATGTACTTCTTGTTTTTATCAAGGAAAAGTTTCTTCAATCTTTGTGAAGAAATATTGCGCTCTCTCATTAAATACACACCGTCTCCTTCATCTAAGCATGCCGCCTAATTATCGACATGTCATTAACGCATGGCGACATAATTATTGAGACGACTCTCCCCGTAGACTCACGGTCATAAAAAAATCTATCTTTCCTGGCTGTTGGTCGCATTACATCTGTCATCTGGCGTCAGGGCGCTAATGTACTGTCGCCAACAAAGGCCAATAATCAATAATTACGGCATAATTAGGATCGGATAATTTAATGCTACGTACGATATCGACATTCATAAAAAGTCGGGACAAGATAAGGGCAAAGATAAAAGTCGGAACCAACAACAGATGTTTGCTTGCATTAGTCTCCGGAAATCGGTTTCGGACAATGGACAATTTGCTTGATTTGGATATGTCATCTTACCAAAGCCGAACAGAAGCCACTATTTCTTAGAAATAATCGATGACACTCTGTTTTTCAGCAGCTGCCGCCTGAATATAAATCGGATAAATTGGAGGCCGTACCCGAGGTTATTTCCGGTGTTGTATTTGCATATCCGCTGACAGGCTACTTGTGATGTCGTTAAAGCGTCCTAGTGATCATGACACGAATTTTACTCCAAAAATCAATTCTGAACCTGATACAGCAGACGACTGTCAGAAATTCATTTAATTGGAATAATTGATGACTTCGGTCTTTTTCCCACTAATAGAATAAAAGGTCGTCATTTTTTTTTTTTCGCCCAGTGTCTCCTGAAAATTTTCTGAATTTTATATGTGAAACGTAACTCAGGGAATTGAATATTATCGTAAAGAAATATATGCAAAAAAAAAAAAATTAAATTGGATTTTAAAAAATAACCCATTCGTGTATAAAACACTTTGGAAAAAACATATATGTCATTGTTTACCCTAGTATACCCAGTATACTAACGTCTTTAGATTAGTTCTCAAATCTTTAAAAACTGGAGCAAGAATATACAAGAGATGAATTACGTATTAACAATCCAGAGTCGAGTTATCTGATAAACGCCTCAAATGTGATGAAAACCCAAGACCTATCAGTTACTTTATTTTATAGATTTAAAGTAGTTTTGTCAAATCGTAGAGATCTTTGCAGCGTGCACTCTTGTTTAGGGGTGATGTATTTGCGTCAAAACAATTTTACCTAGAGCAGGCTTTGTAGTGATAATTGTAGCTCTGTGATCCGAGCGTGTGTGTTTTCAGAGTTAACATGTACCTATATCTTGTACATCGGTTTTGAAGTTTTGATGTTGAATGTGAATTTTTCGTGTGGAGAATTTCTTTTTTAGATAAGAGACTTTGTTCTTCTCTATAGCCGCATTCTGCTCGACATATGAACCTAGCTGCAAAGCGTGTACATGAAATTAAAATAAACTCAATTCGAGCAATAAGTAATTAAAAAACGCAAAATTAGGAGATGAAAACCTGATATCCTAATAAATTCTGCCGACTATCGTGTATTATAGACGAAATACAAAACGGATGTTTAAGTGAATAAAAACGCACAGGCAAAAAAGCACGCTAGTTTTGCATGGCATGACCCCAGAGGAGCAAGGTGTCACTTCCTACCGAAACTTCACCATGGGTATACAATTTTGTCGCCAAAACGAGAGTTCTGTAAAAGAAATTCGACTCTCGACCAATTCATTGCGATAAAATCGGGTGTCAAGCCAGCTTTTTCTGCCTTTTGTTTAGGCGACCTCGCTTGGTTGCTAGCGTTGTTCAGTATACGGGATTGCATTGCACTGTCTGAGCCGTGTAGATTTCACTTATTGTCTAAGTAGACCGTTTTTCCTACTGGGTAGGGTTATTCAATAGTGTGATAAAAATTCAATATGACTGTCACATTTCATAGATCTACAAGGGAAAGAAATTTATAAAGTGAGTCATTTTCTGCCATAAATTGAGTAATATAAGGCTTTGGGACATATTTGACACAAAAGCTGGTAACACTCGGGGAAATGACTTCATATTACCAAAAAAAAAAGAAAGAAAAGGAAACGGCCTAAAAAAAATATATCTGAAATATGCACTCTCGTAAATGGAAATCGAATGTGTATTAAGGGTTATGGGATACCTCAATACAAATAAAAATACATGTACATGTATTTTACTAATTTTTTATCTTTCTGTTTTATTTCAAAGTAAGTTAATATTCAAAATAAACACTCCCTACGTAATCTTACAAGTGTTTAATGAAAAGTGAAAACCGACTTTACGGCCTATAATTGTTTATCTGTCCTTAAACAAAATTTACTTTACCGTCTGAGGACTCCTGAAATGTATCAACATAGCTATCAGGCGATGGACTCTAGTTATCTCGCACCGGAGCCATAAATCTACGGCCTGTTAGGGGTTTTTTCCTCTAATGTATTTACACAGGTCTGTGGAATAGGCCGCTCATTTGTCTAAGGTTTGGGCAATAAAGGACGTGTCTATACCCTCTACAGTTTAACGGGCACGTGAGAAAAATAAGAACTACCGATCGAAAAGAAATTTTAAGAAACAGCATATTGGACTGACATAATGCAAAAAAACCCCAACTTTTTAATGAATTTTTAATTGTCATTGAAAAATTATCAGGTTTACTACTGCAAATAACATCTTTTATAATTGTTTTGTTTGTAGGTAAAAATCCCTTCCTTCGTACGGTGATCTTCAGTTATTATATAAAATCTAAATTCGATCGGATTCACTATTTTGCATGGTGTTGTGTTTATTAATTTACTATTATGTGTTGCAGTAGCAGTCATTCCTGTAGGCCAATCACGAAGATCGCATTTTCACGAAAAATCACTGCTTATGAAAATCACGATCCCGATGATTTTTTTTCTGTCCCCATATATAATCTTATTTATGGCGACGGTCTTTAATTATAGCCATCCCATTCGCATCACGTTTTGAAATATTTCAACACCTTCGGTTAAGCACACGATATAAGCATTAAATGTTTCATGTCATGAAAACTCAATTGAGCCGTGCCTGTTGGTGAGAAAATGCATATATGTGTATACTGTGCCTTGTTATCTCTACAAGAAACGAAAAACAAAAATTTGATA
The DNA here is from genome assembly GCF_033153115.1 of Saccostrea echinata. Lineage (NCBI taxonomy): Eukaryota > Metazoa > Mollusca > Bivalvia > Ostreida > Ostreidae > Saccostrea > Saccostrea echinata. Next base: position 16,139,354 of record NW_026889777.1, read on the forward strand.
CATGTGTCCAAAAATAAAATAAAATAAATAGTTAAATAAATAATAAACATGGATCCCACTCTGTGCGTGACATATGTTTAAAAAAATTGTGACCAACAATCTGGAAATGTACAAATGAATACAAGGCATATAGTGCTCTTACATGACTCTTCCTTTTAGTCAAAGTGGATCGAAAAGATTTATAAGTTAAAGCTATGCCATGATAATCTAGAATGCAAAATATCGACTGCATATCAAAAAGGATACTACGATTACTAAAAACTCGACTCCGATTTCGAAGCTCTCTGTTTTTCAGATGTAAGACGTTATTTACTGTTATTGTGTTATTGTATCTCCTGATATGCTTTATTTTAGGAAATAAAATATACAACATGACTATCTTAACTGGAACTTGATATTTAAGTCATCATTTCTTTGCAGGCATCTCGATTTATTTCTTTGCTACTTTGTCTTCGATTTATTTGGGGATGGATAGTAGAGTCTTAAAAATGCACTTTCTTTCGTAAAGAAAAGTATAATTAATGCCTAAAAATGAAACATTTGTGATCATGCTGAACATTATCTCGTCAAGCGTATGCGTGACAGTGTTAACGAGATTTCAGAACGAGAGTGCATCTCCGGGTACCCAAAAATTCTCAGGCCCAAAACTCAATCGATTCCGGAAACTAAAAGGCGGTGCCGAATGGAGAACCGGTGGTATAAAAAGCTGTGATGACATTATTTTACAAATGCTCCTGGTTATGGAAGATAAAAGTTTGCGGCACTGTGCGGGATCAAATGTCAGCTCGAGTAAATCTTATTGTTTATATGTACTTTAAAGCATATGACCTTTTGTTTTAAAAGTGACTGATACTTAAATGCAATCACGCGTTTTTGCATCTTCAGTTTTATTGAGATAGTAGTAAAACCTCCGATGATCTCTTTTACAATTTACTAGAAAACTGTTTTTGTTGATAAAACTTTGATATTAAGTCATGGTGTGAATTAGTCGGACCAGCTTCTTGACTGAATCCCTATCACGCAGAGCTTTGTAAATATGCGGCTAGTTCGGTCGATGAGAAACACTCTTCAGGTAGCTTTTTAGGCCCACCCTCTGCTGTTCATTTCAAGTCAACTGCCACAGGCCTAAAATTATTGGCGATTTTTTTTCGTCAGATTTTATCAAAAAGATGGGTCGCCTTAGGTAGCGAATGTCTGGATGGACACGGCCTGCTTATACCGGAGTTTTGATTCGATCAAAGAGAGCATTCTAATCATTCAATGTTGATTATAGGGAGATGCCTGTTCCGAAGTCTACTATAGAAATACAACGTACTTTTGATTACTAATTATAGAATAAAATTTGAATGGTGTAGTTGAAGTTGACATTTGAAGGAAAGGTGTTCGGGAAAATTTCGAATTAAAATAAATTTAGCAAGTATAATTACAGAACGCCAGATGCACGTGATTAGAAAAGAATTTGACGACGATTTTTTTTTAAAAAAAGTCTACCCTTAAACAATATCTAATGTTGAAATTCAATCAAATGCACATCGACATATAATATCAATGTTGTCACGAATATAGAATTTAATCCAAAAGCCAGTCAAAAGATTCGTGAAATGCCGAGAAAATTGACTGAGAAGTAGATCAAAGAAATGAAGAAAGCTTGGATTAACAAATACTGCAAAAACAAAGAAAAACACCGAGGATGACCGATGCACATTGAACTACCGGGGAGGCAAACTTTCGGATCTTATTTCCATTTCACTGATGAGGTTTTTGAGAGACAAACAATGCCATTCGTCTCCATTAAATGATAATCCTCTGATAACCCTGGTCTCAACCGTCTTACCGGAGCAGTAAAGTATGAAAAGTTCCCTTCAAAAGTATTAGTCTAGACAAGATGTTCAAACGCATTACATCTACATTAAAATGTATCGATAATATAGTGTATGATCACGAATTACGGCGTCAACATGGCGCGGGATGTCCTAATCATACCGTCAAGCGAGTTAAGAGCTCTCTTAAATACTTAATAACGTATTTAATTTGGCGAAGGAAAAGTCTGCAAAAATCATCAGTGATCTTTAATTGATAAATCCTCGCATCGCTTTATGTTTTGTTTTTTCTCTTTTTCCGATTTGTGTTTTTTCTGCCGTTTTACCTCGTTGGATGTCGCCATAGAGCACATGTTATTCTAATGTGAGACACGAAGTACCGTATTGACGGAATTCAATGTTAATCTGGCAGACAGAAATTGATTTAGAAATTACGGATTATATCATCCGTTGTTGGTTCTTTTATTTAGACACCATGACGGCCAACTTGCCGGTAATTAGAATGTCGCCCTCGGCTAAGTGTTTTGATTTGTCCCATTTCTGAGATTCATAAATAGATATATGCATCACTAAGGGCAAATTACATTTAAAAGCAAAAGGAAAATTCATTTAGGCTATTTGTATATAAAATTAGGAAACAGTCGTTTGACAGTCTCCGACAACTTCCGAAGAATGTCCGTTGATTTTTGACATTAGGAAATTACCTCAAGAGCACAGTAAAATCGTTTATATCAGATTGTATGTCAGTGTGAGGTATTTTGTATGTAATCTCTAATTGCCTCGCAACAAACAACGATAAAAAGGGGAAACTTCAATCTGTTAGCAAACAGCAAGGAAAATATGCCTTTTAAAAAACCTAGACGACCATAATGAATAGAAATTAGCGAATAAAGACTTTTTTCTGGCTTATCAATTTGTTTTCTGTTTTATCTCCTGTAAACACATAGAGAACATGCATTCTTTAACGACCAGCAATCGTACAGATATCGATATATATAAACAATATCGGAACTTAGCCTACAACAGTTACATGTATTCATTTTTTGGCTAAAGATAATCCTTTTTTCTTCTCCTATTCTTTCACATCTTTCTTTAAACTAAAAAACAAACCAAAAAAATTGGCTTTTGAAAAAAAGTTCTTTTTAAGTGAACAATAATCAAGTTATATATTCCCATACGATGAAAGCTAATCTATAAAGGAGTCCGTTCTGTGTCCTTTACCGGAGACACGTTTTACGTCGACAGCGCGACTCGTCCGATCGCAGTAAGGCTCAAGAAGATGTAAGGCAACATGCTTTCAAATCTGCTTGTAAATATTTTGATAGTTATCGTAAAGTTGACGACAGCTAGTGAAAAACCCGTCGATCGGGAGATATCGCTGTGTAGAGCGAAAATGAAAGCATCTAAGCGGCGCATCTGTCTGCCGGATAAAAGCGTGTGATGGCTCTGTGAGTCTGGCGAAGCGACTAAAATCGAATCTGTTGTGATCATAAATGAAGTTAAATTTGGACCGTTTTTCACCTCAAGTGTATAGATTTATATTCAAAATGACACATTAGAATTCATTCTGGGAGACAATGGTTGTCCATCTATTCATTTTGTGATGAAATGATATACAAACACGTTACTTATAGATATCACAAAAGCAACTTTAACACTGTACTGTAACACAACAGATTTAAAGAGGCATTAGATATTTGTAAGATTGTATGCATGCTTTCGCCCTTTTTTTTTCTGCAGTAACGCACTGCTACATGTGGAGTTGAAGTGTAATTCAATTATTCAGCACTTATCGTTTAATTGCCGTGTAATGAGGTCTCAATTCGCTCCTCTAAACTGAAGAGTTCCGGCGATTTTAGAATGATTTGGTACCGGATTCCTTTGCAATAACAGTTAATGCTGCAAACTTTGTCTTCCTAGTGATCTGATAAATCTGTATGCACACACATCGAAGAGGGAAAAAACGGTCTCAATATCTTATTGACAAAATTTTTACACTTCATAAATGCCGGAAAAAGAAACTTCTCTGGAAGGTCGTATATAATCTCTCTTTAATAACTTTTGTTATTGCATTCTCCTCATCTTTCATATTTCTGTATTGTAAGCATTGATCACGATAAACGATATCATGCCACACTGTCTGACAATATAACCTCGGGTTCGCTATACATAGTTTCTGGCGTCTGCAATGCTAGGTACCCCCGCCAAAACCATCAAATCTCACCGAGCGCGAGATTAGCGTTAATCTACTTCAAGATTTCAATCAATCGAAAAAAAAATAGTTCTATACACCACAGACTGCGTGTCAATCTGAAGTAGATCGAGGATGAAACGAATCCTGCTTTACGTCACGACAGATTACATAAAGAGCTTTGAACACTACTGTCCAGATGAAATAATAAATAAATGATGTATTTTCTGTCGTGTTTGTTTACTAGTATATGATACAGGTATATTTTGGATATAACTTTAAGTTTGTCTTTTAAAAATACCACATATATAATTTTTTCATTTTAATATTGCATGCCAAAAAGAAAAACATTTTTTTTTTGTTTATTAAGAAGATAATTGACTTTAAATTCATTTCCTTTCCAATAATCAACTTTTCCTTTCCAATAATCAACTCAGCTGATCAATCAGTCTATTGGTGAGGGTACCAGTAGCAGGTTGGTTGAAATTCTTATCAGCATAAACGGAGCACGATCAAGCCCCCATAAAAATTCTTCAGAACCGGAGATGATAGCGGCGCATTGGGTGCCATATCTGGTCCCCATCATCAGTAATGCTCCCCGACACCATTCTCAAAACTAATAAAGTTTTCTTGAATTTCAACCCTTTCTGACCCATACGCATGTTGTCATCCAATTAGCAGATCACATTCCATTTGGCTTAACAAAGTTTCTTTAAGTATTGCGAGCGTCAGACTGGCGGAAGAACTGAAAACCAGAAAAACAGAAAAAGTTTATGAGACTTTTTCCATGAATTCAAAGAGAAGTTTAAATAAATAGTGCAGCTTATACAAGTATATTGTTTGTGCATATTGAAAAAAACTAGACTTTTGTATCAAGATGGATGCATCTGTGCACTAAACAGAACAAAAGAAAAAGAGGCAACAAGATTGCAAGACATTGTAAGGTGATTGTTTAGTGGTACATGTAGCTTGTAGAAAAGTTCCGCGACAAGTAGTCGCGCCCCCTGTTGTTGAAATTTTTTGAATACTTCCACCAGACGGCGCTGTAAGCTTAATTGCTTTGTTTCTTGTTCCCTGCTTTTTCCATTTCCAGAACAAATTAGATTTAGTAGAAACGATGTGTAAAATGCTGTTCTTCCTAAGAATAATAAGCTGAGGACTAAAGATTAAGAAATCGTTCTGATGCACTTATAACTATACATGTATAAACTAAGAAAATCCCTAATTGTCTTATCAACATTGTATTAGCTTATTATGTGTTCAAGACTTCTTCCCGAACACGTCAGCATTCTAACAATTGAACCGAAAAACTAACATCTTATTAAAGGATTTCTGAAATATGATAATAATTGATTTTATTAATTATTTTTATATTTTTCTTGTAGCCGAGATACGGTGCAGATGTAACGAACCCGAGTGTGTCAGCTCAGGAACACAGATTTGTAAATCGTCAAATATCAAAATGTGTTACGTCATGAAAACCTTCGATGGCAGTACGCCCCGATACTCACAAGGGTGTATGGACGCATTAGTCAAGAACAAAAAGTATAAAAATATATGTGACACAAAAAGTGAAACACAAACTTACGAGAACTTTGTGAAGTACCACCATGAGCCAGTGGTGCATTGTTGTAGCAAGGATTTGTGCAATTATAATATCGTGATGAACGTTCCTCCCAATAGAACATTGGTTAAACCAGGTGAGGATCTAAACTTTTTTATATAAGTAACAAGAGGAGATAAATGTTGCATAGTCGTATGAAATTCCTACAGCTTATATTTTGATTACATAAACGAACATTTATGCGTACTTGTATCTGTCCAGTGGTAATGTCTGTCCTCTCAATTTTCTGCTTTAAGGAAAACTTTTTTTCCTTGCCCCTCCCCTCCCTTTGAAATAGTATATACACACACATTTTTTACATTGAACAAGAAGTATAAGTAAACCATGGCAAGGATATGTCTACAAGAATACTCGATTTACCTATCATAGTATCTTAACACATAAGCATAATTAAAAGAAAAGGAAACATACATACATTTCAAAGTTTCGAGAAATTAATACTCTTGTAATTAACCCCATTTATGTTTTTTTCCTTGTTCGGGCGTTTGTAAAAATTTTATCTATTGACGTTTACAACCGTCATAAAATTGCTCTGCGTTTGATCTGCTCATTTCTAAATATCCACAACAAAGGAAGGCCCTGTAATTACCATGTTTAATGTACGAAACGTGCTCTACTATTTCGACTGTCAGGGGAAAAAAAGAATTTGTATTTTTTTTTAAATGACGATCTAACAAGAAAAAGACAATATTTGATTTATAGAAGTAAGCATTATCTGCAGTATTGTACCTCCATTCATACTGTTATGTGTATTCCTAACTTAACTGTCGCTCTCTTTCTTTGACATAAAAGACCCACGGTCAAAAGAAAAACGCAGCAAATGTCATGAGTGATGGATGACCGGAATTCTCGTAAAGTCTCGTTACAACTCTCGTCATGTACATTGAATTTGTAAGCAAATCACGTTAAGGTTGTTCCCGTTACGGCATCTTTAGAAAGGTCATTTCTTGTTGAGGCACAGTCGCCATGTTAATAGGAATTTTTTTTATGTGATGAGATTGCTAAAGACAAGAAATGATACCATTCTAAACCTAGTTTTATCCATTAAAAGAAGCGATTTCGCTTATTTAGCAAATCGTAAAAAAAGTCAGGAAAAATGTTGCGACTTTTCCTGAACTTGGATAAATTTGTTTAAAATCTCCTCTGCGACCCCTTGTTAATCTCTGTTGGTCTACATTCCTTAAGATACAAAAAGAAAAGAGAGAAAAAAAAATCCATTGCATTATGAATACATATTGTTTTTAAATAGAATAAAATATGTTTGGAGGTAGTTATCTCAGGCCCTTATCAATCATCACTGTCGACGTGCCTCCATTAGGAAAGTGTTTTGTGTTTGCTCTTTTCATTCAAACGCTATCAGTCGCTAGCAGAACAAACATCTTAGTCAGAATGTCCCCGGATACCCAGTTATGCTGAGTGCTGGGGTCATACCCTGACAGCATTTCTTAATGTCCTAGGTTTACAGGCACCTGTTATTGATATCAGGGATACAGGCGTGGATCCTAGATTTTCAAGCTTAGGGGCAAGGGTGGAAACATATATACCTGTATAGTACATGTGATTTAAACATACAATATGTGCAAGAAAAACTCACTTTTGCCAGTTTAGATTTTTGTTTGTTTGTGTTTAAAGTTAATATTTCACATTCAAAATTTAAGCCAATTAGAATCTTTATTTTTTGACATTTTGGTACGTTGTCTTCTTCATTAAAACACGTCAACGTATCTGAAAATAAAGAGCAAAGGTGTCCAGAAGCTGGAGTAATGTAATGAGACAAATAATAGAAGTACTGGTTATTTTCATTCATAAAAAATACGGTAAAAAGGCTTTGTATATTTGATAATTTAAACAGACAAGCTGCCAGAAAAAGTTTTTGCCAAAATAGAAAATTTGAAATTTCCGTCTTCGGTCTGATTTTCAGAATGATTTATAGGCTTCGATGTCTCGTTATGTCAATGACTGACAAATCGTAGAATCTCCTTAAGTTAAAACAAACGCCGCATTGTCATTCGTCATTAAGCCCGTCTCTTAGACTCCTTGAAAACTAAAACCCTGCCATTTTTTTTACCTAGATTTTAAAACGTACAAGTGCAAATGCGGATAAGGAATATTTAAATCAATATATCCACCAACTATGAATAAACATCTCCGCCCCTTTTTAAAAAAAGATTTGAGAATTTCGACTGCATGCCAGAGTGGTTTTAATCCCTACAACACCTGTCTCCATCCGCTTTTATCACTTGTATAAATACCGACAAGCTTTTCATTCAATGCCTGTCCGGAAAACGCCAGGTCGTCGCGGATAAGGTTTTAGCCTGATCGCGTTAATTACGGTCTTTTAATCAATTTGAATAAATTTCATTTTACACACCAACGTATGTTTCGTGGTTTCTTTATAAAGTGCGAGGAACTGAACATTTAAGATAAGCTGATCACACTTTACACCCTGATTCTGTTTCTCGATAGTATTGCGATACTTACATATAGTCCTTTAGTCCTTTTTGCAGTAATATTTTGTAATCATTTCAGAATATTTTAAACTTCTCCTCATTTCAGAATATTTTAAACTTCTCCAAATCCTTGTACATTCTGGAACCCTCAGGCTGTATCCATCTCGTAAATCTTTAAATAAAAGTTCTGTTTAAAATATTTAGGATTTCTTTTCTTTGTTTCTTTCTGCGTTCAAAACCATCATGCGCCAATAACAAGGATATTTCAGGTTTTTAATTCATTCAATGTACAGTCTATATATATATATATACATGTATATATATGTGTGTTATCTTTTATATTACAAAGCAGAATACTCTGATTATTTCCTTATGGATTAATAGTAATTCCAATTTTTGAAAGAACATATTTCATCTTTTTTTTTTTTTACTTGTATGCACAATGCTCAGTGACAACAACATACTACAGTATTTATAAATCAAGCTGGCAAGGGTCTACATGTATACGTCGGAGATAAAGTAAATGATAAATTTAACGATTCATCTCGATCTACATCATATTTACCGTCTTCTATGTAAATCAGCATTTGTTCAGCCAGATTTAATTTGTCACCTTGGCAACATAAATGTAATGGGATTTTTAAATCTCAGGAAGAAAAAAGTTAATGTTTTCAGAGTATAAACGAAAAAATAAATACAATATTGTATAAAGCTTGTAAAGCATTACATGGATTAGATGCAAATAAATTTAATTGACTAAATTTTCCTTCTTCGCTTGACGACACATAAATTGAGCTGAGTACATAATTCTTCAGGTTTTTATCGAGTGAATCGCATAAAAATTCAAAGGAGTGTGACGAATTGTCAGATTTAAGCGGTTGCTGGAGACGCTTGCTTCTCCGATGAAGAGATTAGTACAAAAATATTATTTAATGTTACTTAAAAATGAACCGAATGCAAATGAAATCTCTCGGGGGTATATATTACGTGCGACATTTTAATTTTACGCATATTTTTAATGGGAAAACAGACAAGATTGGGAGAAAAAAAACAAGATGGGAGATCGCAGAACCGTACAAAACTATAAACTTTACACCATCACGGATGCAGATAAAGAAATAAAATATAGAAAAGAGTCATTATAGGAATATTTATTGAATTCACTGCGGCATAAAAGTCAACAAGGGGACTGGGTACAGAATTTTATTTTCAGATGCTTCTTTATACGATAAATGTAAATTCGTAACAAAATTTATTTGTTCCAAAATCTCTAGAGAATAAACTCGTATTTTTTCTGCATTTTTGCCTGACATGAGAGTTGATATAGAGGCGTCCGCGCTATGAATTCCCGCCAAAATCTCGCCGATTATCGCTGTAAGCTCGCAGCAGTTGATTATAAAATGTTAGCTTGAGTCTCTTTGCTCTAGAGACAATTGTGGCATTATATAACCATTCAGTCTGATAATTCTTATGTAATTATGACAGGCTAACTCTATTTAATATTTGGGCGCCCGTACCGTTTGAAAGAAAAATGGCGGCAGGTTTATATTTTACACGGGGTGCATATAATCTCATTTTGTGATAATCAAAGGTCGTTATTTTTTAATGTACATGTAAGAAACAATGGTCATTCCTTTACAAAGTAAATTTAAAGAAAAAGAGATAAATAATATCAACAGCTTTCCAGGGAAACTCCGAAAGTTCACTGCATTTAAGATAGTATCTAATTGAAATATATCAGACGAACTAGCCAAAGATTTTACGAGGACGCAGTAAATCCGTACTCAGCTGCCCTCTAAAGAAGACCTCTGTCTCGCGAGAAGTGATGCGATTCCAGTAGCGGCGAGACAAAACGGCGACCGGATATCCCGATGGACAGTGTAAAAGCTAGAAATGGACATGATATTCATTATTACTCAGAAATACAAACGATATTTAGCGCTTTTAGGAGAATGTCATCAAGTAATGAAGTTGAGAGAATCTTTGATCAATAGAAAAGGGGAATGAGTTTATGGTTCTTGTAAAAGTTTTATGTGTGTGTGTGCGTAGATCATATAATTTTCGTAATTAACAAATAAAATAACCAATTGCAAAGCAAGAAAATATAACTATCCCGAAGTCCAATAAAAATAAAACAGTTAATAATGTATGGTGTTTGCAACAAGAAAATTACATCTGGACAGTCAACAGATTAATCAATCAAATCATTTACTCAAACACAAAATTAATCAAGTATTTTAATACAAGTGCATTTATATGTTTATCACTCTAAGAATATGTTCTCTATTACCTTGGAAGTCGACTGAAAAGACTATTTATTTATTACATACTTTATTTATTTATTTTCACAGAGCCGGTAAGCCCTGGACTACCAGAATACAATTTTCCACATTCCATCCCAGAAGACACTAGATCCGCCAATCAAGACAAGGATTTGTGGTTCAAAGCGGCAGTCATAGCCGTACCTATAGCAGGAGGATTCATTTTAGTTTTACTAGTATTGCTGGCGGTGCGCATGCTCAGAGCAGACACACGACGCCAGAGACAATTTATAGAATTTCGAAGGGAGAGAACCAGTTTAACTAAATCACATCTGTATGTCACAGATCGCTTTAGTGAAAAAGTAGGGCGGACTTCGCCATTGTTTGGCGGAATGCATAATCCACTATGCAAAGACCCTTTAATTAATAATTCTCGAATGAAAAAGGATGGAAAACTCTATGAGAAAGTGAATACGAAACCGGAAGTTCATCGTGCGCAGACGCCGATCATAATATGGGGTAAACCATCTCACAGAGATTTTGCGACTGTGGTTTAACAATATATGTGAGATGTTCTCCTTCCTTTTGTCTTTCTTTAAAGGGTGTTACGAACGGAGCTATTGTGCCTTCTATATTTTGTGACACCATAATGACCGAATGGCGACTATAAAAATAGTCCCCAGAACAGCAAGACTGAAAATATGTATGTTGATTATGAGTGCTCTAATTATTATTATTTGGTCCAAACTTTAGCCATGTAATGGCATGTCATCATAGTCCATCCGCATTAATATTTATCACGAAAAGCAAAAGAATTAGTCCTTACTGTCTACTTATACACAGTTCATACACATTGTTGAAGTGTAAAGTATTCCCTTTGGGGCTTAAATTTGAATAATTTTAACGCTGTAATATACAGTGTAATTTAAGCAAAGGAAAACAAAATTTCTGTTTTACGAAAGCACCACATAGCGTTTAAGAATTTCTGATATGAAATTTGGATGGACTCTAAAAATGTAGTTATGTATGTAAAAGGAATGCTGGGGCGCGTTAGATTGGGCACTGTGTGCCATCTTTATGCATTTTTGACAAATGTGTCTTTCACATGTATTTTCCCTCATCTATCATAGAATAAATGTGTCTGAATGCTACAAATAGCAGATTGTCGTGACTTGCGTGAGAGTACTGCCATGCTGGAGAATTTTTTTTTTTTTAAATCGGAAACTTTATAAACGCTTTCTGGTTTTTCCCCCGTTAAACAACCTCAGCAGCAAATGTTTCTTTATTTTCTCGATGCTCTAACAATAATTTAATCATTCTTTTGCATTTTAACACAAAGCGTATTTTGTTATTATTTACATTTTTAACAACTATTTTATCTTAAATTATTTATTTTTGTCTAATGATTAAAAACAGTTAAAGGACGAGTGTTGTAGGTGAATATGGTGTGTCTGTGTGTGTATCTGTTCATCTTTAATTGTTGAACTATCTCATTTTTTTGTTGTTGACTACAAATTTGTATCTTTAAAACAAATTCTTATTTATTTGAGTTCAAAAAATTAAAATTGTTGTTTCAAAATATCATTGTTTCTTTTATCATGGATATGAAATGGAGAGGGAATAAATTCCAAAGCAGGATTACTACGCTTGCATATTGTTATCAGTTCATTCGTAGATTGGAATCGAGGTAGAGTTTTTTAATGAATTGAATTTTATAAATTATTTTTAATAAATAAATTAATATTAATGAAATTTTAGAAAACCAACAAATAGCATTTTAATTTGGATTGACCCTCCCCAAAGAAAGATAACTCTTAGACTACATTTGATTTATAAAATCAATATGTTTTCTATTTTTGGCAACAATTTGCCTCCAACTAAATCTTAAGGTGTATTAATTTTGATTCATTTTTTTCATAATTCTACTTTGTTAAAGAAAATTGTCATTGTAATTACATGAGAATACCATTTTATAGGCCTTGGGTGTCATTCTTTCTTCAAAAGCAACTTTACTTTCCTTTTATTTCGCGCTTTATTTAGCGGAGTAATCTCTTTATGGTTGTTATACGGTGTAAGACAGCCAATAGAAAAGTAAAAGAAAGTACAGATTAATTTCTTTAGTAACATATAGTTTAGACTGGTCATGTCTTCTCCATCGTACGAATATCGAACATATACCGGTATCACACAGACAAGACCAGTCAACACATTGTTCAGAGAAGTAATTCTGCAGTGTGTAGAGGATACTACTTTAATATCACACAAGAATTTTATAGTAACAACCTTTTAAAATCTTTCTAAGAACTTCAAGGGCACCATTAGTCAAAATAAGAATAAAACTAAACCCATCAAATTTAGAAGAAAAAAGGTCATGACTGTGTAAAATTTGACCGATGCTTGGATCGGGGAAAAGGACAGATAAAATCTTTGACTGTACATGTATATATAATTATCCTTGTCAATCAGGTGACCTATTGCTTTTTTTTGTCTGTTGTCGTGTTGATCGTCTCTGATTTTGCTGAACCAATTTCAAATAATTATGGCATATAAAACTTGGTATTCTAAGCATATTTCCTCATTTAATAAAGAGAAATTCTACATTATTAATACGGAGATACATGTATTTTTATTAATGAAGAGAAATGTTAAAAACGTCAAGTATCTGTGACAATGAGGGGGAGAGCTAAAATCGGCTGAGCCTGCTGCCCAGTCCCACTCACTTCTGTAAATAAAATATGGTTTAAGTGGGTATTCTGCTAATATAAATTTGCATTTAAATTTTGACATTTTAATTTGATGTATTAATTATTTGAAATTATTTGAAACAAAAAATAAAGAGAAAAATATGACTTAATGAGCATATTTTTGAGACATAAGGCATTAGACATATGGTGGGAAACCAGACTTCTTCGGATTTTTCATAGACTATGGATGAAATATTTCTATCTCTGAAAACTTATGATCTGAAGTTAAACGTTTTAAAATATATTTTTGAGAGTATTAGCATTAAAAACAGAATACATCCTTCAAAATTAAATAAGTATCTGTGATAATGAGTACTCTACCTTTTCCCAAACTTGTGAATTTCAGGGTAACCCCGCCCCCTCCCCCGGTTGCCCCATAGGTTGGTTTTATTTTAAAAAATACATTTATTAACAATTTATTTTTTTTTTAAAAAGGACAAATACAGTCAAACTGTTTTTACAACTTCAGGAATCTCTATAAAAGGAAAAATAGCAGGTGAACTGCTTGCATGAATACAATGACTACTTTTCCCTAGCTTGGCCAAAATTATAAAACTAATGCCTCCTGGGTCCAACGTTAAGACCAAATATCTGGGCAGAGTTGGTCATCAATTGAAAATACATGACACCATATAAATAATCTGTATTATCAAACAAATTAAAATCTTTTCTAAAGATTTTTTTTTTCTAAAACTGGACTGTCCTCGAAAACATCTTAACCATAATACATTTACATCTGAAAACTTCATGTTCGTTTTCCCCGCTTGTTTTTCCAGGCATTGTAGATCTTAATTAATTAAAACTAAGGACATTGCTTCTATCAAGAGAAATTAATTAGGCTGCAGCTACAACTATAAGCGGTTTTTTCAATAAAACACTTGATCAGAATAGAAATTGCATTTGCCATCGACTCCTTACAAATAAAGTTAAGTACGATACTAGTATATGACTTTTTAGTATGTACCCCTTAGTACAGTTTGCGATCAATAATAGTATGCACCCCTTTATATGGTTTGCAATCATGTATAATATGACTTTTGGCATGACCCAAACCCCCAGAACACTAGCATGGATATACTGTCGCTATCGATCGTTACAACTTCCTGGTCCAATATCGAATACATTTGGTCATCTAGCATTCCGATGTTCAAATAGTGTTTTGTCTGCAACATGCAATTTAAAATATTCAATGATCTTTAACTCTCCTATTATAATCATTGCCTGAATGTGATATGATCCTGATTCAAGAAATATCTCAAAGGTCAAGGTCATTTAGCAATGAGATATTGAAATGGACCCTCGTTACAACTTTGGAATTTTAATTGGATGAATTTTCAAAGTTATATATATAAAGCATTTAATTGGAATGAAATTTTGTTTTTATTAGTACATGTATTTTTGTTGTCTCTTAGTGTTAAGTATAGCATGACCTTGAAACAGGGTTAATATATATTTAAAGGTCGTTTCTGTGATACAATGTTGACTTAGTGTCAAGGATGTAATATTAAAAACGTTGAATAAAATCTTTTCTCAGATATACACGTAATTGTCATGTTCGTACATGTAAATCAAGGACCATCATCGTCGGAAACCCAGTGCACTGTTAATTATGTTTCATTTCTCTCTCCATAATAAATTATTCAAAATGAATCGAACTCCTCTGATCTTAAAGGTAGCAGCTAATTAAAAGTTTGGATTGGTTGTTTTAAGTTCCTTCGAGAATTTTTCACTCATATTGAAAGCCACCACTTGCCGATGGAGGGCTGCAAATTCAGACCTTTACTCGGCACTTACCGCCTTTGGGCAGTGAGGGATCTTTTCCTGCCAGCACCCACTGAGACACGGAACCTTGTTTTATACTGTCTCTTGCGAAGGACCGGTCTTTATGTCCCCAGGTGGATTCGAACCCGCGACGTAAGAATCAAGTCATTACGCTGCGACTCTAGAGCAAACACTCTTAATAACCACTGCGCTAAAGAGAGACGATCCAAATAAAAGTTGAGTTAATGACAGGGAAAAAATCTGACCTGTTATACAGAAACCTGTCATCAAACACAAGTCAGGAACAATACAGAGATGAGTTAAAACTTATGTGTATTCCAGGCTTAAATAAGACTTGCATGTTATACAATATACAATATATGTATACCAACAAATTCAACCATGTGTGTAACGAAAGTTCGTTGAAATGGACTTACTGATTGGACAAAGTCGTTTTTAGCCGGGCTAATTGCTCGTAGAGCAATAGCCGGCTTCTGCCACAGTGTTCAACCGGATATGCTGCTTCCTCACCGCCAAATCAAAATTACGAGTAAAAATATATTACGTATGCTCAGCCGCTTTTGAGACAATACAAACACTAAAGTAAACTGATGAAATTTCTAATCAAATAAACTTTAATGGTAAGATGTTCTTCTATTGAATATTTGTTAAAACAGCCAGTGCCAGGAATACATGTATACGATGTTGCATATGAAATAGCAAATTAAATCTATCATTATGTCATATGCTGACTGACGTTTTTCATACTAATTGAGAGGCCATTATTTACACATTGAATTGTCGACGGATTTTTGCGTTATTTACCGATTATGACAAGGAGCACACGGTGGGTGTGACCGGAAGGGAGGGAATGCTCACTCCTCCATGGCACCTGATCCCACCTCTGATGTTTTTAGAGGTCCATGTTTACTCTGCTCCCGATTTTTGTTGTTTTAATGGATTTTGAGCTTGAATACTGTTCGTTATCTCCATATTTCATTCCAATCCTGTCCAGTGTTCAGGAGGCCACGTTCGAATCCTGGCTTGGTCTTTATACTAGTATTTTCCTTCTACTGGTTATGTTTCTGGTAATAATTTCTTACATGCCTCATGCTTTGCATGCCATATAGTGCAATATTTAACCTTTATATAAAGGTAAAGAAAAACAATATCGCTTTTTTGCTGCGCCTCTCTGACTGAAAGTGCAGGAAATGGCGTCACTACCAAACCCCTCTTGGTAGTTGCTATATACATGACATGTATAGTGTCTATAGTTAAATGAATAGTTTCTGATTGCTGATATTAGGTTAATTATTTCATAGATGTTTTCATTTTGATCATACTAAAGAAATACAGAATAAATGTTTATAGAAGATGGTCTAACCAATCCTTTATTCACCATTTATTTCAAAAGATAGTCATGCGAAATATCGTTGGAAGGTTTTGGCATGTAGTTCTGTTGTATATCATTTCATTATGTGAAATAACAAAGAGGAAGTAGGTCCTAAGAATGTTCTAGGAAGTGAATTAACAACTGAAGTATAGTTCGGCTTGAGTTTGTGGAAAGAGAGGATTTTGTGGGAAATAAAATCTAAGGTGTCTCGCATGTAGATTACAAAATTCTGCAGATTGAGCATATATATCATATCCATGCAAATTACATTTATTTTGAATGCCAAAGGGTGTCTCAAAACAAAGAAATGTGAACTGTGCAAACTAACGACTAAACATGGACTCAATCCAGCAGGAATAGCAGCGACACTATTGATAGAAAAAACAACCGCAAAAACCGTAACAGCATCACCAAGATCAACAGCAGCACCACAGCAACTGAAGTAGCAACATAAGCAGAAGCAAAAGCAAAAACATAGAAATAAAATGCAATGGTAGTTACAACAAATAGAAAACATAGCAGCAGTAGAAATTACAACATCAAATACAGGAAAAGTTACAACTATAGTAACTCTAGCGGAGCAATAATAGCAGCAACAAATCTTACAAAAGAACAACAAATGCAGTATTATTGATACCATATTAATCCACAAACCACAACTGTTACAGCAACAACAATGGGATGAAAACAGCTGCGGCCACCGCAGTACATGTACATGTAATCAATTTGTAGCAGAGCGACAGTTACTGTTTGACTTTTTGACTTTTTGAAACAAGAAGTGAAAACCGCCCAACTGTGAGTTGAACTTGTCAAGACTTCCAATCCTGATGCACGTGACCATCACGTGAGCGCTTGTCTGCTGCTCATATTTGACTGAAAATGAAACAGGTATCAGTAAAGTGAATAATACCATATATCTGTACAAGACTATTTTCGCATGAGTTAAACTCGCCCTTTTACACTTACAAACGATTTCGCCTTGTTTTAAATTTACCCAGTTGCGTTTGAAAAAAAACGTAGTCTGGTGATTTAGCCATGTTTTGAATTTGCCCTTTGACGATGAGTGGCGGAAATAAAACGGGGCGAAAAAGAATATGGGTGAACAAGGGGAGCGAAATGCCTATAGTGTGAAAAAGGTAAATAATAAATCTCAATTATAACAAAACTTTATTTGATATTTCCTCTAACATTAAAGTATAATTTATGTAAAATCTCCATAATTTGCAAATATCTCACAAAGATTGAAATTTTTTGCCCATGAAATAGCATGCACACACTAAAGAGAGCAAAAAGGATCATTTACGGCTACTCTAACACAATTTTTCGATATGAGTGGGTCTTCGCTTCATTTGTTATAAAGTTTATCGTCAGAGTTTGCCTAAAAATATACAATTTTTGATTTACAAAAACATGGAGCAAAGACCCACTATACCTTAAAAATACCCTTTCATGACACAACATTCGCATATTTCTGAGAAATACAATGTACTTGTCCATTAAGTTAAGGGTCATTTAAAAAAAATGATTTAAATGCCACTATTCATCAGGAGTTGTGTAACGTAGTGGTTAGCGTATTAGTCTCAACGGAAAATGATATTCAGGATTTTTATTGCTATGAGTTCGGACCCCACAAATACCACATTATTTTTTAAATAACAGAATAATTTTTGCCGAGAAATTTTCCTCAGAAAAGTTTTGTTCATCATAATTTCATAAATTTCAATAAGAACTTCTCTCTAAATACTAAATTCACAAATTGAATATGATTTTTATATATCTGAAGATATAGGCATTCTGCACACATTGTTCACCCATCTCCTTTTCATTAAACAGAAAATTCTCAGTCAAAAGAATACAAATCTATAATGAATTCAGGCATACACCGAAATATAGTTCTATAAATTCCTCGTCTACTTATTTTTTCATAACTACGTTTGAATCCTAGACTATACAATGAATTTTTAGACCGGCCCGAAATTCTCTGGAAAGGAATTTTTTCCCCAGTCAATGAATATTGTTAGATTGGAAATTTCATATAGCCTAGGTAATATTAAGAAGTATATTTTTCCTTTGGTTTATATCCTCTTTGCAGGAAGTGTAAAACGATATGGCAGAAGGTTGTTTAATAGTTTAAATGTACTCACTTCCTGCGATTAGCATCAAATTGTCATGCATGTATTAATTTGCATTAAAATATCTTTTTTTTAAGGGAACCACTCATACATTTTGCTATTTCAGCAGTCAGAACCATAGCTTTGTATGCTTGTTCATTCTTTTTGAGCCTGATCGATCAATTAACGTGAAATATAATGCGAGATAAAACAGCATCATTTAACTGACTTTTACTTTAAGTACGTCAAGGTAGAGGGACAGATAAATAAGGTTAAATATCGATTTTCCTGAGATATAATTGGGATAATTTGTCCTATTGGATACAATGCTTATCCGTCTTACTTTGATTAACTGACAAAAATGCAAATCTCAATCGAAAAATGTGTTTTTGCCATTCACAAACACAGGAACCTAACTTTGAAAAATCCTTTACATGTATTAGGAAAAACTTCATATATTGACGATTTGTAACCCGACTGGTATTCTAAGAGTACAATAGATTTTCTGTGCGAAAGACGAACCTTAGCAGAAAAAAAACTTATTCAAATCAGAAGATAAATGAATAATCAATTCATTTTAAAAGAATAATTTTTTTATTTATATATTTCAAATTACTAGAATATTGTTCTTAATCATAAACAGTTGGGGGAAGCCCTAACTGATTTTTTTTTTAGAAGATGCATGGGTCCTCCTACTTATAAGATATTCACTACTTGTAAATGTCCAAACATTTTAATCAATATAGGAACATATTTTCGACGACAAATATTTAATTTTCTTTCCAAATTGTATTGTTTTTATTTGTTTGTTACTGAGTATACTTAATACATGTGTGGATCAGGCCCTAGGGCAATAAAACTTCGATGAGCTCACTTTTGATTCAGCCCCACTATATATTCCTCTTATAAAAGTGAGACCGAGATCAAAAGTCATCTCATCTAAGTTTTATGGCCCCGGACCCTGGAGGTAGTTAGGGATCCCTAACAGTTTCAGAATTATTAAAAATTCAATGTAAAAAAGACGAAAAAATGACCTTGGACTCCAGGGAAACACGGAACCCTTGTGAAAATGGTAAGGAGAAAGGAGGATAAATTTACCAAGGGAAACTTTCCTTCGAAATAGGATTTTCAGGTGTTGTCAAGTTATTAAAGGTTTTTTTGGGAGGGGGGGGGGGGGCTTGTCAAACATTTTCTGGATCTAACATTTGTTACAGCTGATGTAGAAAGCAAACCCCAGCCCAACCGCCTGGGGGAAAAAATAATGGATCCGCCCCTGCAATAAGTATGAGTATAGTTAAATTTTTATGAATTCTTTTTGCTAAGCACAATGTTTATTTTCATTACAAAAATATACGACATGACACTGTATAATTCAAATCAAAACGGTCCGGGAAGCTGTCGGTGTAGATGCCATTGGGCGTTTTAAATTTACACATCACCTCGATCCGTTCATGTAAATCTCGTTTTCAAGCAATGAGGATAGAATAATTACAAGTTAAAGCATGTATGAAATGGTTAAAAAAAACATAAGGGATTTTCCTTGAATTTATGATCCTTAGATATTATTCATGGCTGACCCTTGAACCTTTTCTCCGAAAATAAAAAATAAAAAGCAAAACTGTGCATGTTTATTTCAAGAGCATAACAATTTATGAAAATACACGTTGACAAGATTTTGTATGATGTAATTATGTCTTAAAATGAAGCATGAACATTGCTGAGCAACAAATAAAATCTTGATCACAAAATTTTCATTATGCATCAAAAACTTAATTACATCTTTATCAAATATTTAGGAACATGGTTAATATACACTTGCATTTAAGTGATTAAGAATATCTCCGAAATCATGAAAAGGTTGGCATATTTTACAAAATATAATGTAAAGTTGATAAATGTAGAGAAAGCAATCGCATGTTCACTGTTACATGACTTAAATCTTATTGCATAAAATAAAATTGCCTGAAATAAATAAGTGAGTTCCAAGTGATTTCACTGGGTCCTCAGTTACATATTATTTCATACACCTTTTACATGTACATGTATTTTTTTTAACTAATACATGTTTAAAGTACATAATGTCTCTTAGTGGGTTTGTTAAATTAATCAGCATATTGTACGTCCTTATAAAATTTTCACAGAATTCAAACATATCATAATGAGACAAGCATTACTACCAATGTAAATCATATACGGTACCACTTTTGATGCATCAGATGCGCATTTACCAATGTAAATTTACAGAAAATTATTTTGTTAAAAACATTCTGATTCAACACAAGTACTCTGAAGTAGATATTGAAAAGATGCTTGACTTTCTGATTGACAATATCCATGTCGTTTTTAGAAATCAATTTTTCCAATAATCTATTGGAATTCACATGAATCAGAATTTATTCAAAAATTTCTACATGAAAAGACGAGTCTTTATCAATTATTTTACATGCTACGTTTTTTCCTCATATTCCTTTCAACTCGAAATAAAAGACACCGCAAGTCTGACACATTACATATGTTTCATATTTGGAAGTTTTACTAAAGAAAGACATTAATGGTAACAACCTAAAAACAAAACTTTATGACAACTTGATGTCTTCATTTTTTTTATTGTCAAATTCCCTTATCTATAATAAAAATATACCTACAATATATCACCTACAAATGGAGTTTATGTCTCCCAGTGGATTCGATAGGCATGTTCTACGTACGAGCAAATTCTAAACGACGAGGCAAGCTATTGACAAATAAGTTGATGATACAAGGATATCAACAATCTCACAATTTCTATGGCCTATATAATAACTTTGTTAACAAATACATTTTATAGTTAAGTCGAATGTTGACTGACGTTTTTCGTAAAAAATGTCAGGCGGTTGTGACCGGTCGAAAGGGGATGATCCTCGATGGTACCTTTTATTAACAGCATCAAAAGCTTGACAAGAAAAGTAATGTCATTTCTTACGAATATCGTACATTTTGGGTTCTGTTTACGATCCCGATCAAAAGATCGAGGGGAAAATTATTTTTAATTCATTTTACAGGAACTACAAAAATCGCTAAAATGCATGTATACTTAAGAAATGAATTTAATTTTTGAGAATTCATGAGGACATGAACTACGACGCTTCACGCCGGCATATTTCATGAAGCGCGTTAGCGCTTCATGATAAATATGCAGGCGTGAAGCGTTGTAGTTCATGTACCTCATGAATTCTCAAAAATTAAATTCATATCTTATATTTACATTATTTTTCTGATGACTTGCAACATATTCTTGTCATTTAACTATCATTTTTGAAACAAACAAGATGTGTTTGTGAAACACTGATGCCCCCGTATGGCAGCTTATGGCGAAGGTTAAAGTTTCTCAAATGCAAGTCAAAATCCAGGCCAAAAGATAAAAAATGTTAAATTTGAAAGCCCTAACTGCAACTGTTAAAAAGTTATGGCGAAGGTTAAAGTTTTTTTAAAGTAAGTAAAACATCAAGGTCAAAGTCAAAGTTGTTGGTATCCAAAGGAAGGTCTTGTCACAAGGATTAGATATATGTAAAGTATGAAAGCCCTAGCACCAACCTTTCAAAAGTTATGGCCAAGGTTAAAGTTTTTCGAAAGTAGGTCAAACTCCTATGTGAAGATCAAAAGGTCAAAGTGGTTGGTATCCAAAGGAAGGTCTTGTCACAAGGATTACATATGTGAAGTATGAAAGCCCTAGCACCAACCATTCAAAAATTATGGCCAAAGTTAAAGTTTTTCAAAAGTAGGTCAAACACCTATGTCAAGGTAAAGGGTCAAAGTGGTTGGTATTCAAAGGAAGGTGATGTCACAAGGATTACATATGTGAAGTATGAAAGCCCTAGCATCAACCATTCAAAAGTTATGGCCAAGGTTAAAGTTTTTCAAAAGTAGGTCAAACTCCAAGGTCAAAAGATCAAAGTGGTTGGTATCCAAAGGAAGGTCTTGTCATAAGGATTACATATGTGAAGTACGAAAGCCCTAGCTCTAACCGTTCAAAAGTTAAGGCCAAGGTTAAAGTTTTTCGAAAGTAGGTCAAACTCCAAGGTCAAGGTCAAAAGGTCAAAGTTGTTGGTATCCAAAGGAAGGCCTTGTCACAAAGAATACACATGTGAAGTTTGAAACCTCAAGCACCAACTGTTCAGAAGTTATGGCCAAGGTTAAAGTCTCATAAAATTTTGCAAAAGTGGGTCAAACTCCAAGGTCAAAAGGTCAAATATGATGGTACCTAAAGAAAGGTCTTGTCACAAGGAATACACATGTGAAATATGAAAGTCATAGCTCCAACCAATCAAAAGTTATGGGCAAGGTTAAAGTTGACAACAGACAGACAAACAGATAAACAGACAAACAGACAGACAGGACAAAAACAATATACCCCCGGGATCTTTCGATCCAGGGGCATAAAAAGTTTGCACTATTTATTGACTTCAATTATGTCACAATGGAAATATTCTTACTCATCCCAAGGTAGTTCATGAGATCATGAACTTTTTCAAATTTGCAGAGAATCTTAAGGAAAAATATTTGGAAATGTAAATATATGTATATGTAGGATTTGATTTTCAATGTCTACACTATACGTCATAGTCTAAAGAAGTTTTTTAAAGGTTTAAAGCATACATTTAATATACTGCAAAATATGAGAACAGTGTTGCTCTCATTAATCGCTAGCTGGACTGAAAACCTACATTTATGTTCATTTTATGCAAGAGTATACGTACTTTCTTTGCCGCGGAAAAGTGCAATAATGCACAAGTCAACACTATTTTCAAAGCTAATTATACGGCTAGCAATTAACTAGCGTTTCGCAAGTTTTTTTTCGGTGAATTCATTTTGATGTCGCCGGAAAAGATTTCCCTAATTATTTTGGCTACAAAGAAGGGGGAGGTGATTCTAATTATATAAAACAGCCTCATCAAAAAATGTTGATCATTAAAAGAAATCTCATTTTGTCAAATATTTATAAACCACCGGGGTAATAAAAAAGAAGAAGAATGCACAAATACTGGAAGAACTGTAAAAGAAAGAGATGTTACTATGAAAAAAAAAATATAGACTTTGTTATATCACATACAAACGAGTGCAAAATGGTGAGCTTGAACATACCAATATACTGCATTTTTGGACGAAATTGAAGACTACACTTGTGTTTAATAAACAGCGCAACAAAACGAGTATTGTTTTTACCTTTAGTTACTTTATCTTAAAAGAAATTTAAACTTGAATAAATGGTAGAGAATAAATGTAAATATGATAAATTATTAGAATGTAGAAGTGCACGTTGTATATACCGGGTATTTATGAGAAAGACGTCTTTATATTGACACATGTGATTCATACACAATATGATATAACAGTGTACACGTAAAAAAAATCAGTCCTTTTTTCATTCAAATTTTAAAATCAATGCTTGACTTTGATGTTTAGTAATGCATGAACTCAAAAGCGATTTTAAGTTTAGAAAATTCAAACTACAATTAATATTCTCCGGTCACTATAAGAGTCACGGAGACTGAACTGCTATGTACATTTGTATTCGGCTGTCACTGTATCCCAGTGATATACGGATCACACTGTACTTTCAATTAATTAAAAAAAAGAGCATTTATCTGATTTTTCACGTATCACTTATAAGAGAGAGTATCTACGAATATAATTGCCATCTTGTACACCTTCTTCAGTAACACTGTTTTTTAAAATTTTGATATTTTTATGAGGTAGAATGAATTTGGCGCATGGTCTTTTGATGACCGATTTTTACCTGTATAGAAGTAAGAATAAAATAAAATACTTTTCTTTTCCTGCTGAGAAAATCCCAAGAGAAATACATATACATATTTCATACTTAGTGATAAATACAGGGGTTTTTGTTTGTTTATTCGTTCGTTTGTTTGTTGTTTTTTTTTGTTTGGATTTTGTTTTTATTTTTTTGTTTTGTTTTGTTGTTTTTTTGTATATGCAATACAGCTTCCTTCCCAACAGCTTGTATATATGACAGTTCATATATTCTTTATAAAAATTGTCTGTAGTAAATTTTAAAATAATGTCATTTGATATAATAATCTAGTCGGTGATAATTGTATTTGTTCGAGTAGATTTGTTAGCCTATAACACTGTTTTACTGATATTGGAGTCTCGGGCTGATACAGGGAGTGATAACAAAAAGGATATAATTTATGTATTCTCTGATTATATTGAATATACGCATAAGAAGGCTTTGTAGTACGATCTAATAATGAAATGAATTTTGCATTTATGGACGAATTTTATGTCACGATTTAAAATAAAATAAAGATTGTAACATATTTTATAATCTAGTTTGAAAATTGCACATTTTTACTTTGGAAAAAAACCCACATGAAATTTCATTTACACATATTAACTACCGGTAAATGCAGCAGGTACCGTACTTATCTTTAGTGTTGGCGTACTCCCCTTTTTAATTAGAGACTCCGTTCACACGTCGAATCGAATTGGACTCAATGTGATCCTTAATTAATTACTAAAGTAATAATATCCCAGTCATGGGATGTAAAGCATACACAACTTTTTAATTTAATCGATTTGAATTGCCATAAATATAAATTTACTGGGTGGTAGTAAAGAAAATTAAGGTTCTTATATTATTCTATATAGGCCTATATATTTGATATATGTTTTAAGAAAAACTTATATCGACGAGGATGGGATTCGAACCCACGCGGGGAGACCCCAATGGATTAGCAGTCCATCGCCTTAACCACTCGGCCACCTCGTCTCCTGTATTCGATATGCTTTCAACTGCGATTAAATAAACTAAAGATGAGGTCACAGATCCAATACCAGTAACACATGCACACTTTATGTCTATACAGCAGCATTGAGAATAATTCGATTTTCTAGTTTTATCAATAAATCAATTTGATGTCGAATGTAGAGACATATTTTTTTATACCTACTATAACACTGAATTTAGAAAAAAAAATTAAATGACATCTAATATTGCAATCTTTATAATCAATACCTTGTCAGATGTTTTGCGTGCATGTTGTTTCAGATCAAGATTACACGTGTATACATAATATTTCTTTCGTTTGCTTTTCACGACGTTACAAGTAATCAATTCAAATCCTTAAACGAGGACACAAGCATTACAAGTATATGACAAGAAAAAAAAATAATAAACAAGCGAATTCAAAAAATTGCGGTTCCTGTTTCAATGTCTTCGTGGTTGGGATGTAATTATTTATGGGATATTAATGTTACCGTCTTGTTTGTATGTCCTGTCTTGTCTGTCTATCCTAAAAAAGAAATTAAATGTTTGAATTAAAAAAGTTACAGCAAGATGACAGTTTCCTAAAACTGCATCAAACTTCAAGATCAAGGTCATGAGGTTAAATATCATAATACAAATCGAAAGTTCTTTTCACAAGTACGTCATATATGAAAAAATATATGAAAGCCCTGTCTCTTTTGGAGCAAAAGATTTAAGACCAAAGTTAAAATTTTAGATAAGTAGGTCAAACTTCTCGGTCAAGGTCATGAAATCCAAATTGAAATGTGTTGTCACGGGTAATGTTTTTGTAAAAATGAAAGCCCTGTCTTCTCTTCTTCAAAAGTCATTACCAATGTTAATTATTTTTTTAAAAGTACTGCAAGTCAAACTAGAAGGTCAAGGTCACGGGATGAAAAAAATCATATGTCAGGTCTTGTCACGGGTTAAACACTTGTCAAATATGAACTTTCTTCTCTTATTAAGTTATCGGTCATCAATGTTTAAATTTGTGAAACGTAGGTCAAACTTAAAGGCCAAGGAGTCAAAAATCAATGTATATTGGGAAAGGACTTATCACGTGTAATGCACATGTCAAACAACGCCCCTGTCTTTTCTTTATTGTTGTTATTTTTGAAAAAGTAGACCAAACGTCATAGTCAATATCATAGGATCAAAATTCATATATTAAATTTGGAAACTTAAGGTCTTGTCATAGGTAATGTGCATGTATAATATTAAAGATTTTGTGACAGACGGACAAGCTAACAGACAGACGAATGAGATTTAAGGACTAATGACCCTCTGCTTTAAATTTCCCATTTTTTTAACTTCCCAACATTGATTTTCCTCAAGAGCTATAGGATCAGCTTCAAATGAAAAATAGTATGAGGTATGAAGCGCTGCTTATTTTTTCAGAAATGATTTTTATGACGGATCATGATACATCATGTATGAAGAAATTTTAACACAGATGAGAGAAAGAGTAATGATTTAATATCACAATATAAAATTAAAAATATGAGGTGTATATGAAAATAATATTTAGTATCATGCCTATTAAATTCATATTAGAAAACATAAAAAAGTGCTGCTTCCTTAGTCAGAATATCACAATGTTGTACATGTATGTTGTTGTTAGAAAAGAATACATCTAATAGCAAGAATTATCTTTCTTATAAATATTTCTTTCATTGGAAAAAAAATGTAATACAATAAAAATTCTACATTTAGAACTTGAAATATTAAACCATTTTTTAATTGGTCCTCAAAAAGGTAGAACTTATTCAATTTATAAGGTTTTTATTACTGAATTTAAATGTTTTTTGTTAAATATAATAAAACAATTTGAAAAGTATAGGCAAAGGAAATAGAAGCTAATGTTTCCATCTGATGTCAGGTTTGATCGATAAAACTAGGAGTAGTATTTACTTGGAAAGTTATCTCTCCTATCAGAGAGTAGGTCCCCTTTAATTCCCCCTCACATTTGCGAAAGCGGGGAACAAAAATTTTAAGATTTTTATTTTTTGAAATTTAATAATATCCAGGTAAGTTTTAAATTTTGGTCGAAGTATTTTTGGGGGGGGGGAAGAGAGAGAGAGAGAGAGAGAGAGAGAGAGAGAGAGAGAGAGAGAGAGAGAGAGAGAGAGAGAGAGAGAGGGGGTTCTATATGGTAAGCAAATCTTATGACAGTAGGGCGACTTATAACAAGTTTTCAGATTTAATCGAACTCTGCCCTTTTTTAGCTCACCTGAGCTGAAAGCTCAAGTGAGCTCTTCTGATCACCTGTTGTCCGTCCGTCTGTCGGTCGGTCTGTCTATCTATCCGTCCGTCAGTCTGTAAACTTTTCACATTTTCAACTTCTTCTCAAGAACCACTGGGCCAATTTTGACCAAAATTGGTACAAAGCATGCTTGGGTGAAGAGAAGTTCAAATTATAAAAAATGAAGGGCCAAGCCTCCTTACAAGGGGAGATAATCAAGAAAAGACAAAAATTGGGTGGGGTCATCAAAAAATCTTCTTCTCAAGAACCGCTGGGCCAGAAAAGCTGAAACTTATTTGGAAGCATTCTGGGGTAGGGTAGATTCTAAATTGTTCAAATAATGACCCCCGGGGATAGGGTGGGGCCACAATGGGGAATCAAAGTTTTACATTGAAATATAAAGGGAAAATTCCTAAAAATCTTGTTCTCTAGAACCACTGGGCCAGAAAAGCTTAAACTTACAGGGAAGCATTCTGGGGTAGTGTAGATTCTAAATTGTTCAAATCATGACCCCCGGGGGTAGGGTGGGTCCACAATGGGGAATCAAAGTTTTACATTGAAATATATAGGAAAAATCTTTAAAAAACTTCTTCTCAAGAACCAGTGGGCCAGAAAATAAAGCTGAAACTTACATGGAAGCATTCTGGGGTAGTAAAGATTTGAAATTATTCAAATCATGACCCCCGGGGATAGGGTGGGGCCACAATACATACTACAATGGGAAAATCTGGCGAAGAACAACTGGGCCAAAGTTACTCAGGTGAGCGTCGTGGCCCATGGGCCTCTTGTTTCCTTTTTTGTGTTGATCTATCAATGTATATGTCTAATTTGATTCATATATAACAAGCAGGAATAAACAAATTAGCAAAGTTTTTTTTAAAAACATTTATAGAAGCTAAAAACGGTCAATTTATAGAATTCTGAGTAGAAAAACGATAAAGCAATATGGAAATTCTTTTCGTTGATTTATTATCAGCAAGAAAGCAACGTAATAATTCAAACAATATTAATATTTGCTTCCTTGTGAATAAAAGAGGTATTTATACATTAATGAATAAATAACTAGTCTCCGACAGCTGGGAAAGGCGACACTGATTTGACAAAATTTCACAAACGCTGTGCGATAAGTCACGGGCGACATAAAGGGCCTGTGAACTCTATTCACGTGTAGTTCACGACATCAGTATTAAACGCTCCCCGGAAGTAATGGGGCGACATCTGACGACAAACACAAGGATGTAATTGCATAGTTCAACAGAATATCTTCCGTTATATGGCGTTGCAATGCCTAAACTTAAGAGAAGAGAGAAAGTAATTTGATTAGATCAAAAGATAAAAAAAAAAACTTTTTTACACGAATCTGAAGCAGGAAAACATTCAGCACGGAAAGAAAATATGGCCTGGTTTTTCTACTGATTTCATTGTATAACAAAACCTAGTCCTGACATTTTAAGTTCCTATCAATGTTTTTTATCGATTGAATCACTGAGCATTTTCCCCCAATATATATGACCAATAGTTCAATATTGATTCGAAATACCTAAGAACGGAGTAGTGACTGAACTATATAGGATGAGAATTGTTAAAATTTTAATGGAAAAAG
Organism: Saccostrea echinata; assembly: GCF_033153115.1. NCBI lineage: Eukaryota > Metazoa > Mollusca > Bivalvia > Ostreida > Ostreidae > Saccostrea > Saccostrea echinata. Next base: position 16,168,341 of record NW_026889777.1, read on the forward strand.
ATTCACATCCATGTAATCATCTGTTAAATTAGAATCTAATTAACGTGTTCTTTTCTTTTTTAAATAAAAGAAGCTGGAAAATGTAGTCATGTTTCTGTATTATAAAGAGTCAAAGTAATTTCTGATTTTTACTACATATGGTAAAAATGAATCCTGAAGTACATGTATTTAACAAGTGTTCCCAAGTGGTCCTTGTCTGCCAATCACAAGCAGCACTTGAATCTACTCGAATCTGTAAATAGAGGAATTAAAATACTTCATAAAACCGAATACTTCATCAAGAGCAATGACTAATTTAAGTATATAATTACAGTAATTTTTTATTACGTAAATTTTATTATTAATGTCGATCATATCAGTGGTACACGTGTACTTGTTTATTGATAACCCAGGAAAATGTATGGTGATGATAAAAGAAATTGATTTGTAATTTTTATTCTGTTCAATCATTTATTTTCATGAGGTCAGAGTTTCGTGAACTGAGGAATAAAATATTGATTCGTGGAAATATGATTTCGTGGTTGATAGACATATATTTTAATATTTCACAGGCAAATTCAAAGAATTGTGGTCCCCCGCTTTCGGTGTATGGGATGCCATTATTTATGGCATACTGTAACTTTTTGTTTGTGTGTCCTGTATTGTCTATGCAGCATACAAAAAGACATAAATTATTGAATTAATAAAGTTATGGCAAAGATTATAGCTTCTCCAAACTACATGAAACTTCAAGATCAAGGTCATGAGGTCAAATATAATACAATTCGAAAGGTCTTCTCACAAATTATGCACATGTGAAAAATAATATAAAAAACCAGAGTATGCAATCGGAAAGGTCTTGAGACAGGCAGTGTCAAATGTAAATGTTATATCTTCTCTCAATAAAAAGTTATCAGCAATGTTTATTTTTTTTGAAAATTACATGAAACTTCAAGGTCATGGGGTTACTAATCATAGAACATTTGGAAATGCTTGTCACAGGTAACAATGCATGTCAAATATGAATGCCCTATCTTCGCTTCTTCAAAAGTTAGCAACAGTAATAAATTGTTTAAAAAATTAGGTCGAACTTGAAAGTCAAGGTCACGGGGTCAAATATCATAGCACATTCAAAAACTTTTTGACACAGGTAATGTACTTGTCAAATATTAACGCTCCATTATATGTCAGTAAAAAGTAATCGCCAAGGTTAAAATCTTTAAAAATTAGGTCAAACATGAAGGTCATTGTCACGGGGTCAAAAATCATAGCATGCCCAGAAACATCGATCTTGTCACAGGTAATGTACATGTCAAATATGAAAGCCCTATCTTTTCTCAATCAAAGGTAAAGATAAATTTTTTGAAAAAAAAATTTAAAAAGTATATAAGCGAGGATAACATTTTTGAAAAATAGGTCAAACCTCAAGATCAAGATCAAGGTCACGGGGTCAAAAATCATTGTATATTTTAATTATGAAGGCCTTTTCACAGGTAATATACATGTGTATTATGAAAGTCCTATCTTTACTCTTTCAAAAAGTTATGACCAATTTATAGTAATGTTAAAATTTTTTAAAATAGGTCAAACATTCAGGTCAAGGTCACGGCTCAAAAGTCATAGTATATTTGGAAAGGTCTTGTCACAGGTAATGTTCATGTGAAATATGAAAGCCCTATCTCTTCTCATTTGAAAGTTATAACCAAGGTTAAAGTTTTTGTGACAGACTGACAGACGAATGAGATTTAATGTCCCTCGCTTTCGCAAAAGCGGGGGACACTAATGATATGAATCTTCATTCCATGAAAACAACAAAAAATAACACCCCATGAAAATACGTGATTTCACAGTTTACTTTTATATTGATTTACCTTGGCTTATACTCAGACAGTAAAATCAGTTGCTGCAGTTTGAAAAAAAAGAGATGGTTTTGTACGTCAAAATCAAGTTGAGACCACAGTCAAAAAGATTGGTCTGCATGCCAGACTTTCCGTACAGCGCCACCTAGTGTCGAGGAAATTCGAGATTGCTTCAATAGAGCAATTGTATTATGTAATTCATAAAAATATCAAATGTTAACGACGTAAAGGTTTAACTGATATCTAATTATTTACACTTCGTTATTTTAAGCTGGAGTGTCCCCAGGCGCAGTGGTCTTCAAATAAATATGATCGCGCGACCTCTATTGGCGCCGTGTCAGACGATGTCTTATTAATAACTCGAGACATTTATGTCCCGGCTTGAATTTATAATCAGATGTATTTAAATTTTTGTCTTTATCATTTAAAGAAACTAGATACAGGAAATAATTAAAGTTTTATAAGACAGCAGACTAGCAGATTGGAAATATATCAAATATATAATTCATTGCGATGCTTCCGATTCTTTCAGGCAGACGGTGTCAAGTTAAAAAAATCTCATTAAGTCTCGTCAGACTCATCGCAAATAACGTGATTTACAATATTTCTTTTTTTTCCTACTATTTTTAATCTTACATATCAAAAAAAAAATCTCGACTGAAATTCTTTTTAATATTCCTAGTCTGTTACCTGTTTTAAGTCTAATTTTTGCACCCCCCCCTTTTTCGGAGGTTTTTGTCCTGATAGATTTTATGTGCAGGATATACAAGTCTGTAGATAATTACCTGCTGTAAGACTTGAGGGGATATCTTGTTTGCGCTCATTTTGCTGACGAACATAAGCTATAAAAATCTCAACTACAAGGGAGTTGTCTTGTTAAGAGGCCTTAAACATGACCGATTTGTTCATCTTTAAAAAAAAAGGGGGGATCAATATATTGTACGTTTCGATGTCTAATTTTCTGGAGTTTTGTCTTCTTCTTCTTGTGGGCTCAAGGCTACATAATTTTTTTGCATTAGCACCAGACCTGATATGAAAATATACATGTAATATACTTATTAGTTGTTGTATAAGTTAAGTAAAAATTATTTTGCTTATTTTCAAACAAAATAGGAAAAATGGTTATGAAAAATCTGAAAATGTATATGTGAATAACTAAAATATTTTTGATTATTTTCCTGGTGAAATTAAACGCGTGTATTAAATCAAAATAAAGATTCCTTGATGCGGTTTTGTCAGAATGAATTGTGCAAAGTTAAGCGACTCAGAGTTTTTTTTTTTCTATTACGAAAGAAAAAATTACCTTGCATGCAGCATGGATTTCGTTATATTAGTTGCTCTTGGGAATTCGAAAATATTCAAATGATTCACTTCATTTTTGTAATCTTAAAAACTTGCATATACTCCCTTTTGGAAAGGCTTTCGTATTGTCTTTTCTGAAATTTTTAAATTTATTTTAAGTAATTCAAAGATGGGTTTTGTTCAAGATTTATCAAAATTTCGTCATTTCATTGTTCAGGAGAGGAATTTTTAAAAAAAAAAAAAAAGTGAAATACATGTATCAGAAAAACTAGCTTTTAATAACATTTGGCACAAGAAGTTATATAAAACAAATGTAATAATTGTCAGATTTAGTTCACTGTTGTGCAATGGAAATTGTTTCTTCCAAAGGGCATGGGATTTTTTGTTTTGTTTCTTTAACAAAAACGCTTGTCTAGCTGACGTTTACCATGATAATTAGCAGGCATGTATATATTTAGAAATTTAATCAAATTCTGCCTTTTTGAAACCATAGTCTAAATATAATTTAAAAAATGTTTGGTTGTCCTCTCCCGACCGACTGGCCAAAAATGGCCCGACTGAAAACTTTTTTTTAAAACTCCATGAAGCAATTATTTTTTTATGCATTCCGGAAAATAGATTTTGAAAATTCAGCATTGTTTTTGAAATTTTCTTTGAAAAAAAAATTCTCACCTACCTACTGACTCAATTTTCTCATCCTGAATCGGGAGAGGGCAAACAAACATTATTTTAAAGTTGGCCTTAGTCTAGTTGGATAAATGTTAGTCACTTATTCCATTATACAGTAATATGAATTAATCTACTTGGATAAATATTAAACAATTATTCAAAATCATCACTGTACATATATGTACATGAGCAAACTCATAGTACTTTATAATGGAATAAGAAACGCATATTTTATCCAGTTAGACTAACTCATTGTACAACATAATGGAATAAGTGTCTAAAAGCTATCCAACTAGACTAATTGAAGAATTAAAAACAAACTTAAAATGGACGATCTCAACATTTTATAAATTTGAACCCCGTTTTCACTTTCTGAATGTTCTCGCCACATTTCATTAGAATACCCCATGCCAAAAAGCAAAACATAACCTCATCGGCGAGATTTTTAAGCATTTCATCTCCTGAATTAAGCTATATTTATCTCGTAAACACTCCGAAATAAGGGAAGTTGTTTTCGTTTTTTTTCATTCAGAGTAAACTTTAACACATAAAATTGTGACCATTGGTACGTTCAATGAATTCTGATAATAAAGCATCCACTTTTTTTTTGGTACTTTCATTTACATGATTGGAACATATTTCATTGTACATGTATTTAAATACCAAAGAACCTAAATATCAACATTGTTAAAGCCGTACATAAGTATATTTAAAAAAATCGAAAAGATTTTTATGAATAGCCAGTGTAACCATTCAGTATCCTTTACAACCCCTTTCTTCTTCCCTTGCACTCCTATTCCCTTCCTTTCTTATTTCCCTGCACTTTTTTGTATTGTACATTTGTTGGTTGTACATCACGTGTATATGTATATGTCATTTTGTTTGTGTTGGAGAGGACAATCTAAGTTGATAAAACCTGTGCCCAATCCCATTAATTATGTTTCAATAAAATGTGACAATGTTCATCTAGGGCCTTTTAACCCTATGGATTTCTGACAAAATAAAAACTGCTCAGTTTTAGCTGAAATACATTAGGGGTCTAGATTTCACTTGACACTCTGTGCATGTTCGATATATCGAAGTTAAACTGTATTTCTCTGCAATTATAGCAGTGTTTCAATAAATAACAAATAGAATTACGTTTTTCACACGATTGGGGAAAATCATTGAAGAAGATGAGAAGTTTATAACAGAGACAAAGGGATTTATTTAAGTACAGAGTTATCGGTCTTAAAAGAGGGGATATTTCTCCTTAAGGAGTCTCTAATCAGTGATGATTTTCTTTAACTCTGACTTGGAAAATAAACATGTATATCGTACAAACATATAAAGATTGAAATTATATTTCATTTTCAAAATAGGGTACTAGCCGTTTTCTCTTTTGAAAAATATTCAAAGACAATGAAGTATTGATGAACAAAAAATATGCTACTTTAAACTGGAAAATATACAATGTAAATTCAATTAATAAAGTGTTCAATTTATTTATCTTGCAATTGGCCTGATGGAATTTTTAAAATGCTCTTATTGATTATAAAATGAGAAATATACTATTTATAAGTTTTCTTTTTTTTTCAGATCTTAGGGCAGAAACCTCGTTAGAACTGATTAATAGAATTCGTTAGTACTCAGTGAGGGTCAGAGGATTTATTCTTGTTCAGTTCTATACTTGCAAGACACATTATCAAGCGTGGGGTAATTGAGTCCTAGAGAGTATTTCTGGAAAAGTAATGTTTAATATTAATTAATTCTTTATTAAATGCATATTTACTTAATTGAATTGAAATATTTGTACCGAGGAATATGATCTATGTGTGTTTTTATTAAAGTTGTAGGATTAAATTTCCATTATAATGATTTTTCAAAATTGGAAAAACTTTTTAATGAATGGAAAGTCTGATCATACTATACCTCTCAACAACGGTCACGCGAGAGCAGAAGAGATATATTGTAATTAGTATATTTTTAATATATTATTCGTTGTGGTACATAAATTCCTGAGAAAAAATAAGTTTATAAAGAATGCAAATATAAGCAGCAGACGAACAAAAGATCTTTTAAAAAAATCGGAAGGCGACGCCGCTAATACTTACTGAATAAAAAGCTAAAACTATTTATTTCTCTTAGCATTAAAATAAATAAAATGTTCATACTTTCTACAAAATTGATTTGTAACCCTAATTATGCACGGGGGAGGGGACATAATCTTTTAATCTTGAAGATGTTCATCGAGAGGCTGAACCCCCTCCCCCCCCCCCCCTCGCTCCCGTACTTCTTTGTAGTATATAGTCAAATCAGGGTAATGGATTATGTATTAATCAAATTTGGTTATGAAGAAAATTTGGACCCCCCCCCCTCACCCATCCACACCCAACCACTTACCCACGAGATAGGATTTTTGAGTTTGGATATTATAACTTTTTATGTTGCTTGTTTAAATTCTTTTCAAGTAAGGTTTGTCAATTTTTTCAGCCCCCCCCCCCTCCTTCCCTCAAATATAATGGTGAAAATGGAAAGAGAAATTCTTATAAACATATATAATTTTTGTACAATTGTGATTTTTTAAAAGAATGCGGAATTGCAGATATTGCGTAAAGCTCCTTAGGAACAACATTTCCGGGAGGAAAGGATTGTGGGAAGGCCAGACGGATGAGTGAACATAATCATTTATGTCTCTTGGGGGTGAGATCATCAATTATCGTTTTTTTTTTCATTCAATGTCTTTTTAATGGTTCTTAAATCAGCCAGACAAAAGAATACATATTGTCGCCAAGTGATCGTGTCAATGGCGTGCAGGGAATTACAATTAGTATTTTGCGGTTTTAACAATTTATGATGTATATTTCTGGAGTTAACACTTTGTTAGCGCCATGCTTATGAAATAAAGTTAACATAAAGACTATTTGTTCTGAATTTAAAATAATTGTATTGAGCCTCCATTAAGAGCTTAAACTTCCGTAAAATTCCTAGATCCATCCTTGACAATTAAAAATATTCCTCTTTAATTTTAAAGTAAACGTCGTATATATTTCCTTCATAGCCTGTAAATAAATTAATTTAATTTATTAATGCTGTATACGCTTGTATACTATTATTATACCTCATTATAATTATTCTATACAACGCGTTGTTTGATTGGTTCTAGATTGTCACGTGATAGGGCCATAAACCATCATATTTCCCTGTCGTCGCCATGTTTTTCATCATATTCAACTTCTTCAGATACATCGTACATTTTCCCGTGATACTTATCGTTCGTTGAACGAAAATTCCCGAGAGCAGCAGACGTCACAAAAGCAAGTTTTTGCTTTGTCCCGGTTAATAAACTAAATTTATTGCATGAATGTTCAGGAAACATGAAGATGTATTCAGCCAAGAAATAGCATATACCTCTCGGGCGAAGCCCTGTGGAAATATGATTTTTTTTTTGGCTAAATAAATCTTCATATTTCTCTCACGATCATGCAATAAATGTGTAGGTGATTCTTGCAGTCCTTCTAGATGTAGTGCAGAATGGCATCATTGTATATGGTGGCCATTAAAATGTATATTCAGTAGATGATCACTTTTTATTTGCGAGAATCTTATTTTTGCGTAATTACGCGAGTCTATCTGCTCGCGAAAGTTTTATTCTCGCGTATATTTGTATTCTTAAGGATTATATACATTGGAAACCACAGCTCGCGAAAAAAAAGTTGTCTCGTGAAAATAAAGTGTCGCGAAAATATAGTGATCTACGGTTATATAGCTTGCATTGTGTTCACTTTACATTTTGCATACATGTTTATTTACTCTTGGACGATGAGGCAGTCTAAGAAACATGGCGTACAAAGATTTGCATAAAAAGTTACATAATATACATATTATACAGACACAAAATTATGGGAAATAAATGTAGTATGTGTTTTTGATTTGTGCAAATATTAATTAAAGATATTAAGATTTCCCATGGTTTATCATTCAGTGCATGGTTTAAATAGAATGGGACATGCAAGGTAAAGTTACAGGGAATTTTACGTTGTGATCTGATCCCAGTGACATACAAATAAAGAGAGAGAGAGAGAGAGAGAGAGAGAGATTGATTGATTCTAGCTATTATATTTACTTTCATTGCTAGAGACTTTTTCACTTAATTTATAGAGAGTATAAGAGGATCTCTTATAATCTAAATTCAAGTTTAAAAAAATTGGATGTAGGATACAATTTATCATTCAAGAATCACTTAAATTGCAAAAGTGATGCACATGATGAGTTCGACGGGTGGGGTGTTTAGATAGATAATTTCATTAAATAAGTTTAATTTAAATGCACCCAAGTTCCATCCCAAGGATTGCATTGAGATGGACACCAACCGCGGTAAGAGAAAGAGAGGAAGACTAAAGGAGACCTGGAGAAGATCAGTGGAGAAAGAAATAAGAGAAAACATCTAGTCATGGGGGCAGGTGCAGAGATGGACACAAGATAGACCCAACATGGAAGTCTCTGGTGACGGCCTTATGTGCTGACCAGCACGAAGAGCTTACATTAAGTAAGTAAGTACAATGTAATTTAAATTCATTGAAATAAGCCTGTATGTCAGCACGGCAACATTATATTTCTACAGCCATAAGTTTATTTAAGATGATTATTACATTGATTGTATTAAATTGATGAGGAAAAAAAGATTACATAAATCTATTTAAATGAATGAGAGTAAAACACACAAATTCTTATAACGATGCATTATAAAACATGAAATCAGAACCTTGGTCTGATTTAATCACATACAGTCTACGCTTCCCTGTAAGAGCTTCATTAATATTCGACGAATAGCATCGATGATCCAAAAAAGAAAAATGTGTTTTAGAACTGGGAGCCACTATCTAGGAGTCAGATGCTTTTTCTTCTCTATAGTGTCATCCAACAACTACTAAAAATATATTATTTGTTGATGAATTATTCCTGCAACTGTATAATGCAACCTTCACTCTTTTATTTTATGTGATTTTCACTCTTAATAATTGTCATTTCACGTGTACAAAGTACGGTGACAATCAAGTCGAATTTGTACATGCATAAAGCAAGGAGACAAATCAGCACGATAAAAGAGAAATAACTCCTGGAAAGATTCCCTATTCCAGTGACTATCACTCCAGCAGGAATCGGGCGAACGTGTACCTATCATTTTCAGTGAACGACATAACTTAAATAAATAAATAAATAAATAAATAAATTAATTAATTAATTAATTAATTAATTAATCAATTAATTAATTAAAAGAAAAGAAAAGAAAAGAAAAAAACAGGCCTAAGAATGCAGCGCCTCCAGCCATTGGGAAATTCCTTTATTAAAAGTAGGATGTTGCGCAATCGAACATCAGAATCATTCTTTATGTATGTTGACTTCTGTGTTAAAGGCTCGTAAGAAGTAATTTTGAAGGGGTGGGAGCACAAACTACCAAAATTTACTTTGAGTTCTCTTATTTAGTGTATATTGGCAAAATAATTAAGAGGACACAACTTTAAATTATCTTTGTTTTAGATTGATTACTAGGAAGAATGACCCCCGTGTGATTTTCACTCTTAATAATTGTCATTTCAAGTGTACAAAGTACGGTGACAATCAAGACGAATTTGTACATGCATAAAGCAAGGAAACAAATCAGCAAGATAAAAGAGAAATAACTCCTGGAAAGATTCCTTATTTCAGTGACTATCACTCCACCAGGAATCGGGCGAACGCGTGTACCAATCATTTTCAGTGAACGAAATAACTGGAATAAATAAATAAATAAATAAATAAATAAATAAATAAATAAATAAATAAATAAATAAATTAAAAGAAAAGAAAAGAAAAAAAACCAGGCCTGAGAATGCACCGCCTCCAGCCAATGGGAAATTCCTTCATTAAAAGTAGGATGTTGCGCAATCGAACATCAGAACCATAATGATTCTTTATGTATTTTGAAGGGGTGGGAGCACAAACTACCAAAGTTTACTTTGAGTTCTCTAATTTAGTGTATATTGGCAAAATTATTAAGAGGACACAACTTTAAATTATCTTTGTTTTAGATTGATTACTAGGAAGAATGACCCCCCCCCCCCCCCGTCTACATACCCGTGTTAAGCATTTGCTTCAAAACGCTACTTTACATGTACATGTAGCAACGGTAGCAAAAAGATCAGTTCTAAAGATATTTTCTTGACAAAGGTCTTCGCCAGTCAGTTTCGACTGCATGTGTCCCCCTTTTTGGAGTATAGTATGAGGCGCCGTTTTGGTATATATTGCCGTTTAGTGATATCACCTATTCGAATAGGTGATATCACCTATACGAAGAGGTGATATCACCTATTGGAAATGAATAGGTGATATCACCTATTCGTGCTGAATAGGTGATATCACCTATTCGAATAAGTGATAACACATATTTGAATAGGTGATATCACCTATTCAATTTGAATAGGTGATATCACCAATTCGAATAGGTGATATCACCTACTTGCATTTCTTACAACAATAAATAATGAATGTTCCCTTCCTCAAGACTATCTAGATTTCCATTGGAACCAAGCAAATTCGGGCTGCCCCGTTTTCCCCTGTAATTGAGTCCGAGACAATTTAAATACTTTATGTTATCGAACCCTGTAAAGTTATATAAATTTTATAAATTATACCAAGCTGGGGTACAAGAGAGTGGCATACCTTTCTCTATTTATTATGTAAAGTGGGGCATTTTCCGTATGGAATAGTTATTATGCGTTTTCACGATTTTTGCTATTATAATAGTATACATTACAGATAAGTGTAATAAATATTATTTGTGAGCAAAACAAACTACAAATTCTACTGGGGTGCTTAAAACTAAATGCGAATCGAAGCTGTAATCCATTGTCTCAAAGAACGGTAAGTTATAAAACGAAAGTGAAAGTAAATGAGAATTAAAGGCTATAGTCTTGGGAGCAGTTGTTATTTCATAAATAATTTGAATAGGTGATATCACCTTTTCAAAATGATTAGGTGATATCACCTATTCGAATAGGTGATATCACCTATTTGAATTGGTGATATCACCTATTTAATTTGAATAGGTGATATCACTTGTTTGAATAAGTGATATCAGCTATTCAAAAGGAATAAGTGATATCACCTAGTAGATTCAAATAAGTGATATCACCTATTCGAATAGGTGATATCACCTATTCAAATCAAATAGGTGATATCACTTATTCGAATAGGTGATATCACCTATTCGAATGGGTGATATCACCTATTCAGAAGCTGAACAGGTGATATCACTTATTTGAATAGATGATATCACCAATTGATAGGTGATATCACCTTTTTGGCAGTAAATACCAAAACGGCGCCTCATAGTATAGAAAGGCAATCAGTGCCATCTACAATTCTGCTCCACAGAGGCATATGAACTGTAAACGGTAAAACATCCTGGTGGTACCTTATAAATAAAATAAAATACAGATTCCGAGGGGTGGGTGGGGTGGGTATAGGTAATTAATACTAGAACATAACATCCTCCGAATTACTTTTTTCTTCTTCTTTTAATTTTTTTTTTGTTCTCAAATCTTTCCAAGGTGTATTAACCTTGACACACCGTAAAAATCGTATGAAATACTACCACAAATGGAGGTTCATACATGTATCAGAAAGGATCAACTTAACTCGAAAAAAAAGAAAGAAAAAGAAATGGTCAAACCAGAGACATATCTCTGGTCAATCTGATTCGCTCCAAATTCTCAAAATGTGCTCAAATAATCAATTTTTACACAGGCCCGTAGCAACGGTTTCAAAAGTGCCCCCCGGAAAAAATCTGGCAAGCCAAAAAAAAAAAAATAATAATAATAAAAAAATAATAATAAAAATAAATAAATAAATAAATAAAATAAAATAGAAAAAAAACTTTACCTGTCCAAATATATATATATATATATATATATATATATATATATATATATATATATATATATATGTATGTATGTATGTATGTATGTATACATACTGTGAATAACCCAAGCGAAAATTGGTAGTAGTAGTAGTAGTGGGAGGGGTGGGGGTGGGTTGTCACCTGTGATATTGCTAATGTTGATATAAGAATTGAATAAATATCAGAACTAATTAAAAAAATTCAAAACGTTTACTAAAGGAATAAATGTTAAAAAATATTGTATTGTTCAACACAAAATCGTTACATTGACGTTATTTACATGTACTTCATAAAATGGTCGGGATCGAAGTTCAGCAGGTACGAGTTCAACATTAACTGGGACAGCAGAAACTGAGAAAGCAGAAAATATGTCATTATGTGACACCCACTGACAAGTCTGCTGTGACAGGTATTTTGATAATTTTCTGACGAGTGCAAAGTCTTGTCAAATCTTCACATCGTCAAACACAGGTACCTGGGTAAAAATGTACATGTATTACAATGTATTCCTGTTGATATGTATACAACTCTTTTTAAATATATCAATAGGTACATATCTGCATCTATATATATATATATATATATATATATATATATATATATATATATACACACACACACACACACACACAGAGTGTAGCAGTGATTTATGCATAATCACGATCAACAATGACCAGTTCATGACATTTCATATTTAGAACTGTTGAAAGCATTATGTTGTTTTGAGTTGCAATAGTTTCTTGCAGTATTATGTCTACAGTAGTGTTAATTGTAAGGTAGGTATACACTTTAACATGTTTAAGGTCTGATGATATGCTGCTGGAATATCTGTTCTGTATCTTTTCGTAATATACAACAGATTTAAATCATAATTATCATTACACTGTGATTTCTAAACTGTGTAAAATGTCTAAATAAATAAAGACACCAAATATTTGTGATATTGCCAATTCTAGTGATTTCAAATAGGGTTATATAGTTAACAACATCCTTTAGTATCTTGCACAAATGCCTGGTAAGGTACCTTAAATTTTTGTAAGCAAACTTGTTAATGTAGCAATATGTCAGTGACAAATTTGGGGGGAAAATTATCTATTATTGAGGAATGTGTATCTGACCTTAATAGAGAAAAACTAATCAGGCACCTCAGATCATCCATTTATGGAAGAAAACCAACACACACACAGCAAAGATGGCAGAGGATCTTGACCATGACTTGGCACATTTCCTTGACAGCTCAGCACATGACACCTATATAAACAACATTTGGACCACCTTTAAGACCATCTGCTTTAACACCATCATGTAGCATGTACATGTACCAACTAATTGGACCTGTCCTCAAGTAGATTTAACCAGCAATTATGTAACAGGATGATCAAGCAGCTTTCAAGACAAAAGTGAAGAACCTTCACAAAGTACAAAAGATCAGACTGGGAAAAGGATAGGCAGAGATTAAGGCGCCTGCAGAAGTCAACCTAGCAGGAGAGTAAGAGTGTGTACAATTCTTATGTGATTCAATAGGACAACAGCAAGAAACTCTACTCCTCCATTAATGTATTCGAATGTACTCATAATAGGACTTAATTTCCTAACCTTAAATATCCATCATGTATAAAATACTCTGATATTATATCAAAGCATTTTAAAGTAGACAAGAATTTACCAAGAGAAATTTTCAAAAAATTAATTACTTAGGTAGTAATTAATCATTGAAAATTGTGTTCAGGTCTATGGGGACAAGAATTTTTTTTTAAAATAAAAATTTAGATATGAAGAATATCAATAAATGCTGTGATGGAAAGGTGTATTTATATAATCATTATAGGAAAAGAAAAACAATTAAAATCTATTTTTTTTTACCAGGTATGTTTTTTAGAATTGATTTTATTGATTAAAAGCAAAGGGGGATAACTCTTCAGAAACAGAACAAGGTCATGAATTAGGGCACATTCCACTCTTACATACTAAATACTAAAACATGAAATTACATGTATGTCTAAATATATACTGAGCATTCAGCCCATAAACATAAATGTCTGTTAAGCATTCAATATCATTGAAAGTAAGGCTATTATTATACCCTATTAGAGTAAAAAAGTGCAAAACATTTGTCAGACCCAGGTAGAATATGCATCCGTTGCCTGGGACCCTCACACTAAGAGGAACATGAAGAAAAAAGGAACGAAAAACAAAAACAGCGGAGTTCATGACAAACAACTACACTACCACCAGAAGTGTTACAGCAATGATTAACAGGAGAGAGTGGGAGAGCTTACACCAATGAAGAATCCGAGGGAAGCTAGGTTATCACTACATACCTGGTTGATCCATTTCCTATTAATTTGCCAACGAACTTCTTCCCAAAGTCAACCAAACAGGGGCAGCTTCAGGGGGGTCACCAACACCCATACAGTATCCCAACCTGCTATTCAACTGTGACCAACTTCAAGGAATCTTTCCAACCATCATCTGGATATGGAACCAGCTGCTAGAAGATACCATTATGGCCATGTTCTTGGAGTCCTAAAGGACCAGCATCTGGGAAATTGTAGCACCTGAAAGGAGCATGGCTTATTTTTATCCATTTTTAAATCATGTAAATAATGGCAGGGACTCCCCTCTTGCATTGCTTTTTAACCAAATAAAGACAATGCTATAGTAGCAGCCCTTCACTTTAATGGACGAAGAGAAGGACTTTCATATTGCCAACTTTTAAAAAAATCTTGATTGGCCCAACGATATATCTTCAGATTTTAAAATTTTTCACTCATTTGATATTTTTCATTGTTTTAGATTCAAATATTTGATCTTTATATAATTTAAATGCAGTACACTGTATTTGATAAGATAATAAAGATCTTTACCTTATATGGTATAAACTGTGTTGCCTACATCACAATAAGTATCAATTCACCTGAATTCATTCTTTTTGTATAATTTGAAGTCATTTTTTAAGGGCAGTAATCTTTTTTTTTATTACACTACAGGGTTCGAAATTCACTATATACAACTCGCAAAACACGAGTTAGAATTCCCAAATTGCGAGTTGAAAATTAGGTAACTCAAAAAACTTGCGAGTTGATTTTTTTTTTTTTTTGCATTGAAACTGTAGCAAAATTATATAATATGACAGAACACAATTACTTTTGATTTAAATCAGTAATTTAAATAAGTCACACTGTAGTTGTATTTTGTGTATTGTACAGTAGTTACTTTTTCCTTAAGTTACATGTATTTAATTCATATAAATTTAACTTCATATGAAAATTGCGAGTAGTCTTATAAAATTGCAAGTTCACTTTGTTGGTACTCGCAATTATTTGCGAGTTGTAATTTTAGGGAGTTTCTAACCCTGACACTAAATGAATGAAAATTAAATTATAAGGAATGAATTTAATAGCTACCCAATTTATATGGTATAAACTGGGTTTGAACAGTTTACACTTGTTCATAAACCATTTCTTGGTTTATAAAGGGTAACTGCCCTAACCCAGTTTATACTCATAAATTGGGTAGCTATTAAATTCATTCCTTATAATTTAATTTTCATTCATTTAGTGTAAAAACAATTACTGTTCGAATTTCCCCTAATGTGTACATTCGTATAATGAAAAGGGTGAAGATAACGAACTGTGATTGATATTTAAAAAAATTCTACAAACAATACAAATCAGTGAATAGGGCATAAAAACAGTACCCTGGAAATTGCAGTGGTGAATATTATGGACACTATTCTTGGCCAGGAAAATAAATGATATTCTGGCTATGGTACATGTCAGATTGCATGTCCACACGATAAATGAAATCGTTTTATTTTAATATTTACACTTATTGAATGATGATTTCTTTGACTGACGATTAAACAGTATTGATATGATTGCTATGTAGTTTTCACTCATGATTTTATTTTTACATGTATTTTACTTTTTTTTCCCAATTAAAAACGAAGATATTTCTTTATAATTTTTTTTCCCTGCAAAGGATATTGATGAAAACATTAAGTTAACCAATTTTATATTAAAAGTATATAAATTATTTATAATAGTTTCAAAATTAGACAAAAACATGTAATGTTGACCCTGATTACCAAAGACAGACTTCCTGTATACTACAATGTGTATTAGGGAATTTTGACAACTTGAGTATTGTGGCTATAAGACCACTTCCTCTCCCCAGGTAACCGTACAGTAAAAAAATTGGTTCTTTAAGTAGATATAAATGTCATGTTACAATTTAAAACAAAAATATTTTCAGGAACACCATTCAGAATGTGACCGTGGTCAAAAGAGATACCTGTAACCCTTTTTCTACAACATTTCTTCCAATGCCGGAGGTTAGAATATGTGTGACTCCTCGGGAGGCATTAGTGGATGAAGAAGTCGTTGTCAGGGTAGATGGTCTACCTAAAAAGGGGAACATAACAATCAAAGCTTCGCTACAGGAGGGGATTAACTGTTTTACATCTTATGGGTGTTACACAGCTACAGAACGGGGCCATGTAGCCGTGGGGGATCAGGCCTCAGTGCAAGGAACATACACAGGTTTGTTTTTGTAGGCCTTAATGCAAGGAACATACACAGGTTTGTTTTGTGTGTTGTACTTGTAGACTATAGGGCCTAATATCCAGTCTAATTAAAAGGACCCTGTCCAAATTGAAAATTACCCCCCCCCCCCCCCTAAAATGTAAAAATTCCCAAATGACAAGCAAATTGAATTTTTCAGTGCTTTTTATATATAAATAACTTGATTTTTGAGATTATAATTATTCATAAACATGTAAATAGGGAATAAGACACTACTGATTTTGAGGTCAAAAGGTCAATTGTCAAGGTCAAATTCATGCATTGCAAATAATTGCAGATGATTTAATTTTCTTTGAGCTTTTCTGAATGAAATTTAATATCATAACCCCTTATGGCCTTAAAAATGACCACCATTGATTTTGAGATGAAAAGATCAAAGGTCAAGGTAAGGAATTCATACATTCTGTCTTAGTGTGACACTTTCTTTTCAGGTGCTTGCTTTAGTTCTCCGTAAGCTTTTTGCTATGAAACTTAAGGTTATGAATTTCTTTCATTAAAAAAGACCCTTATTGACTTTAAGGCCAAAACCTGAAAGGTCAAGGCTGACCTTTTTTTCTTCCTCCATATGCATATTTTTTTCATTTATTCTACCATCTTCTTTTTCCTTAAGAGGGGGACACAATCCTCTAAATTAGCTCGTCTCTCTTATTGGATCCTCAATCTGTTTTGAATAAAGACGTAAAGTTTTGCTTTTTTTCTAGGTATCTCAGTTGATACTTGATAGAGCACTTTTTTATACCCCCCCCCCCCCCTCTTCACTTGAAAAATATGGGTAGTGTGTACAGTATGGGGATGCCCACTTCTGCTACACTTTGCCAGTATACTCATATGGGAGGGGTTTGTTAGCTCAGGTCTGACACAGTACATCTATAGTTTACACCTCATATTACCTAGGTTGGAAACTTGATTGGTTAATTGTTGTATTCTTCCCTATTTGTTGCAGGTGTGGAACCAATGGGACTATTTTGGAGCATGAAACCTGAACCAAAGAGACCAAATGCTAGACTACTGAAGAAAGATGTAACGACACCTATGGTGGTGAAATTTTCAGTGTTTGAAGGCCACCTTACTTGGAAAAACTTGTTTGATACAGTCCAGAAACCTCTGGCTACCTTGGATGTATACAGATGGTACAAACACAAGAGTGTTCGAAGAGAGGAAGTAAAATATAAGAAGATTAGAGGAGCACTGTTTATTCCTCCTGGTTTGTTTCATTATCTTCAAGTCATCATGTAATAGCGATTTATTCATTTTCAAAACTAGAAATTATGATTTTCATGATAGATATTATTTTAATTACTGCTTTACTGTTCTGAAGAATTGATTATATAACATATCTTCTAGAGGAATTAGGAATATACATTTTTACTTATAATGGTGTACATTGCTGATTGGTCATAGGTGTTTGGCCAGTAGATGGATGTTTGCTAGTTCAGGCCCCAGGATCATGAAACAGACTTGGACTTAAGTCAAATTTTCAATCACCTGTAAAATGTTTATTAATTATTAAATTAATCTCTAAACTTGCAGATATCAACTCTTTTGTGAAGCAATATTAACAAATATTTTAATTTTTGTCTCCTTGACTTCATCAACATTTTAGTACAACATAAAGATTTTGAATTAATCTTAACATGTTTCATGATCCCGGGCCCAGATCTTACTGGGGGTACATGTGTCCTTAGACTTGGCACTTTTTCAGTTCATTCAGCTAAAATGGCAACCAGCATATGTTGGGATAGGGATGCATGATTTTATATCTATATATCTCTCTCTATATATACATATGTGGTATATCGTAATTTTTTATTGCGTGGTATGCATAGTGATACAGAGACTGAAATACCAGTATTTGGTACCTAATTATAAATTCCAAAAAATTATTCATTTATTTGTTCAAACTATTAAATAACAATTGCAGGAAGCCTAAGAAATGTTAAAAACAGTTAAACAATGGCATCCAAAGATGCTTTATATTATATATAAATAAAAATTTTAAAAAGTGAAGTTATGTTTTTTCAGCATATTTGTAAGAAATATTATGGAAATTCATTTGAAATTGTAGTAAAAATTGCGTGTAAAAATATCACAATATTATCGTGATATTTTTGGAAAAAATCATGATATATCATGATATGAAATATTTGGCGATACCCATGCTTATGCTGGAAGTTAACCTGGGATGGAATTATGTCAAGGGGAGATAATGACTTTCACTCAGACCACTTAACAACTCAGAAACTGAGTACTGTAAATTCCTTATTTTACGTGAGTACTTAATATCGCGAAATGGCCCAAGGGCGTCAAACCGCGAGAACAATAATTCGTGAATCGGTGATTTATCTAGAGATTTTACATACATTAAAGCACCATAAAAATAAAAGCAAGTAATTTTATTTCGCGTGTGGTGCTCCTCGCTTAATTAAACGATAATTTATTCCTTGCGTATATTTAGGAATCTACAGTATAAGCATCAGCTTTATAAGTCTTATGGAAAAGAATATAAGTCATTCTTATCTTTATTGTAGGCCCTGGTCCTTTCCCTGGTGTGATTGATTTGTTTGGAAACAGTGGAGGGCTGATTCAACATCGGGCTGCTCTACTCGCCTCCAGAGGGTTTTGTGTTTTTGCTCTGGCGTATCTTGCTTATGATGATTTACCAGTAACATTAAAAGATGTTTCATTGGATTATTTCATTGTGAGATATTTTCTTGAGTAATATAAATAAACAAGAAAAACAAATTTTGATAAAATGGTCTGTTGTTTATGTACAGAAGTATTACAGTCCATCTGTCTAACTTCATTTAATTAATTGTATTTATCATATTTTTCTACTTCTAATTTGGAAGTGATATTGCTTATTGACTACGTAATATTTATGTCTTCAAGGATAGTGCTAGATGGTTTGCTGGGAGACCAAACATACAGAGCAACAGGATAGGTGTATTAGCAACATCCAAAGGTGGAATGTATGCCTTGGAGCTTTGCAGGCATTTGTCACAGGTAATTACATGTAGTCATTTTGAAGGTGTTTGTCACTGATAAATCAACCATAAGATTTGTCAGTTTTTAGCTCACCTGAGTTATCTTTCAGTGTGTAAACCTTTTACATTTTGGACTTCTTCTCATGAACCACTAAGCCAATTTTAACCAAAGTTAGCACAAGGTATCCTTGGGTAATGAGGATTGAAAATTGTTCAAATGAAGGTCCAAGCTGCCTTCCAAGGGGAGATAATCAAGAAAAGGCAAAATTAGGGTAGGGCCATGAAAAATTCTTCTCAAGAACCACTGGAGCAGAAGAGATAAAACTTAATATGTGAAAGCTTCCTGGGGTAGTGTTGATTGTAATTAATTCAAATCATAAAATATATGAGAAAAACCTTTAAAAATGTTCTTCTCAAGAACCACTGCACCAGAAGAAATAAAACTTAAGTGAAAGCATGATGTAGCATAGATTGTTAATTATGTTCCCCAAACGAAGTTTGGGAACATATTGTTTTTACTCTGTTTCTTATTACATGTATTATTATTATTATTAAGGTCTTCCGTCTTCACGGAAGACCTTATAGTGATTCTACTGTTTCTTATTATTATTATTATTATTATTATTATTATTATTATTTTTCATTTTTATTTTTCTGACCTTTTCAAATCGCGATATCTCAAAAACTATTCAAATCATTTTCAGCCAAATTTTCAGGAATGATGTGTTATCTCATGCCATTTTGAAATATTGAAAAAGTTTGGAAAAATTCACTTCCGGTCAGGAATTATTACGATTTTTCACTTTTTCCACTAAAAATCTAGTCCGTGAATGTTCTCGGAAACTGTTAAAGGTAGGAGTCTGAAACTTTCAGGTATGATAGAAGGTGATTTGTAGATGTGTGATGGAAACATTTCGTGTGTCGTCGCCACTTCCGGTCGTCACAGGAAGTGATTTAAAAAGGGTAGTTTTTTTTAACTTTTTTGTTTTTCATTATTTTTTTATGATATTTATAGGATAAATAGAGAATCTTATCAGAATGCTAAATATGTAATTTATTTAAAAATGGATTAACCCGTACTCTAGATATTTATTGCTTGCTACTTTGATACGATGGTCTTTGATAGCGTAATGGTAAGCAACTCGTATTCAGTCCCCAGAATGTCCAAATTTTTTCACACTATTGTTTGGGCTCAAATGTAATATTTTATTTATATTTAAAGGGGGGGGGGGCTATGTCGTTCAACGTCAGAGCAATGGTGTTTGACTTCATAATGGCACTGTGTCTTTTTACTCCTTCATAAAGAGTTTGCAGTTAAATTTTGCACTATCTATTCAATCCCCAAAATGTCCGATTTTTTTCACACTGTTGTTTGGGCTCAAATGTAATATTTTATCTTTAAAGAGGGGGGGGGGGGGCTATGTCATCAACGTCAGAGCAATGGTGTTTGACTTCACAATGGTACTTTGTCTTTTTACTCCTTCATAAAGAGTTTGCAGTTGAATTTTGCACTAATTAATGTGCATATGTGTGTGATATGACAAAATAAGGTAAAAATGTTAATGTAGCTAGCTAGGTACCTATGAAATTGAATCACAAATCGGAGATTTGTCAAATTATACTTTGAAAGTAGAATTTATTATTTTCTCATCTTCATTGAATAAAAACAGCAATTTCAAATGAGAGGGAATTTCAATGACATTTAGTTTAGAGCAAGATCCGCCATAATTAAGAGCTCAAAGCGACTTTGCGGATAAAGGTATGGTTAATTAATGGTATACAGTGTATTAACACAATGAAACACATAAAAATCTGTATACTTGAAACAGTATGTGAAAAAATATGCTTTCATGTGAAGTGTCAATCATTTTGTTATGCGTGTGTGGTGCTGACTCAGGGAGGGAGGGAGGGGGGGGGGGTTGAAATGCATGAAATCGGGTAAAATAAAACAAAATATTGTAGATACATGCAGATCTTAAATTAAAAAAAATATTTAACATAATTTTATATTTTGTACAATTAAGTGTGAGAATCTCAAAAATTTAAAAAAAAAATTCACACAAAGATGTTTTGGAACATAGGTCCTTCCCCCTCCTAAAATGATATCTCGTATTTTTTTCGTTCCAGTTTTGCAATATTTTCAAAATATAAATGTTTAATTATATTTTATGTATGATTGATTGATTGATAGATTGATTGACTGTATGTTGTTTTAAGTCCCATTCGAGAATTTTTCACTCATATAGAGATGTGACCGTCGGTGAAGGGCTTCAAATTTAGACTTTTACTCGGCACTCAGGGCCATTGAGCAGTGAGGGATCTTTATCGTGCCAACATCTGCTGTGACATGGTGGCCTCGGTTTTTAAGGTCTCATCCAAAATATCTGCAACTTTAACTTCAAAGTGCCGAGCGCATGGCGAAGGAACTATTTTTCGCATTAAGGTGTGACAGGGAATGCACAACATAACAAGTTGTTTAAAGAGGAATCAACATCTATGAAGACAGAAAAGGGACGGAAGACCTTCTTGTTGCCATGGCAACAAGGTTTCTAGTTATTATTATTCTTTTTTTCTACTTTCTTCTCTGGTACTTTTTTGTCCGGGAGTGTTCTCATAGAACCACTCATCCGATTGACATGAAACCTTTTTAGGGTTAATAGGCATGTTGTGTAGGTGTTCGGAACGAAGGTCATTTTGCGCGCACATGCATGCACGTGCGCGCACGTGCAATGAGTGAAATGACTGATATACTTGATGAAGCCGTAACTTTTATATTTCTTGATAAATTGCTTTGAAACTCAAAATATAAAGATATATTAGTAGTCTAGACAAGATAACATGGTCAAATTAGCGTGAACTCACGCGCATGCACGTGCGCTCTTCTCTGATTGGCTGATACAAAAATCTCAATAATTTCCTTGTTTTTTGACAAAATACTTTGAAAATTAGAATATAAGTATATATTATAAGGTGCTACAACATGTTATATAGGAAATTTCTTGAAAACACGCGCACGCAGGTGTGCTGCAATCTGATTGGTTGAAACTGTAAATGTCTATATCTCCCTTGGTTTTCAACAAAACAGGATGAAATTTATGACATGGATAGGCACATAGAGCTCCTACATTATGATACTATTAAAATTGAATGCAAGGCCATGCATGCGTGTATGCTGAATTTTGATTGGCTAATACTTAAAGGGTACATCTCTCTTATTTTTCAATGAAATTCTTTAATATTTAAAACAAATGTATGTATTGTGAGACACTATAAGATAATTAATGTGAAAAATGTAGAAAACATGTGCAAGCACACGCGCTGAAATTTGATTGGCTAATACCCATATGGCTATATCGGAGTAGTTTTCCAATGAAATACCCTTAAAAATAGAGTTTCCTGGGCATCATAAGGGATTGGGGAGCCGTTTGGGGAACATCTGTAACGGTTCCCGTTACAATTAGCACTAGTTATTCAAATCATGGCCCCTGAAGGGTATCAAAGTTTTACATGTACATTGAAATATTTGGGAAAAATTGTTAAAAATCTTTTTCTGTAGAACCACTAGATTGGAAAAGGTAAAACATATGTGAAAGCTTTCCAAGGTAGTTAAGATTCTAAATTGTTCAAATCAATACCCCAAAGGTAGGGTGGGGCTACAATAGGGGATCAAAGTCAAATTGAAATGTATAATTATAGGAAAAATCTTTAAAAATCTTCTCAAGAACCATGAAGAAGAAAAGATAAAACTTAGTAAAGATTCCATAATGTTCAAATCATAACCCCTGGGGGCGGGATGCATGTGGGGCCATAATAGGGGATAAAAGTTGATCATTGAATAATATATAGGAAAAATCTTTTAAAATCTTGTCAAGAACCACTGGACCAAAATACATAACTTACTTGAGAGGTTCCTGTTGTAGTGTAGATTCTAACCCATTTATGAGCCTCAGCTGAAATTCATTTGGAAAAAAATAAAAAAAAAATTCTGATGAAATTCATCTGCATGAATGATCAACAGGGAAAAATTAAAAAAAAAAATTTTGATGAGATTCACCTGCATGAATGATGAACAGTCTTGAGCTGATGTGTATGAGACTGAACTTATGTACAGAAGATCACTAAATTCTCATGAAACCTGAGATTGTTTGATATTTAAGGTCAAGATCTAGTAAATGAGTTTAGACTGTCTTTTTGAAGCTAGATCCATTATGACGTCATAATTGATTTAAACTTAATTTTTCCCGTACTTCATGGCTGTAATAGAATTATGTAGAAAATCAAGCATTTTCATGGAATTCAATTTGAAATCATTTCAAAAGAAACCCTGATACCTATATTCAATTAAATATCATTTTAAAGTAGAGGTCAAAAAGATACGAAAAACCGTTTTCTGAGAGACTGTGGGCAATATTAATACATTTCCTTTTTCTGAGATGGAAAAAACTCTGAAATTTATACCTGACTTTCTTCATTTTTCATTAAAAATGACAGTTTAGAACATGTTTTCCCGTTGAGTTTACCTTAAAATTATGTCCCGATACACCTTATTTTACCAAGCTATATTTGTAAAGGATCGTTAAAAGAACTCGCCCCTCAAATTTGAAAAATGTGTAGGCACCTTTTATTTACTAGAACTTGACCTTAAAAGCAAAACAAAATTTTCAAGAATATTGGTTATTGCTGTATATAATCTTAATGGTAGAATTATATGCCAGAATGACATTTTAGTGAGTAGATGGATTCATGTAATTATGTGAAAATTTACAGTATTTGATATAGAGAACTAGGTACAAACTGATTGATTTTTTGTAGATCAAAGCTATAGCATTGGTCAATGGAGTCACTTTTTATGCAGATGAACCCTTGAAGTACAAAACAGAATACATACAAAGTGCACCGTGAGTACAATTTAAGGCTAGAGGGAAAATAGTCTTTTCATTCTCTTTATTTTTTCTGTCTATTCCTCTCTCACTGGCCATCTCTGAACTACAGGAAATAGTGACTCAGGTCAAGATTAGATTAAAGGTCATAAAATTACAGACCCTAAAACGTGCTACTACACCACTTGCACGGTTTGGTTCATTTCGTTTTGTGTACGGTACGGTACACTTCTTGCATGGAATGGTACGCTTTGTGAATGGTACCCTTTGGTGAACGATATGTAAATTAAGTGGGCAGAGCCTGTACGCTTTATTTTATGATTGGCTACTTCATAAAGTCGTTTATTTCTTTATTATAAGCTCTTTATTTTATATAAATGGAAGGACGGTATCGCAAGTATTTTTTAAAAGTTGTTTTTAAGTTAAAGTTGTTATAAATATTTCCTTTTTACAGCTGTATTTTCGTTATTACATGTAACTAGTCGTCTTATTAACTGTATCTTTTTTTTAATTTACTTTCTGTATGAACTACTTTCAATTTTTAAAATAAAATAGTTTTAGTTGTCTATTTATTATCTTATTTTGTACACTATTGCCTTATGGTTCAATAACTTGGAAATAAATCGAACATATCAACAAACACTGCATAACAAGGATGAAAAAAAATATTTTGGTTGTGTCTCCATAAAGGCATTTCTGTATTTATTTGTAAGAATAAGCGTACATATGTTTTTTTTCCTTTTAATTTTCCTAATTGAATACAATTATTATTTTAAATATTCACTTATCACACTTTTAAACAAATGAGTTTGATTTTATAAATCCCTCATGCTTTTATTTCGTCTACCATTCTTTTTACGGCTTCATTAAAAAAAACAAACAAACAATTTTTTTTCTCTTGACCGAATGATCAAACAAACTATTAAAAAATAAGTTATTATTTTCATATTTATTTGCGAGGAATTTTAATTTTTTTTTTACATAGATTGCTTAGTTGTTTAATTGGCTTACTAGGAAAAACACATTGAAAAGTAATCGGTAGAAGTGCACACAATTAGTACAAAATATTACTTAATTTTTGTGCATGTAATTGTTTTCCTTTTTACATAAATTTTCCATCAATGTGTAAAAATGCTTTTTAAAGGAAAGTTACAATCAAGAAAACGATTAAGACAGCTTCAATTCCATCCACAATGTATAAAAGCATTTTTAAAAAAAAAGAAGATTAAACTGGGCTTTATGTGTGAATTCCAGGTAACATATTTTACCTGCAGGTTTCAGTGAATTAAGGACATTGGCAAGTCAGGGCTTTCCGGAGAAAAAAGGTTTAATACATGGGTTTTTTCACTTGTAAAATAGTGATTGAGAGTGATCTCCCGTGTAGAATTCTCTAAGCGGTGAAAACCAGTAAAGCGTATGCTATAGAGGTAAACAAAAGCACGTGTACTTCCTTCAACGGGTAGAATCTTCTATACAGCAAAAAAGGAAAGTAGTAATGGCTTTGTTGTACATTGTATTCAGGGACAAAGAGCAAACAGGTCGTCATTTACCATAGTTATGCTCAGTATGCTGGGAAGGGCAAAGATGTGACATATGCTGGAAGGTAGGTCGACCATGCCGACTGAGAACAGTTCTTAGGTCGTGTGAAGGAATCAGCATTTAGTAATTACGAATAAAAGTTAAAAATAAATCCATGTCAATATTTTTATGACAATGTATTTCAATCAATTCAGTCATTTACATGATAAAAACAATCAACCAGTGACTTGACCAACTTTAGCTGTTAAGGGACGCAACTCAAAAATGATGATCGGTGCCGGTATATCCATGTCTTTTTTCTATATATACATTTTCAACCAAAATATCTAGAAGTCATAGGAAATGAAGTTACAATAATGTATACAATACAAAAACTGTATGAAATAAATGGGTTTTGAAGAAATATTATGATGAAAATTTATGTAGGTCCCTTTTATCAACATTTTACATAGGAAATGCATTAAGAATTGTAAAAACACTAATTTGACAAAATCTAAAAAAGAATGCTGGATTAGTAGGTAAAACGATCCAGAATATAGCCTATTTAGTACATTTAAACCTACTCAAAAGTTCTTGAAAAATTCTATACAATAACCAGGAACCTTGCCAATGTCCTTAAGCAAATGAAATGGGAAAATGCTTTAAATAAAAATTAATTCTGACATATATCCAGATTTTTTTTATTACGTGTATTAAACTGGAAATTCCATGCGAAAATGTTGCGATCAAACTTTTTGACAGTATGTTAAATTGGTGACAACTTCTCGGGTTGGTCAGAAGAGTGTAAACCAACATGTTATTTATACATGTATATACATCGCTTTCATTTATTTTTTTTTTCTAGTGATTGAGAGGCATTTATACTTTAACATGTACGTTTTCAAATTGAAAATTTAATTCGTAATTTTTTTTGAATTTTTTTTTTGCTAAATCTGTAATCATTTCTCCGTAAAACTATTACTTACATGAATAAAAAATTATTTTAAGGGCTTTATTTAGGAAAAAAAGCACAGAGTCCTTATACATTTTTCAATGTGTCTTGGTTTCCGAGAACATTCATAGAGACAAGAATAGGGTAGATAAAAGCTATAGAAATAAATGATAAAGTATTTAATTCACTTTTATTTATTATGAATTGTAAAGGAAAATATTACGATGCTGCATTTAATATGAAAACAAAATGCTAATCAAGCACAACCCGATTGTGCATAGCGAATAAAGAATCGCCTCACACTCTGTCAAGTTGTTTCGAAGTTGTAACTAGTTTTGAGTAGTTTCCTTATATTAACAGATGTACATGTAAGTCCAGATTTTGAATCTCTAGGGTTATTTTCCATCCTTCTTTAACGGGCGCTGTGTCGAAAGAAATTTAAAAAAAAAAAAACTTACTGTAATTGGTCATTGCAAGATCAGGGCGTGGCTTGCATAATTATTTAAAAAATAATTCATGAACGGTACGGTTCGCATTGTGCATGGTACGGTACGCTTCTTGCGCGGAACGGTTCGTTTTGTGTACGGTATGGTTCGCTTTGTTCACGGTATGGTACGCTTCTTGCATGGTACGGTTCGTTTTGTGTATGGTATGGTTCGCTTTGTGCACAGTACGGTACGCTTCTTGTATGGTACGATACGCTTCTTACACGGAATGGTACGGTTTGTTTCTGAGGTGTAGTAGCACGTTTTAGGGTCTGTAGCTAACAAAGGAATTACCCTTAGTCAGAGACTGTGTAACATGTATAATACACTGGAACTTAAATTTGCAATTGTCAATAAACAGTGCTTCAGTCAAATACTAATACTAACATCACAAAAAGTTTTTTGTTTGTTGTTAAATGTCCATCTTGAGAATTTTTCACTCATATTGAGACACCACCACTTGCCGGTGGAGGGCTGCAAATTTTGACCTATACTCGGCACTTACGGCCATTGAGCAGTGAGGGATCTTTTTCATACCAACACCTACTGCGTCACGGGACCTCTATTTATACGGTATCATCCGAGGACCAGTCTCCACGTCCCACAGTGGATTTGAACCAGCAACGTAAGGAGTAATCCCTTACTCCGAGATTCTGCTCTTACAAAATGTTTTCTGCAAAAATGTTAATATTCACTTCATCTAATCAAAGTGAAGTGAATTGTATATGCAAGCTGGATGTTAAACTGAACAAACAATGCAAGGCTTTAGTAGATTAGAAATTTTCTTATTTCTCCAATTCATATTCAACTATATTATAGATTTTCTGTCTGTAAATGAATAGTACATGTAAGTGTAAACTTAAGATGTCTTGAGTATAAAGATATGTTTCAGTTAGAAAAAATAAGTGAAAAATTACTTATAATTTTTCTTCAAACTTTGTAAAAATAATAATACCGTAATATAAACCATTTAAACTTGTGCATTTTCTAACCAATTTTTCAAAGTCTTAGTTATAGTGATTCTCCTTAAGGTGAACTATCCCTCTGCTCTAAATTTCACCAATTTTTTTAAATTCCCAACATTGATTTTCATCATCAACAATAGCATTAGAATCAAATGGAAAATAGTTTGAAGTATGAAGCATTGCTTACTTTTTCAGAAATGAATATTATGTCTAATCACGATATGAAGAAAAATTGATATGGTGAATAGAAAGATCAATAATTTTTTATCTCACCATAAAATTAAAAATATGAGGTATATATGAAAATAATATTTACTATCATACCTATATTATTCACATTAGAAAACATAATGAAGCGTTGCTTTTTAAATCAGAATGTCACGTTGTTTTCTGTGCTTATTAAATAAAAATGCATCTATCTACTAGAGTTATCTTTCCATCTTCAGGAGTTATCGTTCTTCAAAATATTTTTTAGTCAAACAAAAATATCAATTAATTGATCGTAAAAAGTCTGGTTAGTCTACATCTAAAATTTTTGTAACAATTAAAAGAATTATATGTTAAGAGATAGAGATATCTCAATTTTAACAATTTAAAGGAACTGAGTATAAATGTTTTAGGTAAACTATTATAAGTAATCAATAAAAGTATAAGCAAGTAGAAAATAGAAATTAATATTTGTAACTTAGTTTGGGTTTGAATGAGTTGATTATATAATGGTCTTCATTATTAAACTCTGGTAAGACATTTAATTGGATTTCTTGGAATAATTTTCTTGGAAAATTATCTCTCTTATGAGAGGGATATTACACCTTACAATGTACATGTAAAATCAAGCAACTCGTATAGGACTTTTCTCTCTTTTTTTCAGGTTACCATGTAAACATGATATTGTAAGCACCATTTTGTCCTTCAGCATTTCACTTCTTGCACTTGAAATCTTTAGTTTCCTTCACTTTTTGATTACCTGTCACTATAATATTTCCAAAAAGTATTGAGCTACCGTATCGGTGGAATTTTTAGCAAAACACAAATTTAGCGATATTTCAAAAAAAAAAAAAAGGTACATGTATTTAATTTTAGTGAGAAGTAATACTAGTGATTTAGTGGTGGATAGAGAGATAACATTTCCTTCAATGTTGGAATGAAATGTTAGCAATATTCAATTTTATAGATCGCTTCACCCTCGCTAAAAATGCCAAAATTGAATTCCCGCTAATATTTCTGCTTATACGGTATCCCATATGGCAAAATAGCAACATTTTTCAATTTAATCTACACCACTATACATTTTCCTATCCTTGCTTCCCTGCATTGCCCCCCCCCCCCCCCCCCATTTCAAAATGGCTAATGGAGAAAACTCAAATTTTTTTTTTGTGTCATGAAGTTGTCTCAAAAAGTATATTGGTGACCCACTTTGATGATTCCAGAAGGATATATGATCTGTAATTGGAAAAGTCCTTTCCAAACTTGAGTTTTGAAAGACTTTGTTTATATAGTAACAGTGACTAAAAAGACATACTTTCGAGGAAATTCCAGACATGACATTTCCATGTTAGTTTTATGGTGATAAAGAATGGCTTTAAAATATCTTTATTTTTAAAGAGGTTTCATTTTGCAATACTGTAAAATTCTGGAATAGCTCATACTTGTGATCAAAGAACAATGTACAGTTTCAATACAAATCTTGCCCTGTGTTTTTCTTAAAAATGAAAGTGATGTAAGAAGTTAAAACTCATGATTTTTGAATCATTGAAATTCCATGCAGAAAGATCAAACAAATCATTTTTCTCACATGACCTTCTAAATGCTAATTGTGACGTCATAAAGTTGTGCATTTTCCTGTATTTTCTTAAAAAGTTGCAGAAGACACCAATTCGTAATGGAATTTTCTTTCAGATAATGTTGTCCACAGGTATCGCCCACAAAGATTTTAAGATGTGTGATTTTTCAAATGATTTTACACAACATATCCGAAAATTAAAGTAGGCGACAGCTGTGGATACTATTTTCTTGAGGAAAGTAACCCTTGAAATGGGTCATTTTGAGGCCTTTTCTTTTTAAAATAGAGAAATGCATCGAATTAATGACATCATATTTCCAGAATGGTACTCCTTCGAGCCATATTCTTTCTGATTTATCACAGTCATATATTCAACTAATATTTAAGCCAGTTTCAAAACTATTTGAAAACACTAAATTTTTAGGGCACAATAAAGCTAAACCATACCTTCTTCTTTGTGTCTTAATTATGAACATCGTTCATTTGGATGAGGTCAATTCACAGGGTATGAAAATATTGAAATTAATTTTGTACCTATACCTCTGAAAAGGAGAAATACTTGAAACAAAAGTCACCTGTGTCAGACTTTATGGCATGTCCCGACCCTTAACCTAGGGTAATTTGAACAAGGTCAAGGTCAACGAATTTGTAAAACGCTTGTCTTGGCAATAAATTTGATGAGGAGAAACAGAGAATCTTGCTTTATACAAAGGTTGGTTGTCACAGTTGTCATTTGGACAAGGATCGGAGTGCATACTGGATTTGAAGTGTAAATTCTTGTCCATACCATTATTTTATAATTATGGAATAATAATTATTTAAGAAAATTATACTTGGCTAGAAGGTTGAATATGATTCAATGATATTTTGTGATCTCAAAAAGGTCATTAAGAAAAGTTCAAATTTATGGGGTTGAAAACTGTCAAATTCAACAAGGTCATTTAGATAAGGTCGAATTTATGGCATTGAAAACTGTCAAATTCTGAAGGACTTGAAAAGTATAAAATTAAAAAAAATGTGAAACTTTGTATCAAAAGAGTATTAGAAGATCTTACTAGACAAAAAGATTGTTCAAAAGATGTATTCCTTGGCCCTTGATGCTTTAATCCTAGGCCTGTTAAAGGTCATCTGTTCATACTTGACAAAAAGGTACTTAGTAGCTCATGACTAGAGATGATACAATCTTTAAGCAGCTACATTTTCAAGATTCAGTTGAGAAGTCCACAGAAATACTCGTATGTAGGATATTTTTTTCTCAAGATGACCATGTTCTTTTGTAAGCTTATCCTAAGAATGTTCTTTTAATTTAGTACCCTTCAGGGTCATATTCCCATTTTGACAGTTTTATTTTTTTTTCTTTACAAAGGTGGGCCGTTGTATCATGATTTCTTCACAAAGATTTTTGAGTATAATATCTAAGAGAATAAATAGAATCTTATGCTTGTATATGTAGTGATACATTAATTCATGTAGAACATTCTGTTTCATTTCTTTCTGGCAGAAATTTTATGAATCAAGTAAAGGTAACCAATGAGGGAATGGACATATTAGGGTTCTATAACCCAACAGACGAATACTATATTAAAGTAAGTAAGCAAACCATCTGTGGCAGAGAGTAAAACATCATTTACTGGTTATATTCAAATACATGACAATGTTTCGAGAAATACACCTTATGATCACCTGGAAACAAAAAGCCACATTTATTTGAATATATAACCAACATTTATGATGTTTTATTAGATTTTAATTTTTGTAAGCATTTAATCTTATATAAAAAAATGTGATGAGTGTCAGATGTAAGTTTGTTCTTCTGTTTGTAGGCATGGGAAAGTGAAGCTTGTGTGTTGTGTATTGTTGGAGAAGATGACCATACTTTAAGTTATAGTATTACTGAACGTTTCATGGAACTAATACCCTCGGATCATCAACATCGATTTGAGTTGGTGAAATATCCAAATGCTGGGCACCTTATAGAACCGCCATACTCTCCACACTGTAGGGTTTCATTTAATAGATATAATAGTAAGTTGTTAGCTTTTATTGAAAGTTCATCATTATGATTTTGTTTTTTTCAGGGGGGGGGGGGGGGGGGGGGTAAGGATTCAGTGCAAAAGAAAGGAGGAGGATATCTAACAGAATAAATACAGTCAAACCTCATTATCTCAAACTCCATGATGGGAACCAAGAAAAAACTTAGAGATATCCAAGGATTTGAGATATCAAGGGTAAAATACTAAAGGAATATGTGGTTGGGACTTCCAAATCACTTCGATATATCCATGGTTTTCGAAATATTGGTGTTTGAGGTATTGAAGTTCAACTGTAACAAATGGATTTAATGCCATATTTATTTCAGAGGGATTTTGGCTAATGTTGAATAATTTTTACATCTGTAAGTCCTTATCTAGAAAAATCAACACCTTTCTTTTCAAATGTCTTTCAGATAAAACTTTGAATTCAGTCTAACTTTGGTATCTCGAATACCATGGATATGTCGAAGTGATTTGGAAGTCTCAACCGCTTATTCCTTGAGTAATTTACTATGCATATCTCGAATCCTCGGATATCTCAAAGTAATTTCTTGGTCCCATCGAGTTCGAGATAATGAGGTTTGACTGCATAAGGTAATGACTTTATATCTCCATAAAGTCATTTGCTCATGTTACAGAACTGCTTCTCGCTGTGTGTGGAGTTGTAAAAAAGTAACTGGGTGGAGCTTGCAGACTTAGATTTCTAATTATTGAATAAGTCTAGAATAATGTAAATATCTCAATTTTTTTAAAATTAAGGATCTGGTCATTTGTTTTTATGATGATGATAAACAGTTTGCTAATTTTACACATAAAAGCCTTTTGGTGTACATATATGTGAGCAAACTGTTTGATCACAACGTAAAACCAAAAAACTAGATAGTTATTACTTATACCTACAATTACTTATATCTACATTTAACAAATTACTTGTTGAATGCGTTATAATTTTTTTTTTTAAGAGAAAAACAACACTATATGGGGAGGACATACAAAGAGCCATAGCTATGCTCAAGAAGATTCATGGAGGCGGATTATAGCATTTTTGTCCCATTACCTTAAAACTGATAAACACCTTCAGGACCAATTAAGATACTCGACCAGTAAACTATGAGGTGACTTTGAAGCATCAACTCAGACATTCAAATTTTTAACTGATGAAACTAGTATTTTTATTTACAGATGCAAAGGGAAGAGTTTGTATCATAAAAACAAAAATATCTTGCGTTAAGTTTTGGAAAGTATCTGGAAATTTCAAACTGTAAATGTATGTAAGTGAAAGTATATAGTTTGTTTAAGATATTGAAAATGAAAACTTTAAAAATATATGAATGTATTAATTTAATGAAAATTTCAAATTCCTGCTAGACTCAGACTGATCTCCAGTTAATTAAGCCAATTCTGTAAGCCACTGTTACCCAGATTGTGTAGTTGAATTTTGTCTTTACTACACTGTATACTATTGTGACCTTGCAGGATATAAGTAACAATTATTTTGATATTCTCTTACAGTTAGATATTTAACTAAATACTCTTACTAATTTGAGGCTCCTCAGTATATAGTGTGCCATGTATAGAAGGTTTTTTTTACTCCTAAATGATATTTTTCAATCACAGTATATTGCAGCATAATTTATTTTGAGTGCGTAATAAATATACAGTTTGTCTTTTGTATACATATTATAGATTATGTAGCATAATAAGTCAGGAATTCTGAAAAATACATGTAGTGGTTTTTATAGTTGTGATAAAGAAAGAATTCTCCTTAATATTTTTATTATATGTCTCATTTTGTGCCATATGAAAAATATTTTAATTCCTGTTTTTTATAATTAAAATGCTACAATACATATATGTACAAAATTTTATGAATTGTATGGAATGTATTGCAACAGAAGAACATACACAATTACGATTACTTTAATTTGTAAATGTTCATAGTAAAATAAGGAACTGTTTTATCTATAAACCTACTAAATATACTTTGAATTATTTCTCTTTGAATAGGAGTCACTATATCTCATAATCTCATAAATATGGTAATATAATTCATGATGGTGTATATTGGTACAAAAATGTGAAGACAAACATAGGTCCAATTAAAATTCACCAATTGAGAGCAGAGCAAATGCGGACCCCCTGGAAACATCAGAGTTGAGATTAGGTGTCATCAACATGTAAAGCATACTCTGTCAACCGTCACGCCCACCATGATTGAGCTCTCTATTTATCAGAAAGTTTTAATGAAAAAATGTCGGTAAACATTTGATTTAAATATATAAAGCGAAATGTTGATTTTAAATGAGATTGTTGATACCTTTGTAACACCAACTTACTGTTCAGTAGCCTGCTTTTGTTTGGAAATCATTTTTATGCAAAATGTCCTTGTGTATGGAATTAACTTGGGGACAAACATCATACCGGTTTAAAGATGATAATGATACATTGCTACACAAATAGGGGGAAAGTCGATTTAAAAGTTAGAGTCATCACGATTATGATTAACATGTATTATATGTTGTACTTATTTTGCCATCAGTTTATTTCTCTATTAAAACATCTAGGTATGAAACAGATTGTAAAGACTTTTTGAAGTCTTTTATTTCGAGTACTGTTTGAATCAACGTATGAATGATTATGAATATTGTTACCGGTAAGTCAACGATATATCAAAATGTTGAATTTAAGGCCATAGCAAGAGACGTCTTCTTGTATGTTTTAGAATAAATTTTTCTTCTAAAAAATTTTGGAAAAATGTTTCTATGTTCAGTAATTTAAAAGAAATCTTTTCCAATGTGATTTATGTGTCCGATATAACTAAAAAGGACCGGACCTAACCACTTCACGAACCACACTTCATTAATTCCACACCTGTAATCCAACATATATTCACGGTTCCCTTTCAAAAGATGAAGTTCTTCAAAATCACCTTTTAGTTTCAAATACTTTCAACATTCCAGTCAATGGAAGCAAGTGTGATTCACCGTACACATTGTAAATTCCAAAGACTCATAAAAATACTCACCAAGCTATAATGCAGGGTCCAGTAGATGTTCAAAAGGCTTTAAAGTGACCTTAAAATTTGAGCGCCAGCTGGCTTCCTATAAAATTAGGCGCCAATGCAAAATTTGAAGGAGCCAGGCCAATTTTAAGGCTCCAACATTATAAAATGATAATAGTCAGAATAAAGACCAATATATTTTTACAATAAATAAATCTTTACAATTTTCAATGTAATGATAAGCTTTGAATAATTTTGCGCAAGCTGTATTTGCAAAAAACATTTTTTGAATGTTAAAAAAATCCAAAAAGAGGATTATGTGACAAATGAAAAACAGGTGACATATTTAAGTCTTGCCACTTTTGGATATCTTATAGCCACTTTAAAAAAATAGCTATTGGTATAAATGCTTTGAGCTCTGGAATTCGACAGTCGCCAGAGTCAATTTAAAATAATCTCCAATTTGGGGACTTTTGGAGAAAGTGTAAGCACCAATTGGAAATTTTAGGCACCATAGCGACTAAAGTAATCGCCAGATGCAATTATAGAGCCCTGTTCTACCAAGCCCTTATCCATACTTCTCACCAAACTATTAAAAATTAAACTTAAGACGTACATGTGCTTTGCAACAACATTATTCAAGAAGTGGTGTAAATCAAAGTGGCTTCTAAAAAAGAAAAAAAAAATCAGAAAACTTTTGGAAAATTTGAAGTTTCAAACTTTTCAAAAAGAAGAAATCAATCCACTTGTTGGGTGATTGTTTTTACACTAAATCTGACTGTGGAGGACTTCTTATTTTTGATCAATACATGGGGCTTACGGCGGAAATGCCGGTCTACAGGGGATGCTTACTCCTCCTAGGCACTTGATCCCACCTCTGATGTTTCCAGTGGTCCTTGTTTATGCCCTGTTTTCGATTTGTTTTGTTTACTGGATTTATGAAATTGATCACTAACTGTTTGGTATCTTCACCTTTTCTTGACAAAGTAGGAAGGATGGGAATGGGGGAGGGGGATCTCCTGGGATATGCTTAGCTTCCTTATAAACTAGTCTAGACTTGTGAATTAGGTCGTGAAATTGGTAACACGGGTTCTTCATTTCTTTAATAGTGTCAAAGCAGAGACAGGGATATCCTGTACTAAGTATGTGGTGAAAACTAATTTATACTGAAATTAGTAATAATCCTTTCAAACACTGGAAACTCCTTCAAACGTTTTCAGTATACCCTTTTGGGGTCTTTTGTTATCATATGGATAGTACTGCCAGTAACTTTAAAGAATTCAAAATCACTCTTTTCCGTGAAACTACACGCACTTTGATGATGAGGGTATATACCTCTTTATTTACATATTGATAATTTTGAAAGAAATTGTGTGCAGACTTCAAAGACATCTGACAATGTCTATAAGACAGAATCAGTTACTTTTGTTTGTATCGTTTATATTTCCTGACTAGCTCATGAATTGTTCTAATCAAATAAAAAACTTTTTTTTTGTATTGATCATGTTTTTCTTTATTACAATTTCAGAATTTTGATCAAGGACATTTTCCCTATATTCTTAAAAGGGGTTTTGATGTAATTTAACAGCTTTTGATGACTTTCCCTGCAGGAAACCTTGTTATTGAGTATGAAAAATCAATAGATTTCTATATACCTAAAAGGGATTTAATGTACCTTTCAAAATGGTTTGGTGTATTCCTAATTTTCTCTGAAAACAGTAGTAAAAAAATTGAATCATAATATATTAAGTCTACCTCAATATTTCATGGATTAATGGAATTAATATCTCCCGAATTTGTATTCAAGTCTGTCACAATTCTTACAAGATCAATGTTAAGTTTGTTTTGCTGCAAGTTTGAAATGGTATGCATGTAAGAATTAGACAGAAAACAAGTAAAGGGAATTTCCTTAGTAGTAAATTCATGAATCGTCACTTTTTCAAAAATAGATAACAATAATGAATAAAAGTAGAGGTCTTTAGAAAACTTAGTTGATCTGTGTGAATGTCTGTCTTACTGTCTGACTATATTTATATACCTAATAGGGCTTCTGATATAAAGCCATTTTTATTATCAATGATATAATTCAATGTTCTAAATGATATCAATGTTCTAAATCTAAGATATGTTCTAGAATAAAGTCATTCAGTAAATCAAAGTGAAAGTAAAGTGTCATGGCCTAAATTAAATTATCAATTAAAAGTATCAAAATAGTGACAAAATATGCAACAATAATTTAAGTGATTTAGAAACTATTCTAAATAATAGTAAATATGTTTAGGGTAAGTAACCTTTTTTAAAACTAATTTTAGGTCTTACGACTTTGCCAAAACCAAAATTATGGTTTATCACTCGTAAGTTTTTGAGAAAAGTTTGGTCAAAACCAAATTATCCATTACAATTTAATTTTAGAACATTATTGAATTCAGCAATGCAAATTGTAAAACATTCAATTCACAAAATTAGCTAGAAATAAGATTTACGGGGCTTGAGTAGGAAGGATATTCAGAAGAAAATACTCAAAATCTGCTGATCTGTTTTATGCACTATGTTGGAACTTTGTTCCGTTTTTTTACACCGACTATCACTTAATTAATAAAAACTTGATATAAGAAATATGGTATTGAGTGTTTAATAGATTTATAATACCCAAAATATGTAGATGTGTCTTATTAGTACAAGATGGTATTACAATAATTTATGCACAGTAATTGGCAACATTTTTTTCAGTAATATATT
Organism: Saccostrea echinata; assembly: GCF_033153115.1. Taxonomy (NCBI): domain Eukaryota; kingdom Metazoa; phylum Mollusca; class Bivalvia; order Ostreida; family Ostreidae; genus Saccostrea; species Saccostrea echinata. The sequence continues at coordinate 16,205,997 of NW_026889777.1, forward strand.
TAAAAAAAACTACATTTATTTTATATAGAATAAGATTATATTTTATTGCAACGACTACATCTGAAAAATTTATTAATAATAGTTACTTCCATTAAAATGTCAATTCGATATATCCCATTGAATTTGAAATAAAAGATACCACAGAGTCTGACACATCTGTTTCATATTTGGATATTTCACTAGAAAAAGACGTTAATTGTGATCTAACAACAAAACTTTATGATAAACGTGATGACGTTAATTTTTCTATCCTCCACTTCCCTTACTTATGTAGCAATATACCTTTATCACTTACATATTGGGTTTATGTCTCCAAGTTCATTCGGTACGCTAGAGCATGCTCAACTGGAATAATTTCTAAAACGAGGCAAGCTATTGACAAACAAGTTCATGAAACAAGGATATCAACAGTGTCGTTTAAAGTCAAGTTCTATGGTCAATACAACAACATTGTCAGCAAATACTAGCTTTCATTCAGTCGAATGCTGATTGATGATTTTCTTACTAATTGTAAGGCCATTATTTATACACTGAATTGTCGACGGATTTTTCTGTTTTCCCGATCATGACAAGGAGCACACGGCAGGTGTGACTGATCGACAGGGGATGCTTACTCCTCTCTGGCACCAGATCCCACCTCTGATGTTATTTAGAGGTCTGTGTTTGCTCTGTTCCGATTTTATTGTTTCAATGGGCATTATACTATATAGTAAAGTTTAACTTGATAAAGTCTAAACTTTTAAGGTAGCAAATATATAGAATATTGCATCGAACATTATAGCTGGATAGTCATTGGCCAGAAAAATCGCACTTCATATTTAAGGTGGATGTAGTGGGTAATTTTTGACCACCCAGCTTTGATTTATATGAACATGGATCAAGCTAGCATTTATTGTGGCCCTCTCACACTTCAGACAGGTCAAGTAGTACAAAAGTTAGTGTCTTTTTAGAATAAATGACAGCCTCGGGGATTCTTGCATTCACGGACATGAATTGGATCACGGAGAAAGAATGTGAGTACTCTTTAACAGAAGTTAGAATAATTTTCGGAAAATCCCTGATTGACATGTAATTGTTTTTGGAGCAAAAACTAAATGGAACGGTCATACCAAATGAAATCCGATTTTTTAATAGTGAAGTTTTTGGAAATTAATCGTAAAACTTTATACATTATAATCAATGTGTAGCATATGTTCTTTTTCAGTTCAAATAAAAGGAAAGAAATAAGTAGACCTCTTGTAGTCATTTCAGTTTCTAGAAATTGAAAAAAAATCTTGCTTTATGTAAAATGATAATTCCTAGCTCATGATAACCTACAAATTGTCCTATAAAGAATAAATCAGTCAATTATCTGGTATCAATAACACTTTTAGACTCATTAAGGCTCTTTGGTTTTGTGTATCCAATAGCAATTCGAGCAATTAATAAGTTTGAAAAGTAAATACAGATATTGGATTTGATATTTGAGATCATTTGATCATACACTGAATCGGTTAAAGTATCAATTATTAATTTTAAACTGTAACCTTACAATCAGAGGTAAATAATATGGATTCTGGAAGCTCCACACATAATGATTTATAAAGATTGTGAAGTTTTAGCTTATTCTTTATTGGATCGAAATTTATGAACTCTCTCTCTCTCTCTCTCTCTCTCTCTCTCTATCACATATATCAAAGTATTACCTTGCACGAAAAAGTTCTTTTACAAATTTTGTGAAATAGATTAATATACTAAATATCTGTTGCAAAGTCATGTTTCATAGCAAAGTTCTCCTCTCGGTCCATTAATTTCGCTCACCATTATCATAAATTTTTTTTTGACCAAAATTAATTTATCGACTTTAACCTTCTCGTTCTTAACCTTGACATTTACTCCATTTAAATGAAATGATGTCAAGAATTCAGCATTACACAAGTACATAAACTTTTCAATTGTTATTTTGATTTCCAAATGAGTTAAAGGTGCTTAGACACAGATTTGAAGTTTATATTTTCTCAAATTTTCTGTATAATATCACGACTTATATATTGCAATAGCATTTCACACGAAAATATGATTAAAAACTTATTTTATCTGGAAATTATTGGAACTATGAATTCCTGGACGCGTTTGATTAACACATCCTTGCACTTTCACAAATTTTATCTTTATCCTTAATATTTAAGAAAAGAAGCTATTTTTGTGTATTAATGAAAAACATTACATCTATAATCCAGAAAATTCAGAGTAGAAATGTGCGAAAGCAAACCCCCTCACTAATATCGTCAGCCCGTGCTCAGTGTTGTGAACAGAGTTTAACAAATTGGATACACCCGTGAAACATAAACTGTTTTTGTAAACAGGGCACGAGCTCTGTTATTGTTAATGTTTACGATTCACCGGGTGTGTTTAATTGTTATAGTCTGCACACACCACTGAGCACGGACTGACAATACTGTGAGTGGATTTTGCTTTCGAACATTTCTACTCTGAATTTTTCTGGATTATAGTTTTAATATTTTTCATTAATACAAAACAAAATTGCCACTTTTTTTAAGTATTGAGAATAGAATTAAAATTTGTGAAAGTGCAAGGATGTGTCAATCAAACGCGTCCATAAATTTGAAGTTTCAATAACTTCGAGATGAAATAAGATTTTTATTATATTTTAGTATGAAATGCTATAGCAACATATAAGTCATGAATTTATGCAGAAAATTTGAGAAAATGTTAACTTCAAATCTGTGTCCAAGCACCTCTTTAAGCTTACATTCAGAATCTAACCAACCACGGTGTACTTTTGAGCGCCTCTTTAAAATTTAGTTTTAAGGGAATTTTATGTTTAAGGCAATGTTCTAACTTCTAATGTTTAAAATTAAAGAATAGGCTTTACTAGAACTGATTTCTACTCTCCATGTGCAAGCCCAGAAAATAATATTCTCAAGACAGCAACAGATGTCGTTGCTGCATTAGGATCGAATATCTAAAACTATAAACAAGAACCTGTCATAAGCAAACATCATTATTTTCTAAAATAAATAATCCCTTGTGTCATTAATATAGATCACTTGATATTAATTATTGTAGAATAAGAGAAAGAGAAAATAGTCTTGCGGTAAACATGCAGATATGGATTTAAAAGACGAAAATAATCCATCTAAAACTACATTGAACATCTAGATAACTCTCAATCCCTTTAAAAGATATCCTGTATTCAATTTGACTATAACTGAAAACAAAGATTTAAGTGCCAATCTTAATGTAAGCGCTAAACATATCATGAAATAAGGAGATAACGTACAGTTTTCAAGTTCAAACTCATAATGTTTCCAATATGACCAAAACTGTGAAAAGGATTTTAAGTGTCATTCTTTATCATAAGCCGTTTTGGCCTAAAAATGAAGTTGGTGATTACCGATGGTGATCCGTGAGGTTGCAACAGATGCATTTTCCCTAGTTAAAATCAAATAATATACAACGATTGACTATCATATTGCCTAGTAGTCGTCCAGTGCCTTGGTGTCTATACTCATTCTATACGACTTAGAGTTGCCCTAATTTTGTGGCACTATCTTAAAATTGTCGTGTGGTGCTTACTTAATGTCATGGCTATCTAAACATTTTTATATTTACATTTTTTTTTACAAGAGGAATGAATAATCTTTCAATTTGTTTCTTTCTTTGTTTCTTTTCTTTTCTTTTTTTTTTTTAAATTTTTTCCCCAAAGGAATATTCTGTCGGACTGTTTTAGCACGTTCTCTAGGGTCAACTGCGGCATACAGTGTGATTTTTTTTCTGAGTTTTCAATTAGTTCAAAAAACAAATCACAAACATAAAGAAAAAGAAATAAAATTTATTCTTCAAAAGTATGGGCACGATTTTCATATTTCCTATGAAGTGGTTACACTTCTTTTAACATTGCAGTTTTTTTTTATCAGTTAAGATATTTAAATGCCTAATTCATTTGTTTTTACTTAAGTAACATAATTTCATATCAAATACATCATAAATCAGTTTTGAAAAGATATCGATTTATTTTCCTAGGTGCTGCGTTAGAAATTTTGTCTAATGTAAATGAAAATTGAATTCCTTTGCACCATTTTCATCGCATATACATGTACTAGGGATGATCAAAAAGTCACTAAACATGTGAGATGAAATCAATATTATGCGAAATGGAAATGTCAGATTTTGCTTTAGAATAAGCCCATTATGCACATAATTGTATATTGTTAACTTAGTTAATTATTAATAAGACTACTAACAATTTAAATACCCGTGTTTGCAAACCCGGCGCAACCTCGAATTACTTAAGGTAACTCGAAGTAAAGAGTTCGCAAACAAAATGTTGCACTCAGTTGTCAACCAGAATAAAAATTATTTCAATTGGCGGAAGAGTTCCGACAAAAATAGACAATCTGTTGTAGTTAACATAGATTGTTTTAAACAACAATACACAAGTGATTATCTTTTGATTTTAATAAATCTTCACCTAATTAGATATGTGCTTGTGTTTTGGTGTATAACTTCCCATGTTAAAATTCGGTTTTGAATTTTTAGGTGCATGTAGTATAAAACACATTGTTAGAAAATAAGTATAAGGTATTCTAAGATGGGTTAATCAGTTTACATGAGTATATGTCGTTATACATTTATTTCAAAAAAATCGTCAGAATTTTTTGAGATGATTTAAGTGCCTCAAATGAAATTCTTCAAAATTAAGTTAATACATGTTCTTGCTTCATTTGCAAAGGACTGCATACAATTCGTTCAAAGGACTGCATACAATTCGTTCGAAAACATAAAAAAATCTTCAAGCATTTTACTTCGTATGGATAACATGATTATAAAACCTTTACAACAGCTAGAGGTCGTAAAATTAAGCAAAAAACCCTCTCTAATTACAAACTTTGTCCTTTTTTTTGTTTCAGAACAGATATTGATTGAAAGTGCTTATCTGTGATATGAATCTCAGAAATCCATTTAATTATTTCATTTATGGAGTTTAAGTACCTAACCAAACTGCAAACCTTATAATAAAAGGACATTGCATGAACTTAAAAGCCGTTTCTTTTTTTAATCAAAGCACCAATATCTTTCATTGCTTTACTCTTTTTGGATTGTTTTGTAGATAAAAAACAATTGCGATCTATATACTTGTGATTCCGTCTTAGATCAACGCGTAAAATTAAGTTTGAGAAGGAATGAAGCCGTCTAGATGCTTGTTTATATCTGCGTTGTGCAGAATGTTATCTTTTGTTTCAATGGAAGTAATGAAAAACGGATTCCTTGTCATCCAGAGAGGGCAAGTACCCTATAAGTCCTGTATTTTGGATGAATTCTCCTTAAAAAATAAATCCTCGCCTGGAATCAGTTGTGGTCTAGAGTGTAACAAAAATCAGGATTGCATTGGAATGGATATAATTAAAGGTGAAATAAACGTGTGTCGGCTCTTAACTGGTTTTAGTACCATAAACCCGTCCATTTCACCGACTGAACAATGCACTCGTTTTCAAAAGGTTTGCATAAATCTATGACGAATTTAAAAATGTTAGAAATCTCTATAATTTTTTTTAAAAAAATCCTTATGAATTTTTTTTCAAAAACTATTTTTTTTTTGTTATAATTTTGTTTGTTATTTTCCTTTCAGTCAAATAAAAATCCTAAAGGTAAGTTTTTCTCATCTTATTCAAAGTAATGAAAGTGCTCGGAAACGCTAAGCATAAATAAATGTTATATTAATCAAAGCTGAATGGATTTTTACAATTTGAAATTCATCAGAAATAGCTCAGCTTCATTTCAAATTTCCTGTTGTTTTGGATTTTTAGTACCTGTAATAACGTTTTCCCCATGCCATCATTTTGAGTCAATAAAAGAACATTTAATTACTGTCATATAAGCTTCTCGGTAGAGTGCTCACCCTATGATCGGAAGGTCTTTGGTTCAAGCCATTTTTTTTTCTATTACCCCTTACAAGTAAAATGATTTTTAGAAATTTTTAAGACCAAGCTCTGTGTATAACCATTAAATTGAGGAAAATGTTGGTAGATATGAGTCTTCGGCCAAATTGATATTGTACATGCACGAGGGGTTATCAAAAAGTTGGTGGACTGGTGTCATATAATTAAAACCAATCAAGGTACATCATTGAATTTCAAAATATTTATTCAAAATCATCTTTTCTGTCTACAGAAAAAATATGTAAGACATACAGTGTATTCTTGAATAAACGTTTTCGTAAGAAAAGGCATGACTTTGCCGCGCAACCATAGAATACAATGTATTTCTACAGTGAGTCTAACAGAGACAAATATATTGATATGAGCATTAGTCTTCTGATTTTCATGTTCATTCTCTCCTGTGATGTGATACAATTTTCCTTAAAATTTACGTTTTTCTTCATTTTGTCAGAAATTTTTTTTTTTCATATTTTGCTGTCATCCTCAAAATTAGATTAATATATTGAAATCTCTAATTTTTAAGGTCGAGACTTCTACTGCAGTATACCACTGTTTAATAATGCCTCAGCCTCCACCATTTGCCACCAAGACAGTCATTTATGGACGGTACCACAGTACACAATATTTCTTATTTCTTGCAAGAAGATAAGTATTAAAAAAATTCCCAAGAAACAAAAGCATGAGTTTTAACGGTACATTTTCATGAATTATAATATACGTAAAAGAGTAAGAAAAACATCGCTTTTGCCAGAATTTGTTTCAATTTTATCTCTAAATTTCAGTGAATTGCTTTCCCAAAATTTGGTATGATTTGCGTATGCAATTCAAAGTTTCTTAATGATAAGTGGTTTATTAACATACTTAAAGATTAATGCCTTCAACTAATCCACATTCCATTTACAGTCGGGATTCCAAAACAAACTCATGAAAAAAAGATTATCAAATTGATGAGTCTTGTTTCAGGTTTTGAGCGTATAACTCACTACTGTACTCATCTCATTTATCTTTAATGTAGATTATCCAAAGGAGATTTGATGGATCCGTGAACTTTAAGCAAAACTGGACACAATATCAAAGAGGATTTGGCTCACCTGACTCCGAATTCTGGATAGGTACATGTATCTTAAATGACGCTAAGGAAATTTCAGAACTTTTCAAATTGACACAATTACAGATTAGAAGTTGGGCATTTTTATCGTCAAAAATTCAAATATAATAAAATTTTGCTTCATAGAAATATGATTTTTTTCCTCAAAAGACATAGGGATTATAGTTTACTGAAAACGTAAGGAATAATCATTGTTTTATTCATACATCTAATAGTCATTAATCCCAGTAAGGGTTATTTCGCTTATTAGAGGGTAAGAGAACCTTAAGAGATGAGCGTTTTTTAGCATTTGATTTAATCTTTTATGCAAATGTAAATATACTTAAATTTTTGTATTATATTTTAATTCTTTATTGATTTTTTTTTGTAAAATTGCAATTTAGTCTGTTGCACAAAAACACAAAATGTCATAAGTGACGTTTTCTAAACTTTCTGAGAATGTTTGAGATAGGATATGGGGCGGCATTCCAATTAATATATTCTATAGACAGGGTCATTTTTTGCATATGTTACCCTAGTTCCATTTTTAAATATTATGTCATTGAATTTTATGGAGGAAGTTGATGCGATACTGTTATTACATATATCTCCTTGAAGTAAACTCACTCAGGTGACTTATAGCCATCTGTTTTAGTCCGTCAGCGTCCGTCATACGTTGTCAATGATCATTTGAACCTTTTAAGCTTCTTATCTTATATGATTCTGTGAGATTCAACTAGTTTTAGAGTTTAAGGATAAAGGGAAACGAAATAGCTTATAGGAAGGGAGAAAACAATTAGACCTTATTCAATACCGACACACATAGGACATAGATTGCTAATTATTTGCTTCATTATAATAAGTAGGTGTCCTCTACAAAAAGTATGTAATCCATGACCCCTTTACGAAGTTTGGGGCTTTATCAGTTATATATTTGAAAATAAAACTTTGAAAAACTTCTTTTATTATTAGACAAAGTCAACCTGATGCTTAGGAGTTTAACTCATGTAAAGTGAATTTTACTATTTGATGTTGATTGAAAGTATTAAAGATTAAGGTAGTCCGATCCTCAGGTTCTGATGATCAGCTGTGAAGTAATTGAAATGCTCACAAAAATGTCTTTGAATTCACAAAGTAATGTGTATTTACCCATGATATTTTTTCAAAGTACATGATTATAGTTAAACATATTATATAGGGAAAATTATCAAATCTCGAATATATTTTCAGGTAAAGCGAATACAAGCACCAGCTATCCATTATCTAATTGAAAAGTGATCAACAAATATCTTTTAGGATAAAAAAACTATAGGTATCCAGGCATGCGTAGAAAATTGCATGTTGTTTTTAGGGTTCGTGTTTGCTCTGCTCCTGATTTGCATTGTTTGAATGAACTTTTGAGCTTGAATACTGTTCGTTATCTCCATATAGTTCATACGTGTATCATGCTTATAGGCTAGATTAAAGGAAATTCGATTTCTCTAAAAATATTTTAATTTTGTATTTTTATGAGATACAAATGTCAACTTTTTATAAAATCGTTTCCAAGGTTCAAAGAACGTTGAATCATAATGGGATGAAATAAAAATTGTTGCACGAAAACATTTCAATTTCAAACTGTTTTTGAGACTTTAAAATTAAATAATAATTTTAAGAGTTATCAAAGACATTTTCAATTACTTAACAACTGATTTTCAGAACCTGAGGGTGGGACTACCTTAACAAAGTATGATTCATGATAAGTATTATAGAATTAATTATTGTACTGTGTACAAGATGCTGGTCACAACAAATCACAATTTATATAGTAGAAAATACATCATCTCATATGTTATATACCCAGGTAATGAAAACATACATCACCTAACAAATGAAGGATATACACATCTTAGGATTGAGCTGATGGATCATGACTGCGTTTGGAAACATGCAGAGTATAGTACCTTCTACATCGAAGGTGCGACTTCAGAGTACAGATTACACGTATCGGGCTATTCCGGAAATGCTGGTACATACTTACTAGATTCTCTCTCTCTCTCTCTCTCTCTCTCTCTCTCTCTAATTATGCGTGTTTGTGTGTATGGACAGAGATACAATTTGAATGTAGATAGATAGAATGAATGTTTGTCTTGCTCTCGCCTGTTTAGAAACAAGCATAGCTAAATACATAATACACGTTACATATCTAGACGATAGAAGTTTTTTTTTAAGAAATAGACAATGCTATAATGTATTCTAAAAAATGCATTCTTTTTTTTTAAAGGGACATGTTCTTTATTACACAAATACTGATGAAGCCTTTTACAATACATAATACAGTGTGCAGCTTTCTCATCTTAATTTTTAAATCAATCTACAGGGGACAGTTTTCTCTACCACAACGACATGCTCTTTAGCACCTTTGATAACGACAACGATAGGAACCCTGGTTACAACTGCGCCCTTGGTAGAATGGGAGGATGGTGGTATAATTCTTGTCATAGATCTAACCTTAATGGTGAGTACGGGAACACGGACAACTCAAACGGCATCAACTGGTACGCCTGGAGAGGATTCTATTATTCCATGAAGGAAGTGAGGATGATGATAAGAAAACCCTGAATTTGAATATTATGGACGATGGAAGATGTATTTCAGTTGAATGATAAAAGATACATTGTCAAATTTTCAGATGTAGCAAATCTTTGTTACTAGACATGCAATTTCAATGCCGCTTTACAACTTCTAATTTTGACAGTAATTAAGTTTGTTTTGTTTTTTTTGCCGAGGAAATTAAAATTAAAAAGCAATCTGGGAGCATCGCATAAGGAAATTCCGTCAACATTCATCAAATCGGAACAAGATTCAAATTTTATCAGAAACTCTTCAACGCATGCATAAGATGAAGAAATCACTTACTGTAGCCTTCCTGTGAACTGTACTTAAGATATATCGATGACGTCTTATCAATTAACAATAGTTACTTTCATTCATATGTCGACTCGATATCCCAGTTAACTTGAAATTAAAGACACCACAGAGTTTGTCACATCTATTTCATATCTGGATGTTCTACTAACTATAGACGATAAGAGCCAACTAACAACTAAATTGTATGACATGACTTCAGCTTTTCCATCGTCATCTTTTCTTATTTGTGTAATAGTATTCCGCTATTACTTGCATATTGTGTTTACATTTCCCAACTTATTCGATACTCAAGAGCATGCTATGAGTATGATGAATTTTTTAACCTAGGCAGATTACTGACAGATAGGTTGGTGTTACAGGGATTTCTACAACCTCGTTTAAAGTCCTAAATTTTATGGTCGTTATAATGACCTATTTAGCAAATACAACCTATCATTGGGTCGTATTGTGACTGACATGTTTCACACGAGGGGTGCGTTCAACAGCGTAGCTGCTACGTAAAGCTATGCTCTTGAACGGAGAGCTAACTTAGCTGCTACGTAGGGAGAGCTAGCATAAATATTTATTGCTAAGTAAAAATCCAAGATGGCCTGCTTAGTTACAACTTCACAGCACATTAGATTTTAATAAAACGGTGAATTATTTTCTAGATCTTACCGAATTAATTGTATATTTACATATATATTTTCGCTTGAAATAAACCTTTTTTGTTCCAAAAATAAGTTTTTACTGATATATTTTTATCCCAAATCTTAGACTTAGCGGCTACGCTAGCTGTCCGTTCAATAGAGATAGATATCTATCACCTACCCGCTAGGCTAGCCGCTACGATCTTTAACGCAGCCCAGCTGTTAAGCTTTTGGTTTCATACTAAATTTGACTACGGAATATTCCGTCTATTGATCAATACACGGGGCTCTTGGCTCGTGTGACCGGTCGACTGGGGATTCTAACTCCTCCTTGGCACCTGATCCCATCTCTGGAATTTCCGGGGGTCCATGTTTTATGCCCTGTTCACAGTATTGTTAATAGATCTTTTGAAATCAATCTTCGTTATTTTCACTTTTTACACTCAGTTACCAAAACTCAGCTCAAAATATGCAGTGTCTAGGGAAAAAAATTTGGAAAACAAAGAGAGACAGTCTGCCTGAAAGACAGCCTTATGGGGACAGGAAGACTCTATCAAACGGCCAGAGGGAGTGGACGTATGAAATATGGAGATAACAAACGGGAATCAAGCTTAAAATCCGCTGAAACTATACAACTTGGCAACAAAGCCAACACGGACCACTAAAAATATCAGAGGCGGGATCAGGTGCCTACTATTTAATCAGTGACGGATTAAAAATTATTGTCTTAAATTACAGGTAGTATTCGATATAATCATTAAATTTTCTTTGGATAAGTTTGTTTTTTGTACTAAAATATCTATCATAACTTGAATTGTCCTGGAAAACTTAAATTGAAGTTGTTTGTAAATAAATCAACCAGAATCATTTTTTTCATAAATGTACAATGTATATGTAACTTTCAACTCATGTCCAATCCTATTTCCTTTTGTGAGTAAAATGTTGTTTAAGTTAAATTAAGTCATGTATAGTAGATTATGCCAACTTATCTATTATAAAATATTCTATTTTACTAGCAGTATAAAATTTTATAAAATATTGAATAGATTTTTATAATTTATTATGTGTTTTAAATATATATGTATATTTTTGTTATTTTTTTCATAAAGAGAAAACATGAATATCCTGTGGTTCTATTGTGTAAACTCTCATTATTTTCTGTTCAAGAACACTTAACGATGAACATTTAGATGTATAAAGAATGAAAGCGTTATAGGTTCATTTCTTTTAAAACAATAAATTCTGTACACCCAAAATAAATTCAAGGCACAATATTAATATACTAATCTAGTTAAATACCAGTATCTTTTTATTTTGCCACCAGCTTCTCTTATTCTCACAATCTTGCTGTGTTTTAATTTCTGACTACATGGCGTCACGAGATCTAGAAATCAATGAAATGTATAAAAGAATCGAAGAAATCATAAATTTTATACGCAGAAGAGCGTGATTGATAACGAGAGAGAGAGAGAGAGAGAGAGCTCATCTGCTTTGATGTGAAAAATACGGAAGGAAAAAAACAAGAGAAGAGATTGATACGAATAAACGAATAATGAAATCTGACCGGAAGTCCAAGTGGTCCAGCTCGCTCTAGCATAGTGATATTACGTGTATTATAAAATATCAGAGTAAATCAGATAACGAGAAATGAAACAATGACTGCAACTCAATTAAAGCATACATACATAGTGACAACAAATTAATTAAATATTATATTCACAGATGAAAATGACCCTCAGAAAATCCTGGCTGATTTGTGATTGTTTCTGAAGCAGAAATCGCTGTATTTGAAGCCCTATTCTTCATAATGAGGTACTCAAAGTTATTTGAAAATGTAAGTACGGAAAACCGAATTTATACATACATTCTTTAATCATTTGGGATTAAATCAATGGAACAAGTAGGCATCTTTTAATTGATTTTCTAGATTTAGAAGCATTTTTTGATTGCCTGTAGAGTTGTAATTTCCTCTCGATAAATTTTCCCTTTAAGCATCTATATTGAAATAAAGAATTGTCTACAAGTTTATTTTTTTTCATAAAAATATATATACTTGTAAGTCTAGTAATTGCATTTCGATTTTATATTGAGCATTGAGTTAGAATATTTACTAGACCTTATGAAAAAATACAAGAAATGGTTTTAATGAATAATTGCATTTGTAAAATGTAATATCGGTATTGACATTAAACTACATTGTAGTATTCATCAAATACATGTATTTGTATGAGCATGGCAGTAGGAACCGGGGGGGGGGCACCACCGGGGGGTCGTGCCCCCAATAATTTTGCTGATATATAGATTACTATAGAAAACATAGCTACTATATGCTTGTGCCCCCTCAATAAGAACGTCAAAACGTAAAAACCTTTTTTTTTGTTTGTCAAGGAATTTTTGGTAGTTGATAGTGCCCCCTCAACTGAAAATGTATGGCTGTGCCTCCCAAACTGAAATTGCTTCCTACGGGCCTGATGAGTATATGAATTAAGCACAAACATTATGTAAAACTTTAATATACATAGTAAATGATACATATTTCATTTGGATGTTGTATGAATTTCCGGTCCTATCCCATAAACCTTCAAAGCAAAAAACCCCTGACATGACACACCCTCATAATCAAACATCACCAAACAATTAGTGCGATCAGTTTTGGCTCTAATTACAGCAAAACAGCCTTCTGGATATAATGCACCTCTGATTAGCAGACCCTGTAACTAAATTTTTCTTTTTTCAACAGAAGACATTTGTCTAGTCAGTTCCGATAAATCTGAGATGTCTTTGTGTGCGGCTTGATGTCAACTTGGTCAGCAATAACCTTCTCCTTGGACGTCTGGCATGTAAATGAACCTCCTTAAGACGATCGCAGACTGCTTGAGCTGATATGGGATGGCCATGGATTCCATTCGTTTGTACTTCCCTTGAGGTGGTCGTTTTCTGTCTTTATCTCAAGTGACGATGAGAAGAATGATGTTGATCCTGACCTCTGCTTGTGATAAAAGACCTTGGACTTCGGTGAATATCCCAAAAATTACATGTTTGATTGAATTTTGCCTAAAATTTTCGGATTACTGTAAGTTGTTTATCAAAATGACGTGCAACCTGTAAGAGAGGAAAAATATTATAAATCTTCTTTTGATACAGGTTGCCAAATTAGGGCAAATATTGGGCAAGAAAAAAAGAATGGGATAAATGTGATTATAACCTGTGGTAGGGACAATCTAAGACACCAACTTTCCAACAACTCTCGCTTTTTCCTTAATGGTCATTTCAGCACATCTTATGTGTTTTTACATTACAGGGGATACTGTCAAGTATGAAACTTTTTTTTATTTTTCTTATGCAAATTTGTACATGACAATTATATTTTGCATAAGAAATATCAAAGTTTTGTAAAGGACAATACATATGTTCACAATAATTGTATCTTTTTAGAGGGCATACCATTAAGAATTTAATAAAAATCTGGTTGCATCTTTAAAAATTTTTTTTCCAAAAACCACTAGTCTTTGAAAGATAAAAATTATGCAAAAGCATAAGCTTAAAAAAGGTGTTGTAGAACTGTTTTTTTTTTTATTCAAATCAACGTCAAAAGTAAAAGGATGCAACCAAAATAAAAGAACATATCTTAAAGGTTATTCTTTTAAAGGACAAAACGGATATATTATTATGCAAACATCATCAGGTAGCATAGAATTAATTTCTTTTCCAAATAATTGTCCACAAAGGAGATAAAAAGCTGACATTGGAATATTTATATAGGGAAAAAGCCTTCAAAATCTTGCTTAGTCATATGAATATGCAAGCATTCTCAGGTGATTCAGATTTGAATTTGTTCATATTATGCTTCTAGGGGTAGAGTGTGGCTATATTAAGACATCAAATTCTTATATGGGTATATAAAGGAATATTTACATTTGCTGTGTTTTTCTACTAAGCCAACTGTGAAATAGATTTGAAAACTATTTTTGTGTATACTCACGCGTAGAAATATACACGGAAAAACTGGCGCTAAAATGACGTCACAATGAGGCTACAGGGACGTTAATAAAAATATGACGATATAGTGCATCGACAAGCTCAAACACTGAGTATATTTTTGGTGCATTTAAACACATAGGCATATTTTTCACGAAGCGCTAGCACGCTTCATGAAATATGCCTACGTGACAAGTATGTGTGATTTACACACCAATAACTCACACTAGGGGATAAAATTTTTACATGGGGATAAAAAGGGAAAAAGTCTTTAATAAATTTTCAAGAACAATATGGTCATGGTTTGTCATATGAGTATGTAAGCATCCTCATAAAGTGCATTTTCTAGGTTTTTGTGGTATCTTTATTTTTCGAGTTCAAGAGTACATATCGAATCAACGTAGGAATGAAAATTGTCTTAAAATACTAGTAGATATACCTAAAGTTGAATTAAAGGCTACAACAAGAGACTTCTTTTCATGATGTAGTTTTTTAAATAAATTTTGCTTCATCAGTAAGCATCCTCTGTCAACCAGTCACACTCGCGTTGAGCTCTCTGTATATAGTGAGCAAGTAAACGAGATTAATCCATAGTGAAAGTTGATATAAAAACTTTAAGAATTGGTATGAAACATGTCAATCATAATAAAATACATTGATTTAATAAATTTGTAAATTATTCCATAACTGGGTAGTACAAGACAATATACTATTGAAATATTAGGCTTTCACTTTTGGTGTGACAAATTTAAACTAAATTAAAATTGAAATAACCGGTATTTCAAAGGTTTTAAGCATGTTGCATTGGCTTCAAAGGTATAGAACCAATTGTACAAGATAAAAAAAAGCTCTGATGTACAGTATTTTGGGGGATAGTGAAAGTTTTTGTTTTTCCTTCTCTTTTTAAGGGTTCCCAGTCTAGTTCTAATTACAAAGCATTTCTGGATGAATTTTTCCAAAGGCCTGTTGATATTCTATTCTAGCTGCTTCTACTTGTATGTTTTCTAAAAGATTTGAATTTCCACGTGAACAATTATCCCAAACTATTCAATCATATTCTGAAATTAGCGGAATAAAATCAAAATAAATTGTTATCAGTGCACTCCTGTCTAATAAATATTTAAGAATTTCTAAAAAGTTAAATCAAGAACAAGTTTGTATACATATATTTTGATTATATGAGATGACCATTTAGCTTCATTTTGAAAAGAAGCCCTAGGCGACATCCTGCCTTTAATTCGCTTAAAAAGACTACGATTTCAAGCATAGTAAGCATGGGGATGGTTAAATGTACATATTGAAAAAAAAAATACATGTTTAACAGATGAAATCACAGATGATGATGAAGCCATATACATGTATTATTTATCTAAGTCAGTTGTATGAAATGCAGACGTATTTCTTATAACTGTTTGTTGTTTGTCGCTCCTCTCGAGAATTTTTCACTCATATGGAGATGCCATGACTTGCCAGTGGAGGGCTGCAAATTTATACCTATTCGGCACTTAGGGCCATTGAGCAGTGAGGGATCTTTTTCGTGCCAACACCTACTGCGATACGGAGCCTTGGTTTATACGGTCTCATCCGAAGGACCGATCTCCACGTCCCGCAGTGGATTCGAACCCGCGATGTAAGGATCAACTCCTTACTCCACGACTCTAAAGCAGACGCGATAACCACTGCGCCACGTGGCGACTTTCTTCCAACTGACTTTGATAAATAAATACATTGATAAATGCATAATAAATGCATAAGGAGCATTATATATTACTTTAAACTCTATGTGTCATCAGCAAGCAGTCTTATTTTGTTTATTTAATTACCCACTTTGTAATTAATCTACAGGAGGTATATAAAGGACCTAGAACGCAGCCCCGTAAGATACTTGCGGATATAACTACAAGTATGTCATCTAGATAATTCTCAATCCATTTCAGCAAAATACCATGATCCCATATGACGCTTACATTAAAAAAAACTCCTTTATGTCAGATTTTATCAAAAGCCTTTGAAAATCAAGAAAGTAAACCTTAGATGTTGCATATTTATCTAGGTTGGCTAAAATTGAATTATAAATGTCCACTAGCTATTTGGAAGTTGGAACATTGAGCTGAATCCCTTACTGACCGTATTGTTTCCTTATACATGTATTGAATTGTTCAAATATTTGATGATCATCCTCTCCACAATTCTGACATAGCTGCCGAGTTATTTCCCGGCTGCTATGTCATTCTACTAAAAATCCAAATCATATATTTATTTGTTACTCAACACAAATGCGTAAATGGAGTTTTTTATCTAACTCACCCATGCAAATGAGTCCGAGAACTTTTACTTTTTGATAAAAAATATAATACTCGAAGATTTCACAATATCACTGGCAAGACTAAGGCAATATTTCTACTGGATCGGGGAAAATAGCTGGGGAGTAGTGCTGTATTGATTGGCATGTGGAGACGAGAGCAATTTTTCATTTCATTTTTCACCTCGATACAATATCAGTCGATTAAATATACCCTATATCTTCTCTTGAATACTTTTTGAATCTTTTTTCAATAAGTAGTCGTGTTTTCAGTTTTATTTATTAAACTCTATCACTGTATGTATTAAGTTTTCTTCTTCTTCTTTGTTTGACAAATATATATATATGTAGTCACTGTAGCAGACAATACATATTTTCGAAATTTTTGTATTTAGAAGAAACAGATTACACATCGTTAACTGTCAGATTTTTTTTGTCGAAATTGGTTCTAACCTGCAGATTTTAAACGCAGGTAAGTTAAGGCTACAAACAGATAATATTATGATAACTTGCCTATACAATACGACGTCATAGTCAGCTATATGACGTGTACTATATTTAAAGATTTACTCCAGATCTTAGAAATAAATAGAAACATGTTAAACAAAATATAAAGTACATCTTGTCACTTTTGATGGTATAAAGGATGAATTATCACGTGGATAAATGCCTTACCAATGACATCATACCTGTTGATCAAATATTTGGCGAGTGACAGATAATGATAGGGACGTTAAGAATAATATTTTAAGGTTTCAACAATGAATATTGCATCGCATTTACCCGATTTCAACATGGAACTTTCGACAACAAATGCATCACAACTTATTAATACAAATAAAATGAAGTAAGAAATCGGAAAGATATACATGTAATTAAATATTAAAACAAAATATTACTGAATATACATATGAAAATTCGCCCCTTTTGCACCTTATTGTCATACACAAAAGCTTTATATCCTCCTGCTTCTAAGTCATAATTGTAAATCCAACGATTTTGTTACAAAAGTATCCCAATTGACAGAGCAGTTTTTTTTAAAAAATGGACTTGTCCATGTACAATGATAACATTTTTAAAAGCATCGCTCTTTTGCTTTTCGTAATTTTTCAAAAATGAAATATGATGTTTTCTGGTGCATATCTTTTCGTATTAAAACTTGGCAGCTTTATTTAGGGAGACATTGTGTCATGAAACAGATTGTATGAAAATAAGTACGAAAAAGCACATCTGGTCTGAGCTTTTTAGTGAGCAAATATATCGTTTCATTTATGCAAATGAAACAAAAATATTTGATTAACAAACTATTTGAAAGCTTAAGGATTTAATTATCCTTAAATGAAATTCTCAATAATTAAACTACTGCATGTTGCTGCTGCATTTGCAAGGACGACATGCATTAGTTTGCTAACATTTAGCTTCCAGCTTTTGAAATATATTGGGTTTTTTTTTATTATTTACTCTTGAAAATCAAATCTTTAGCAATGCTTTACACCATGACGTCCGGGAGAAATTGTTTTACCCGTCGGATGTTGGTTTTCCTGTATCAGAACAGATATTGATTTAAATTTTTTATATTAAATGTGATAATGCATCTCAAAGTTCGATTAAAACCTCGGTTAAAAGGATATAGCATAGACTTGAAAGCATTTTATTTTTTTAGTTCAATTCTCTGTTTTAATTAGCAATTTTCGATTGTATAACCCATTTTGGATTTCATATATCCTTGAGAACGAGTAAAATATATATTTGAGTATCTTCTACTAAGACTAATACGTGTAATTAATTGCTGGAGGGAATGGAGGCGTCGATGTGCTTCTTTATAACAGTGTTATGTAGAATGTTGCCCTTTGTTTCAATGACAGTGGTAGAAAACGGGTTTTTTGTCATTCAGAGTGGTCAGGTGCCGTCTAGATCCTGTGTTTTGGATGAATTCTCGTTAGAAAACAAGTCCTCGCCTCTGCTGAATTGTGGGTTAGAGTGTAACAGAAATCAAAATTGTATCGGAATGGACCTAATCCAAGGAGGAACAAACGTGTGTAGACTTTTATCTGGTTTTGTGAGCATTAATCCGTCTATTTCATCAGGTGGTCAGTGCACGCGTTTTCAAAAGGTGCGTTTGAAACTAGGACTAAGTATAATACATATATTCAGAGCACTTTAAATTTTTTTGAAGTGTTAATGATCTTTAAAAAAAAAACATATTTTTTTTAAGGCAAATGAAAGTCCAAAAGGTAAGTTTTTTTCATCCAATTCAATAAGAAATTGGAAACATCAAATATCTTTACTTTTACAAATATTTGTACATGATGTTTATGAAGTGATTTTCACTGCTCAAAAAACTCATTAAATCTAAGACATAATGGTCTGCACATTCGTTTGTATTGTCTGGAACAAATTTTCATAATTTTTCAAAAAAAGAAGACTTATTTAAAGATTTTTAAAGTGGAAAATTCACATGTAATGTATTTTGAGTCTTAGCATGCAGATTTCAAAGTTCTTAATATGCTGTGAAAAATTTATAATTATTTTTGTAACAAAAAAGCAAGCTGAACAAAATAGTGATTTTGGCATTTATTTGATCAATTCATTTATTCTTAGTAAGTAGTTCAGGCCCCAAGACCATAAACTGAGAACAGACTGAAGTCAAAATTTCAAATCCACATAACTTTCGAAATAATTTTGATAACAGAACGAAATTTTCATCTATAATTTATACTGGAATATTATACAAACCTGCAAAATTTTAAGTATGCATGTTAAATAAAAATCAAGATATTCAAAATCAAAATTTTGACTTAAGTCTGTTCTCAGTTTATGGTCTCGAGGCCAGATAACGATAATTCCAGCAATATAGAGGTAATTTTAAAATATTCAGTAATGCAATTAAACATTTGGGTTTCTATACAGGTTATTTTAACTTGCAATTCGTATTTATTTTTGGATTATGAATTCTGAAAAAAAATCAAGAATTTCGGTGCTTTTGCCGTTTAGTGGAGTTTGTAAACTAATTGAACATAGTTTAAAGGAGATTTTTTATGTACGATTATTTATTGTGCTACTTCTTTCTGTATGTCAAGAGTAGAATATATGCAGAATGAAAATTTATGGCTGGAGCTTTCAATATATTTTTTTTTTTACGAATTTTGCAAAATAACTACAAATTTGAAGTCAATTTTCTATTAATCATCTCTGTCATTTGTACCATCCATCCAGCTAATTCTATCTAAAAGCATTTGACATAAAAATGTATTTATTGCCAATACCAGTTCTTATTTTTCTTCAGGTCTTTAAGATTTTAAGTTCTTTTCACCTTAAATTAGCTACTTTTATTATATTTAATACCTACTACCCACCTTAATATTAACATGGTATTTGAAGTGATCTGTGTAATTGAAAGAAATGGGTACATTTCTGGCTTTATATTATGTCCTAATCTTTGAAAAAATTCTAAGAATTGTTGAAATATGAGTTGAATATAAGAATATGATAAATCAGAAAGGAATTTGGAAATTTGTGGTCATCCATTTGTTAAATTTCTAAGTTTCAAACGGAAAAAACCTCAAAATTACTCATTTAAGGACATACGCAACGTACCATACCTACTGATAATTTTTCAAGATATTCTTAATATAAGATTATAGTGCCATCAGATGTTCGTAGACAAAAAATCAGCATGCATTACCAGGGGTTTTGAAAAGATATCAATTGATGAAAATTCTTGTATAATTCAAAGAAAAATATACAAAAATTACTGTACATATATTCTGGATGTTTTGTTTATCCAAACTTGTTTTAGAAGAATTGTACAATAGCATATATAGAAATTAAAATGTAGCACACAGTTCCTTTAAGTATTGGAACTCTTCAACTCCAGGGAAAAAGACAATAAAGTTCAAACTACGTTGCGTATGTCCTTAAAGAGTTATTTTCCTTACGAAAATAGTGTCAACGGCTCTTGCCCACTTTACATTAATGAGCAGGATAATTATATTGAAACTCAAACAAAATGGTAATTAAATTAATTTTTAAAATACACAATGTTTATAGAATATGTTCATAAGTAAGTTGTATATTCTACAAAACAGTCATATTTAGGCAATCTTATGCTTTTTCAAGCGACTGTAAAATTGTAAGCTTCTAAAGCTGCCTTATTACATGTACATAACTATCTAACCTGAAGGCATATAACCTAATTTGTTTTTTTTTTCAAGCCTATGTAATTTCCAAAATATATTAATATATTGAAAAATTTCCTATTTCTTAAGGACGGGACTTCTACTGTAGTTTATCATTGACGACTGGTGCTACTGTATCAACCATATGCCACCGCAACAGTCATTTATGGACGGTAATACATATTTTCATATCTCCGCTTGAAAAGCAGGGGTGTATATTAATGGAGGTGCCCGTCCGTCTGTACATCTCTCTGTCCGTCCGTCTGTTACTCTTTGGGTACCATCTATTATCCGCAACTCCTATTATACCAAAGAATTAATTCAATTAGACTTTCACAGTATCTTTGTTACTTTGTGCCTTATACTTTACTCTTTGATGGAATATATACTTCGGGTTTCCCATATCAAAAAATGGACCCTGTCATTCTTTGTATGATATTGGGGGTGCCCATCTCTTACCCTCGACTCCTCCTTACCATTGAATAAAATAAAATGACAATTTCACAGAATCTTTAATTCATTACACTGTGCCTTTGTTCACTTTCTATTTTAATTTTTGATTTGACTCACATTTAAGGCTTTCCATAGCAAAACATAGAGACTGCAATTCTTTCTATAATATCAGGGGTATCCATTTCTTATCTGCACTCCTCCTATACCACTGAGTAAAATGTAATGATACTTTCACAGAATTTTTATTACATACTTATATCGTGTACCTCCTACGCAATGTTTTGGTCGAACAGATATTTTAACTTTCCCATAACAAAAAAATGGACTTTGCCATTATACTCATATGAAGCGGGGGATATATATATCATTATTTGCAATAAGAACATTGTAATATTGTTTAAAATTGTATAAAGAATATTTCAAATAACACCCTATAGTAATAAATACATAGGGAAATATGGCCCATACGAATTTGAGAAAAATATTCCAGGGAAATACTCAGAAAAGAGCAAAAAGATCGTTTTTTCTTTTAACTTTTATAAGTTTTTCATGTAAAATTTTAACATGAAACTCACGTGAGTGAAATTTTTGTATGAACCTCAAAATTTCCCCTTAAAAGGTTATATATTGACAAATTTGAAAACTCAAGGGGTGTAAAACCTATTCCATACCCTGTTTAAGATAAGAAAAACACTAATAAAGAAATACTGATGCAGTAGTTCCATGTGATTTTCAACTTTGTGAATCTTGTATGATGTAAAGATGGCACCTGGTACCAATTCTGATGTTTTTAGACGTCCGTGTTTGCCCTATGCTAAATATGTATTGTATCAATGGACTTTTAAACCTGATTACTGTTCGTTTTCATTTAGTTAATCCAGAGGAGATTCGATGGATCTGTAAACTTTAAGCAAAACTGGACACAGTATCAGAGAGGGTTTGGCTCACGTGACTCCGAATTTTGGATAGGTATGTTAAATTGTGATAAAGAGCCAAAAAAGAGTCTTAACTAGAGTGTTAAAAGGTGTCGCCTGCTTTGTAAATCTAAGAGTGGCAGCTATTTTTTTACTATTAGAATTAAAGTACATTCATTTGCCTTGAAGGAAAAAAAAAAAAACATCCACGGATAGAATATATAAGACTGCAAAAGAATCTGACAATCTAAGAATAGATTGTTTCCCAATCCTCAAATGAAAATTGAATTGAAATTATTAGAAATAGTTATTAAATATTTTATTAACAAGTGTTTCCGATAACACTCTAAAAGAGATTTCAGTCTTTCTTTACTCCAATTATCAGTCTGATCGATCCATTATAGAATACCGATCCTGATGTATTTTTAGAGATACAGTTATGGAATCGGTACGAGGGAAATAGCAAATTTATGGTTCCCCGAGGGAAGAAACTAACTCCCGAGGCGGCGAAGCCGCCCCCATTTTATAACCCCATACTATCAAAATACATCGTGATCGATATTCTACAATGTCGGTAACTGTAGAAAAAATTCATTTGGATCAATGTGCAAAGTCCGAATTTTCTCTTCGCCCAGGCGTTGTCGGTAGAACTTGCTGCGCTCGCTATAAGTTATATCACAGAGTTTCAAAATACCGTATCATGAGCTCATAAACTTGTATAAATGCTAATACTTTCCTTACTTATGTAGCAATATACCCTTTTCACCTGCGTATGGGGTTTATGTCTCCAAGTTGATTCGATAAGCAAGAGCATACTTTACGTACGATCATTTTTTAATTTAGGTCAAATGCTTTCATTTTTTTCATACTAGTTGTTAGGCCATTATTTATACACTGAATTGTCTACGAATTTTTCCGTTTATCCGATCATGAGAAGTAGCACACGGCGGGTATGACCGGTTGACAGGGGATGCTTACTCCTCCATGGCACCCGATCCCACCTCTGATGTTTTTGGTGGTCCGTGTTTGCTTAGATAGAACGTTCAATCGTTAAAATGCTATTGTCCCAGAATTCGTTCTTTGTATCGGCAATATAGCAAAATAAACACGGAAGATAACTGAAACGCAGTGCATATACTACGAGCAATCTATAGAGTTCCGATTGTAAACATGGCGTGTAAATTTGAAGCGAGAAAAAAAAGTTGAAATTTCGTCTTTATATGGATTATTTTTAAGATAAAAGGCATATACAATCTCATAAAGGTTTTTTTGATTAATTTGTTAGTTATTTTCACCGCACCTTCTTTTATATTCTTCAAAATCATTTCGGAGCGGATCCGCTCCGATTTGCTGCATTGAAACTATATGGGACGTATTCTAACTGTGGTGGGGGCTTCTCCGGAGACACAGTTAGATTATTCTTACAAATGTTTGCTCATCTCCCGATTTGTGTTGTTTAAATGGACTTTGAGCTTGAATATATACTGTTTGTTGTCTCCATACTTCATTGACATTTATTACTAGACAATTTCCAAGCCAATTGCCACTATGCTGTTTTTGGAAAAGAATAAGATGCATGAAAAGATTATTGTTAACAAAATCGTTAAGGTAGATGACACATGTCTAATTTGATTTCAAATGTATTTGAAAATCCATCACCTCGCACATTTAATATTTTCCCAGGTAATGAAAACATATATCACCTTACAAATGAAGGATATACACATCTTAGGATTGAGCTTATGGATCATGACTGCGTTTGGAAATATGCAGAATACAGTACCTTCTACACCGAAGGAGCGATTTCAGAGTACAGATTACATATCTCAGGTTACACCGGAAATGCAGGTACATGCACATACTCTTGAACCTTCCACCTCTGATTTCTGAATTTGAGAGAGAAAGAGAGAGTTTTTTTCGCTCTTGTCTGTTTCTAGATACAAAGATATGCTTCAACACTTCATATGTACAAACCTCGTACTGTTACAGAACATTTACAAAATTTCGTGTTACTATTATTTTATTCTTAGAATGCATTGTTTTTTCATTCTGCGACAAAATGTTTTTATATTCACATTTAGACCAATGAAGCCTCTGTATTTAAAAACTGTACATTATGCAGTGAGCAGTTTTCTCATCTCGGGTTTTTTTTCTTATGTTTTCTACAGGGGACAGTTTTCTCTACCACAGCAACATGTTCTTTAGCACCTTTGATAACGACAACGATAAGAACCCTGGTTACAACTGCGCCCTTGGCAGAATGGGAGGCTGGTGGTATAATTCTTGCCATAGGTCTAACCTTAATGGTGAGTACGGGAACACGGACAATTCAAACGGCATCAACTGGTACGCCTGGAAAGGATTCCATTATTCCATGAAGGAAGTGAGGATGATGATAAGAAAACCCTGAATTTGAATCTCTCATAGTCAACGAAAGATTTACATGTCCCTTATATCTAATGACAGGAAACAGTAGCAAATATTCAGAGATAGCTAAACTTTGTTTCTAGATATACAATGAAATATGAAGATAAGGAAAAACTATCATTCTCAAAAGTCCATTTAAACAATACAAAATTTGAGCATAGCTAACAAGGTCTTCTGGAACCAGGGTTCGATCAAGTGGTATGGAGGACTAATCAACATCTGTCGACCGGTCACACCTGCTGTGTGCTCCTTGTCATATGCATGATCGGGTAAACGGAAAAATATGTAGACAAATTAATGTGAAAAAAATTGGCATTAGAATTTGCATTAAAGAGTCCGTCATCATTCGACTTAACAACAGATTGCATCTGCAGACAAAGTCAGTTATCTATCAAGGAATTTGCAAAATGTTAACTTTTAACGATTCTGTTGACAGTCCTGTATCCTTAACTTATTTGATAATAACTTATACAATTTTAATACTGGTATACCACATTTATTTTACTGACTTACAGTGTATGTACAATCTTAAAGTCTTTCGATATTGGCCCTGATTCTGATAAATCTCGTCAACGTGTAACTAAATGCAACCTTGATCTGTAATTTATGAAGATAGACTCGGATAAATGTACCAACAAATCAGCTCAATATACTTTGGGGGGAAACGTCCGGAAAAAGAGTGGCTGACTGCCTGGAATACAGAAGGACAGACAGACAGAATTTGACGATGGTCAGACGGAGAAAAGCATATAATCCCTTCTAAATTCATAGGTATAAGACTAAAATATGTTGCGATATTATTTTGATTAAGTAGTTGAAATAATCATTAAGTTCCACTTGGATGGTTTTGGAACTGAAGTATTTAAATTAAACTGAATTTATTCGAATAATTTAGCCGTATAGTGTTTGAAAATAAATTAAACAATATCGATTATTTTTAACACGTAGATTAATGTATGTGTATAATGTATATTGTATATGTTATTCTTTAATTCATTAAATTTATGAATAAAATGATGTTTTAAATTAATTAAGGCGTGCATTAAGGCATCGTCTCATCTATCATAAAATATGTTTTACTGAAGGTTTAAGATATTTTGAAGAAACCTGTTTAATTCATTGTGTGTTATAGATTTATACATGTACTTGTATATATTTGTTATATTTTCATGCAGAATTTACATATATATTATGTGTGCTTAGTTTGTAAATTGTCAATGTCTTCTGTTATAGATGTATAAAGAATCAAAGCGTTATATACACAGGTGCTTATTTTTGAACATCTGAAATTAATTAATCTGAATAAAGAATAATTAACTTGTGAACAAAATATATACTACTACCAGCTTCTCTTATTCTCGTCATTATTGTTATGTGTTAATTTTCTGACTACACGGTTTCATTTGAATTCTATGAAACGAACGAATTTGTAACTGAAGGCATGTAAATTGTTATGTTTATTTCTAATCATAAATTAGAGTCATTCATAAGTCAGTGGGATATATTTTTCCCCCACAGATTTGTGTCAATGTTTGCAAACAATCCTTGAAGATTTCTCTTTGTCTAAAGAAAATCTTTTTATATATATAAAACATATTGTTTCTTAATCATATGGCAAGAAAATCGGATAAAGTCTTAATTAATGATATAAAAATGACAAAAAAAAACAGCCCTAAAATTTGCTGACCTGTACAAAATGTATAAAGGAATCTAAGAGAGAGAAAGAGAGAGAGAGAGTTATACTAGCTTTGACAAAAAGATATGTAAGGAAACAGAGGAAAAAAATGAGATTAAGGTGTGATGTACATGTACGGCTAGAGTAATCTAGTGCCCAGTAATGTATTATCACCAGCATGTCAGAACAACTGGAAAGGTAGATTGAGTTAGACAAGGGAACTTATTCAAATAAACAACTTCAAAGTTAAGATTAAAAGAATAATTATGATTGATGAATTCATGACTGGCTCTTCAATCAGTTTCAGCAATCACATGAATAACACTACTCCCTGATACTTGCAGGCGTTTCGTATTTTTTTAGTCTGGCTATTCATGCAATTATGCTGCAAAGATCAGACAGCTGTATTCTACATGTTCTAGTACGATGAACCATGTTGTTGGCATTCAACATGTGGAACTTGGTGATATATTTCTACGAACAAAGAACTCCTTTCTACAGTGCACTTACGAACAAACAATTCATTTCTACTTGACATTTCAGGGTCCATCAACTGCTATACCAAGCCCTTATCTTTACTCCTCACAAAAATATTAGCTGCTGTAAAGGAGAAACTTCAGATGTACTGTGCTGTGGTACATGATATTCAAAAAGTGGTGTTACATGTAATTAATGTGGATTCCGAAAAACTCCACAGAACATTTAGAAAATTTAAAATTTCAACATTTTTGAACAGTCAGTAACATAAACATTTTTCTACACTTTAAACAATCATTCCACACGATAAATAAAAAAAAAACTAATTTTTTTATATCATAAACAAGTGCCTCTTCAATAAAAAACGAACTCGGAAATTTTATTATCTTGTGATTGGTCATCTGTACAATTACATGTACTTTGTAAAAAAAATCACTGATTCCACACAAAAGTACTCTAAGGTTGATATTAAAAAGATGCTCGAGTTGCTCATTTACAGCATCTATATAGTCTCAAGACCACTTCTTTCAACAATCTGTTGGAATTTCGATGGGACTTATTGTGCTCCTTTATTAGCCGACCTGTCTTTATATTCCTGTGAAGCAGAATTTATTAAAAAAAACTTATACATGAGAAGGAGAAAACACTTGCTGTGCCTTCGACGCGACATTTAGATATATGACGTATTACATGTATCAATTAACAATTGTTACTTCCATTCGACTCGATATATCCCATTGAACTTGAAATAAAAGATACCACAGAGTCTGACACATCTGTTTCATATTTGGATATTTTACTAGAAAAAGACGTTAATGGTAATCTAACAACAAAACTTTATGGTAGATATGATGACTGTAACTCTTCTATCGTCAACTTCCCTTATTTATGTAACAATATAGTCTTATCACCTGCATGTTTAGTTTATGTCTCCCAGTTGATTTACGTAAGAGCATGGTTTACGTACAAACAATTTCTAAAACGAGGCAAGCTTTTGATAAACAAGTTGATGAAACAAGGATATGGACAGTCTAATTTAAATAAAACATTTTGCAAGTTCTATGTTCGATACATATAAGACCAATTAACAACAAAACGCGATAACTTCAGCTTCAGGTTTTCCATCGTCAACTTCCCTTATTTATGTAGTATTATTTTACTATCACCTACATATGGTGTTTAAGTCTGTTAACTTATTCGATACTCAAGAGCATGCTTGAGTACGATTAATTTTCAATGGATGCAGGCTAATGACAGATAAGTTAATGTTACAGGAATTTCAACAACCTTTGAAGATAGCATTTCTTCAATTCTATGGTCATTATAATAACCTTGTTAGCAAACACAACCTATCATTTGGTCGATATTGACCGACATAGTTCATACCGATTGTTAGGACGTTGTTTTTATTCTCGATTTAACTACTGATTATTCCGTATACCTGATCAATACATAGGGAGCACGGCGGGTGTGACCGGTCCTCTTAGGCACTGATCCCACCTCTGGAAATTTCCATGGGTCCTTTTTGCAGTCTCACTGGTGAAGATGATAATGGCTTTTGGGAGAACCTTTCCGATTAATTCTCATATTCCCTTTTCAAAATATGGCACAAAGGAATTTCGTTGGTGCGTGAATAAAAAAAAAGCATTTCGCTGAAAGTTTCTGAGCAAACTTTTTTTCTGTATTTTTTAGCTAATGTGGAAAATGCAACAGAGCGGACGGATCAGATAAGGGTCACTCAAAGTGTATTCTTCGATGAGCTTTGATGGCCGACTATCTAGGCTATTAACTTGAGATTCAGATTCTGTATCTTTCCGATTAAATTGTTTTTCTACGACATCAACTTTGAAAATGTGTTCATGCTTTAAATCTACAATTTCAAATTGAGTGTTTCGGTCTTCATTCATGATCAATTGGAAGGTAAACACTAAGATAAGACGGATCCTGTGTAGGATCTTTGTGTAGGATTTGGAATCTTTGTCTCATAAGTTTCCAAGTGAACTACAAGACATTTGAACGCTTTTTTTTTTTTTTACAATAATCGAAGATTTGGCTTCATTGTATTTTCTGAATCTGATAGAATTTCTGTTTTCGACTGATTTTTATCTACTTGTCATCGCCTGTAGAGTTTTCATTTTGCACTGTATATGTGAAGCACCTATTTATTTGAAGAACTACTTTCCCTAACCCTAGCCCTAGCCCTAACCCGTACAGAAAACTGATGCTAGAGCTTTTACAGCTTTTTCCTGTCGTGATTCCAAAGCCTTTTCTGCACTTTCAAATGTCTGTGTTTGACTGTACATAATATTTTCTATGACAAAATCATCTGGGTTTGTACATTCACAGTCCATTATGAGAAGTAAAAAAAACTCTTTGACAAGCCGTTCAACTTGCTCTTACTCTTCTTGCTTCTTCTGTTTCACATTGAATCCCATTTATTTTTTCTTGGGGGGCACATGCTTCGAATTTGTCTAGAATTCTGTAAGGTTTGTCCCCGAAGTTTTATATCTTCTTGTACTTATTTGTTACCCAGATTCCTAGTCTCAATCTTTGTTCTTAATTATTAAGAATGAAATTGTGGGAGGAGTAGCTTTTTGGACGAATTTCAAAGAAATTACTATTTTAGTAATCATGTCAATACCGTTAATCAAACTTTTTAAAACCCACATATCTATGTACAGTCATGTGTGTTGGTGTAGTCTACTTGTATGCAATTTCTTATTTCAATCGGATAAAAAGTGTAGGAAGATCGTTTTGAAAGAATTTTTTTTAGAAAATTACTATTTTAGCATAAACAATAGCAACAATGTTGATCAAAATAAAAAAATAACATATAAACCAAAATTTGACTTTTTGTTTAGACAACTAATGTGCCGAGTTTAATTGCAACTCTCGGAAAAGTGGCGTTTTAAAAGAGTGTTGCAAAAATCTCTAAAGTAACAATGGATCACTTGTCTGTTCTTGTCTGTACATATTTATCAAAGTTTATTAGAATCATGCCAAAACATTAGGAGTAATAGCATTTTGAAAAATTCTACTCTACAACACTGGTTACACAGGCCGTATACACTTTTTACTACATGTGACGATGTTTTCCTCTATTCCGTTCTCATGTCAAACAAATAAGTGGCAAAAGCATGGAGGTCTAATACACTATACGTGTTTACGATTCAAAAGCAATATGTCGTTTTGTCGGTTTTCATCGGTTTAATGCAAAATATTGACTTGATCACCAGAAAAACTGTACAGTTTTTTTGCACTTTATAAAACTAAAATTGAAAAAAAAAAATTAAATACACTTTTCCATGCTCATATTAAATACTGAATTTTTTAAAGATTATTAATTAAGTAGTTGCTTCAAATACCGTCTACTTATAGCATTTGATTTTTCCTTTACTTCACGCGTAAAACTCCTTTTATTCTGATAAAAATCAGAATGTCTTCAAGATTTTTTTAGTCGCTAATGAGTATCATTTTTGAAATGCCATTGGAATTCATGTTAAAAATACTATATATTCAAGAAAAAAAGTTTCATTTGACGCATTCTGTAGATGACCGTAAAATACCTCAAAGCGCATTTTATCAATGTGTTTTTTCTTCTTTGTTGTCTAAATACTGATTCATTTATTTAAAAAAATCTCATAGTGTGAAAGGATACCAAAGTGATATTCTGTCACAGCGTGAAAGGATATCAAAGTAAAAAAAAATAATTTCTGGCCTGTGATAAGATAGGGATAGTAACTAAACCGACTTTATAGAGACTAGATCTACCATTTTCCTCCCAAAATATGTTGCTAAAATCCATGTTACAATGTTTTCATCTCATAACTGCTGAGCTATGACGTCTCAACCGTTCAAGTATGCCGTCACAGCCTATGATATTGTGTTAAGAAATGAAAGAGGCAAAGGGAAAATCAATGAAAATGTAATAAACAGAAAATCAATGTTTTATAGTTGGATATGGAATTTATTTTACTCGTGAGAAAGGATTTTTTTTTTATATTTTCACTCGTGCTTTGCATTCGTGAAAATATAAAAAAAATCCTTTCCCACTCGTGAAATAAATTCCATAGCCAACTAAAAACATTGAATATCCTATATTAATTATTAAATTTCTAATGACGTCACAATCGTATTTCCGACACTGTGGATGACAAATGTAAACTCAAAGCTTCCTTAACAGAGTGGAACAGAAAATCATTTATTGTGATAATATTTGTTTCAATTTACAATAGATATATTGTATTTGAGATGCATCTGCAACTTGTTTGTTATGATATTTGAAACGTTTTTCCGGACAAATGTGGTGCTAATAATATTTCTGTGTTTATTAAAACAGATATTGATTGATTTTTTTAAAAAGAGATAATACATAATATATCAGGAGTCGATAAAAAGGTTGATATATTGCAACCTTACTTTTAAACACCTAATGGAAAACTAGTCATACCATTAAAAGGATTTTGTCTAACTTAAAAGCATTTTTTTTTAAATTCATCTTTCTGTTTGTTGAACATTTTGACGAAAACATTTTTTTTTTAATTGTCTTTAGATTTTTTTTATATTTTAGATAGGCAGATGAGTGCAAATTGTATTCAAGAATCTTTTGCTCAGACGTAAAGTGACATTAACTGTGAGAAGGAATGGGAGCGTTAACATTCTTTCTTATATCATTATTGTGTAGTGTGTTGCGATTTGTTTCTATGGCAGTGGAGGAAAACGGATATTTTGCTATTCAGTATGGTCAGATGCCTTATAAGTTCTGTGTATTAAATGAAATCACCGTAGAAAATAATTCCTCGCCTCTAATCAGTTGTGGTGTAGAGTGTAACAAAAATCAGAATTGCATTGGAATGGACCTTATTAAAGTTGGAACAAACGTGTGTCGGCTTTTATCTGGTTTTGTAACAATTACCCCGTCTATGTCAACAGTTGATCATTGCACTCGATATCAAAAGGTATATGTATGAATTAAAGATAAATTATAAAAATAATCATAATAATTAATCTGTAGATCTTTAGAAATCTTTCTAAAGTCTATACAATTTTTCTGAAAAACAATTGATCTGTAATTTACTTTTCAGTCTACAGGAAGTCCGAAAGGTAAGTTTTCTCATTACATTCAATAAGAAAAAGAACACATCTTCACTTTGACGTACGTTTGTACATAATTTATTTGATGTCTTAGTTTTTGCTACAGAAAATTTATTAAAGTGAAAACATGAAGGCCTTTCCATTCGTTTTCAATAATATATTTGTTATAAAGAGAAAAATTACTTAGTAAGCTGAAAATCAAAACTTTTTTTTAGGATTTCATATGATATATATCCCGAAGTTTACAATTCATATATCAATATTCAATATATTTTATGAAGCGCCAACTGAAAGTTATTTTTATACAAGATAGCAAGTATTTTAATTGAACAGTTTATTTGGCATGATACATTTATTTCAGTCAAAAATAAGAATAACGAGAAAAAAACAACAATAAAGCAGTATTTTCGCTAGAGGTTACTATTTTCAAGAGCCATTCTTTGTAACGATTTTCACTTTTATTTAACTTGTTGCACGTATAATCAAAGATTTCCTCCAAATTTGGGCTTGCATACTTGAAGACATTATATCTAACGATAAAAAGATTGAATAAAAAATTGTTTTGGAAAATAAACTTAGCGGAGGACAGAAAATGTCATTAGCAGGATTTTTTCTAATGTATATCATATTAAAGAGTAATTCTCAAATATTGAAAAATATCTTATTTTTAAGGACGGGACTTCTACTGCAGTATTACACTGATGATCGGTGCTACTGTTTCAACTATCTGCCACCAAGATAGTCATTTATGGATGGTATTTCACATTAAAACATATATATAATAAAATACAGAGCAGTAATAAAAATATTTTTGAATTGAAATGAAGCAAATGTGGCTCACGTGAATTTTCAGGAAAAAATTTCCCAGAAAAGAGCAATAAAATGAGGGTCATTACATTGTTTACGGCTTAATTTGTAAAGAATTTTTCAAAAGGATTTTATGTAAAAAGAAATTATGTGAAATCATTTTAATTGATGGGGGTCATGTTTGAGGACGGCAAATTTGCATGTCTATGGGTATCTAAGAAGTAGGTATGGTTTGGGTTCATACTGGCAATTAAAATGTAATGTTTTCAAAAAGTTATGAATCTGGCTTAAATATGAGTTGAGTATGAATATGTGATAAATTATGAAAGAATATGGCACAAAGGAGTGCCATTCTGGTAATGTGACTTTACTAATTTGGAACAAGCTGAAAAAAGCCTCAAAATGACTCATTTCTGAAGTTATTTTCCTATTGAAAATAATGTCAACAGCCGTCGCCTACTTCAATTTTTGGGTATGTTGTGTAAAATCCTTTGAAAAATCATATTTCCCAAAATCTTTGTGGGCAATGCATATGCTCTATATAACCGGAAAGAAAGTTCTACCGAGAAATGATTTTTTTACGAAAATACGGGAAAATGCACAAGTTCATGACGTCACAATTAGCATTTAGGAGGTCATATGAGAAAAATGATTTGCATGTTCTTACTGCATGGAATTTCAACAATTTAGAAAGCATGAGTTTTTTCTTCTTACATCACTTTCATATTAGAAAAATGCAAGGCCAGATTTGTATTGAAACCGTACTTTCTTTTTTTCATGGGTATCCCATATTTAAAAATATGAAAGAATAGATACGTAGTTAAAGTTATCGTTAATTCGTGGTAATGTTTATTCAGGTGGGGGGGGGGGCTAATCCACAAACATTGGCCCCCGCAAACAATGATGATTTCAGTGTATTGATGCAAGGATATTTTTTTTATTTTAATTGATCTCGTTTTAACACTTCTTTTTACCCATATGTATTTCATGTCTGTGACTCGGTAGTGCACTCATCTCGTTCCGTTTATGTAGATTATCCAAAGGAGATTGGATGGATCCGTTAACTTTAAGCAAAACTGGACACAATATCAAAGAGGATTTGGCTCACGTGACTCTGAATTTTGGATAGGTATGTTACATGTTATGTTAATGAGCTCTAGAAAACTTATAAAAATAATCAAATGGCAGAACAGAGTGGAGTGCAACAAGCCTTATAATGAACATTTTTATACTAAATTAAAAGTAATATTTTACGTAAAAAAAAATGCCGTGATGTAGAAGTCTAGAATACGAGTTATAGTGTATTAGTATACGTAAACAATGTCGAGGAAATTCGGACTGTGCATGAATTCGTTTTTATCTTTTGTTTCATCTTGATTGTTGATATCAATGATATTATTTTGTTGTACCTAATGTGTTGTTACGTTTAATCTAAGTTAATTAATGTTACCTTTGCTATTTGACCTGAATGTAAAGAGTATGTGCAGCCACATGTTTTTCTGTCTCCTCGTTTCCGGTTAGCTCACTGTTGATGTAGTCGATAAATCTACGCTTGAATATTGATTTTTTGATGTGATCAATAGTTGGGTTCACGTTGTGTATTATTGAAATTATTGATTGAAAGTTGTTTAATATATATAGTACTCGATAATTTAATTGTTATCTTGTTTTATGTTGCATTATTTACTGAGAATTGGAAAACGTTGAATTGATAAATTTATCAGTTATTTACAACGATTTCTTGTATCACACGTTTGGTGGCGCTTGTCCAAAAGCGATTTTTTTTGTGTTATCCTATCACATGTCACAATTTTGATCACATGATCGATTATCGATGTTGCCGCGATATTTGACTATCGTTTGGTATTTGGTATAAATACAGAGGTTTGACGTCTGGCAGTCACTTTTTTCCTTTGGTTTTAGGAGGATAGTTGGTACGTTTTGACGTTCCAATTTATTTTATTATTTTATTATTTTTTTATTTTTGTTTTTCTTTTATTTATTTGTTAGGATTAGGGTTTTATTTATTTAAATCGCAGGGATAATGACTGATGCAGTGATTTAACTGTAAGTTATTATTTCCGTGTTTATTTATTGAGTTAGGATATTTTTCGGAAATTTATCGATTTTTAATTTGATTGAAATTCATTGAAATTTTATTTATTTTTGATTGAGAAATCTTTTAAAATTGATTTAGAGTAAATTTAATTATTTTAAGTAAACTTTTGATTATTTTTTAGTCATATTTTTCTCTTTAGAATTTTTGACAAAGAACTTAGTAATTATTAACCATACGTATATCAAGGCAGTAAATAAACTGTGATATACACTTGTGGTTTAGTTGTTTATTTATACTTCAAGTAGGGATAACCATGTGAATGAAACAGTAATCAACTGTATGTTCACTTTGGTAATTATTAGAATCAGTAAATGTATTCATTAGTCACAGATAGGTAACCATAGTGAACAATTGAGTAATTTAACTCAGTTCACAAATGGTATTTATTAAATCCTGTTTACATTAAATAAAATGTTTCGTTACGGGATTATTCAACTAGAGTTATTCCCCTTGATTCAGCCCCTTTATTTTGGGAGGTTTTAAAGTAGTTCTGGCGATACATAATTTTAATTATATTTAAATTGATTCTAATTATGAATGAATGAGTTGTGTGAGAGAGTATTTGATCTATTGTTGATTTTTATATATTATAATGTTATTGAATAAATTGAATTATATATTTGAAACCTTGATTAATCTTGATTATATATTGAGTTAATGGATTCTGCACAGGTCTGATGAAATTGACTTTGATTATATTGCGCATCATTTTTTATATCTTACAAATTTAAAATGCTGCTGCGCTACTCAAGAGCTTATAAGGTTAGCGATAAATTACTGCTGTCCCTGAGCATTACAGCAAGGTTAAAATTTTTGCGGATAAATATATAGACAGACAGACAGATAGAAAGACGGACGGACAAGACAAAAATTATATGCCCCCGAATCTTCGATCAAGGGGCATTAAAATGTTTTGTGTATAATGTAACCTAGCTTATATTTCTGATTGATTTTTCTATTAATATTTTCCATATATTTTAATTCTTCACGATTTAATGTGTTTAGCCTATTGTAACTAAAATTATGTGTCCTAACGTGAAGTTTTCGCCTTTTTGGAAAGACATTTAAATCTAGGGTCTCGTCCTAAAGACTAATATGCATATGTATACCTATCCATTTTTATCATTGATTAAAGTTCAACATCCCTCTTTTCTATCAAACTTTTGTTGTAATGATAATCATTTTCCAAAAGAAATTAAAATTGTAATGTAATATGAACATCTTGCATGCAGTGCAAAAGTAAGCTTAAATCACCGTTTGTAATATAAATTGTAGCAGATACATGTATAAAGGGAATAATAATTATCTGTAAAAAATCAAGAACATTGTAGTGTCGTGAATCTGTTTTCCAATAATGGGCAATAAATAACAATATTTCTATTTCATCGACTTATACATTTAATACATTCCCAGGTAATGAAAACATACATCACCTAACAAATGAAGGATATACACATCTTAGGATTGAGCTGATGGATCATGACTGCGTTTGGAAATATGCAGAGTATAGTACCTTCTACATCGAAGGAGCGACTTCAGAGTACAGATTACACGTATCGGGCTATTCCGGAGATGCAGGTGTGCACCGATACTTCCATACTATCTCTCTCTCTCTCTCTCTATATCTGTGTGTGTGTCCAATGAGACAATCTACTCATCCAATGATCTGCTCATCCAATGAGACAATTTGTGTTCGCTTTCCCTCTAAGTTGTTTACAAATACAAGCATAGCTTAATCAGTTAATACAGACAACATCAGTATCACATATACAGTTAGAGAAACTTTGAATGATGTGGAGAGTTGTTTTATAATATCGGGATTGTTCTTTATGTTATATACAGGGGACAGTTTCATCTACCACAACAACATGTTCTTTAGTACACATGACAACGACAACGATGGGACGTATTCCTTTAACTGTGCCATTCTCAGACATGGAGCTTGGTGGTATAATAATTGTCATAGGTCTAACCTGAATGGTGAGTACGGGAACACAGACAACTCTGACGGCATCAACTGGTACACCTGGAAAGGATTCTATTATTCAATGAAGGAAGTGAGGATGATGATCAGAAAACCATGACTTTGAATCTTTGATAGTCAACATAAGATGTACATGTATCTTTAAATTAGATGATTAAGATACTTTAACAAATATTCAGAAGTAACTTACCTTTGATTTTAAAAATACAATACAGTATTAATACTTCTATACCTCATTTACTTTACTGACTGTGAAATCATGAAAATATATATGTACGTAAGGAACTAAAGAGTGATAGATACAATTAAGTGATTTTTGAATTCAATTTCATCTTAAACAAAATGCAAAGTGTTAAAGGGGGATAGAAACAATTCTTAAGTTTATATCCTTCAAAATTTTTAGTTTAATTTTATGAATTTCATGACTCAAAATGTACAAGTTGTGAAAGCTTTAAGATTGTTGCATTATAAAAGCGAGTTTAGAAACTTTTTTATGTGGAAATTATTAAAATTATTAGAAATATGAAAGTGCGTGTTTAATTGTCAAACATCCTTGCACTGTGGCAACGCACTTTGAAAAAATTACGCACTTTGAAAAATTTTTCAAAGTGCGTTAATTTTGGGACAAAATCAACGCACTTTGAAAATTTTTTTCAAAGTGCGGTGAATTTGGAACCAAATCAACGCACTTTGAAAAATTTTTTCAAAGTGCGTTAAGAGTGTACATCATAATTTTTAACCATGTACACACTTAACGCACTTTGAAAAAAATATGTATAAAACAAAAATTTTGGACTTAAATTTTAGTAATAGACAACATTATTATCCCCTCGCAACGTTTGAGGGGATATAGTAACGCGATTGTGTGTTAGTGTCGATGTCAAATGCTGCCTTGATTTATAGAATATGCTTTTGGGGAAGGAATGCTCCGCTTTGCGGTGCCCTTGTTTTGTTGTATTTCTTTCTAAAAACTGATGAATTGATCAACCCTCATCGACAACGAAGAAAGGACAGGTTGAAGATCTCTCAGCTCAACTCTTTATCATTCCTACCCAGATATATTTATTTACATATCTCGTACATCTTAAGGTCATATTTGAAGAAAAAAATGGAACATTCTAAATACAGTAAAAAGCACTGTATAAGGAAGTCTTTCGTTAATCGAAATTTAGTTCTTTTAAAACTGAAAGTCTATTTATGTTCATTTTCAGGAAAATCAAATTAGCTCAGACTCCTAGGTCAAGGTTAAAAGTTCAGATATGTTGTTACCCAAAGAAAGGTCACAAGAAATACGCATGTGGGACATGAGAGTCAAAGCTCCGCCCAATCAAAAGTTATGGACAAGGTTAAAGTTTTTTGCGGACAAACAGACGAACAGCTAGACAGACAGACGGACGGACAGGGCAAATATTATATACCAGAATCTTAGAATTTTTTTTAAATTTGAAATATATCTAGCCTTATTATGATATAAAAAATTTAAGAGTTCCAGTCGAATGAGTATTGTGGCTAATGTTTTATTTTATTACTATCAAATTAATCAGTCTAGCGTATGTTCAGATATAGAGAGAGAGAGAGAAAGAGAGAGAGATAGAAAGAGAGAGAGATAGATAGAAAGAGAGAGAGAAAGAGAGAATTTTCCTGGTGGAGAAAAATCATAATTGCTCCTTTTTCCCAAAGAAAAATGCCATGCTTTAAGTCACATATCGACCCCTTCATCCGCTGAACTTATTACAGAATGGATTAAATAAAAAAGGAACGAAATTATGCAATCATTTCTATAAGACCTATTTCCCTTTATAACATTTTCGAAACTGTCGGGAAGAAAACAACCCCTAAATATCTTTAAAGCGTCTTTATCTCAGATCCTGAAGTGACATCATCACTGAAAAAGTATTAAACCAGGTTCAAATAATTATTTATCATACCTAAAATTTGCAAGAATATTGACCAAGCCGTGCACATTTTCTTTTCAAAGTGCGTTAATATGGTCGATATTAACGCACTTTGAAAAAAAAGTAAATTTTTCAAAGTGCGTTAACATGGTCCCAAAATTAAAAATTAAATTTTGTATTTCATGGTTCCTTAAATAAATTTGGTAGTGAATTTGCTATGTATACTTAATGAATCCGTTAAGCGGATATAACGAATTTCGGATATAGTAAATTAAATTCGGAGCTATAACCTAGTTTTACTCGTATATACTTAGATAGTGACTAGTATGGTAGTCTGTAAATGTCGACAGATTTTTCGGTTATTACCCGATCATGATAAGGAGCACACAGCGGGTGTGACCGGTCGGCAGGGGATGCTCACTCCTCCATGGCACCTGATCCCGCCTCTGAGGTTTTAGGGGTCTGTGTTTCCTCTGCTCCCAAATTTGCATTGTTTAATGGACTTTTGAGTTTGAATACTGTTATATATATATACTGGTTGCATTATCTTTTGTTTCCTTTTTCGAAAACAATAATTTATTTTTTATTTTTTTTTGATAATAAGAAAATACACCATTTTCTGTAAAAAAAAAAATCAGGCTTTCAAATAAATCGTAATTCTGTTTTCATTTGTCTTTTTTTGTATAATGAATTTTTTTCAGTAAATGTTCATGCTTGAGTTTTGTGCACCGAACAGACAAGTGCCTCTTATTATGTAAAGATAATTATGCAAAACAGAATATTTTAGAATAAAACAACATATTTCATGATAAATTTTGCGTTTTATTGTCTTTTCAAACATTATACCTTTGTTTTACGTTTTCATTAAAGTCATATCAATAAAATTATTTCATTTTATTTTATTTCTAAAGTAAGTAGCAGAGAGGACAATATTTGATTCTAATTAGCTTAGCCGGTTTAATTTTTTTTTTTTAGAAATGGAGCACATAAAAGCAACAAACAAGAAAAAGATTTGAACTCATCATATATAACTGAATATTAACATTGAAGACGTAGTAAACAACTGAACATTTGAAGGAAATTTAGCAAAATTAAATATAATAGAAAAAAATGAAGAAAAAAAAAAAGATTTATAATTTATTATATGGTTTAGGTTAACTCTTGGTTGTTCAATATTTAATTGTTGATGACTTTAATATGTAAAAAATCTGCATATCAAACAATTTCAGATGTTTGAAGAGGTACTCAGAATTATTATTATTTTTTTGTATATGATAGCTATATATTAAAGATCCCATTTTTTAATAACCAACATGTCTGAACAACAGCAAATGTAGGTTGAGTTGAATAAGCACACTAATTCTAAAACAAAAATCTTTAAAGTTGAGATTTTATGATTGATGAATTTACGAGTTATGATGTCAACAGGCTTGTTTAAAGTCTTTATTGTGCAAGTTCTATGGTTGATACAATGATTTTCATCACGATATCATTACTTGTATGTTGCTAGAGCATTTCAAACCGAAATATAAAATCGTGTTGAGAAACTACTTTGATCTGGAAATTATCATAACTACGAATTTGGGATGCGTTTGAATGACACGTATCTTTGCACTTCCACAAAGTAAACTTTATTCTTAATATCTAAGATAAGTGGAAAATAAACTTATTCATTAAAGAAAAATAACAAAACAAAAACCTATAGTCCCCTCCGGTTTCACCGGTAGGGGACTAATAACAGAAAGTTCAGAGAAGAAAAGTGAGGAACAAGATGTGTTTTTGAATCACTGATGTCCCCGTATGACAACTTATAGCAAAGGCTAAACTTTCTCAAATGCAAATCAAACATGTTGGTACCCAAAGTAAGGTCTTGTCTCGAGGAATATACCTGTGAAATATGAAAGCCCTAGCAACAACCATTGAATAGGTATGGAAAAGGTCAATGTTTTTTTTCAAAAGTAAGTCAAACATCAAGGTCAACGCAAATGGTCAAAATTAATGGTGCACAAGGGAAGGCATTCTCCCAAGAAATACACAGATGAAATATAAAAGCCGAAGCACCAATTGTTCAAAAGTTATGACCAAGGTTAATGTTTTCCAAAAGAAGGTTAAACATCAAGGTCAAATGGTCAAAGTTGTTACATGTAGTATCCAAAGAAAGGTTTTGTCACAAGGATTATATATGTGAAGTATGAA
The DNA here is from genome assembly GCF_033153115.1 of Saccostrea echinata. Lineage (NCBI taxonomy): Eukaryota > Metazoa > Mollusca > Bivalvia > Ostreida > Ostreidae > Saccostrea > Saccostrea echinata. Next base: position 16,247,064 of record NW_026889777.1, read on the forward strand.
AGCCCTAGCACCAACTGTTCAAAAGTTATGGCCAAGGTTAAAGTTTTTCAAAAGTAGGTCAAACTCCTAGGTCAAGGTCAAAAGGTCAAAGTTGTTGGTATCCAAAGGAAGGTCTTGTCACAAGAATTACACATGTGAAGTATGAAAGCCCTAGCACCAATTGTTCAAAAGTTATGGCCAAGGTTAAAGTTTGGTAAAATTTTGCAAAACTGGGTCAAAGTCCAAGGTCAAAAGGTCAAATATGATGGTACCCAAAGAAAGGTCTTGTTACAAGAAATACACATGTGAAATATGAAAGCCATAGCTCCAACCAATCAAAAGTTATGGGCAAGGTTAAAGTTTTTGCGGACAAACATACAAACAGACAGACGGACGGACAGGGCAAAAACTATATATCCCCGAATCTTCGATACGGGGGCATTAAAAAAATCTAATTCATTAATATTGTCAGTCCTTGATCAGTGATGTGTGCAGAGTAAACAAATTGAATACACCTAACGGCTATATGCAACTCTGCCCAGGCCCCTTACAGTCAATTTACGTCACTTTGGTAAATAACATTCTTAAGATAATGTACGATAAAATGCTTACATATAAAGACCTTTATCGCTTAAATACTCTAGTATACTGTAGGATATAGGATGTAGGATACTTTAATTAGGTATATGTGGAAACTTCATGAATTAAGGCAGCTTGCATGCACGAGTTTTTAATTAGTGTTTAACTAGGCAAGGAAAAACATATCTAATTTACAAGCAATTCAAATGTGCGAAGTGCAAAGTTCAGTTCTGTAATACATGTCCATCAATTTTAAAAATAGATTAAATAAAAGGCTCAATAAATTTTTTTTAAATGAATATCAGAAATTTCAAAAAAGGAAACACACCGTACCAGTCTCAATAAAATTGATTATAGCCTAAATATTCTTTAGATATGTACGTAAATAAATTATATTACATTTAATTTGGTTTCCTCGCTAAATTTGAGGTTCCCTTTGGTTCCTTTTGGGTAAATAGACACATCGAAAGGAAAACCAGCACGTATGTCAACAATATCGGTAAAGTATGAGATATAAATAGCCATGGACTTGATAACTCAGTGTCACAAAAGAGAGCGCCATGTTTGGGATATAGGTAAGAGAGAGAGAGAGAGAGAGAGAGAGAGAGAGAGAGAGAGAGAGATCTGTGACAAAGTGGCTGGTCATTTATTTATATATGTAAATCTTAAGTGACATTTACGTCTGGATTTTTTTAAAAAGACATTTAGCTCACATCAGCAAAAGACTACAGAGATATTTTATGATGTTATTAAAGTATACGCCTGTCTTTCTGTCTATGTCTGTGATCTGTCTCCCATCTTAAGTTAACTTTTAATTATTTCGATTTCTTTCCCAGAACCTCTAGACAAATATCAGCCACATTGGCAAAAGGCAAAATAAAGTATAACGGTTTATGTATTCTGATATTTTATTTGTAACTTGGGGAGCGTAAAGGACTACATGTAAACAGTCTAAATAAATACCAAAACCACTATTCCTTTTTAAGTTCGTTTTCCTTTCAAGCATTTAATTAAATATCTTCGTGTCGTGTACAATCAATGTCTACCCTTTTTGATTTGTGTCAGGATGCTCTTGATATAGAGATTAATACTTTGAGTAAAAAAAACTGCATTCTTTGTCAGACAAGAGTTTAATTCGTTTCTATTTATTAGGAGGACCTGTACAAATGCGCAGTTAAGTTCAAGATCAAGCTTATTATTAAGTGTTTCTTAGTATACTTATTAAGAAGAATTACCTGCCACTTTGAATATTCGTCATCTCGAGATGCCACCATCTAGAAATGGATTACCAAATTTAGAACGATATTCTGGATTTTTGAATGTTTCTTTCTTAAATCTTACTTCTACCTGCGTCTAAAATGTCTAAGCCCCTTGGATTTTAAAGTTAATTTCCCCCCCTAAAACTTTTCGTATTTTTGTATTCTTGTGAAGCATTATTTATTCAAAAAACTTCTACATGAACAGAAATAAAAACTTGCTTTAGTCTTCAATATGACATTTCAATAAATCGATGACGTTTCATTACTTTATATATATATATATATATATATATATATATATATATATATATATATATATATATATATATATATATATATATATATATATATATATATATATATATATATATATAACCAGCATTGACCTACATAAAATCAGCATTATCCTACTAGCATCAGAAAATCAATGAGTTTTAATTCAGTAAAAAATTAAAAAAGAAAGAAAGAATATTGCTTAAAGTATTCACATTATTGAAACATAGTGAGATATTATGATCAAATAATTGTAAAAGGCACTTTTATTGCTTTAAACGGCAATGCTGAAATTCATTATCTACTTTCGGTAGCATGATGCTACTTCCGGTAGCATTGACTTAATTATAAAACAGCATCAGGATAAGGATTACTAGCATTAAATCAGCAAGCAAAGGAAGCATTCAAATCAGCAAGCAAAGGAAGCATTCAAATCAGCATCAATGCTGTAACAAAATTAGTTTCCTGCACTGTATGTTGAATCGATATATCCCGCTGAACTTGAAATAAAAGACAAGAATGGAGCCTGACACAATTGCTTCAATTGCTTCATATATGGAAAGACATTGATAGCAAACTAACAACTAAAAATGTGATGGCTTTAACTCTTCTATCGTCAGCTATGAATATCTTTATTTTATATTACTATTCCATAATTACCTTCATGTGGTTTTATGTCTCCAAGTTGATTCTACAATACACGTTACGACGAAAAGTTTCTAAAAAAAATACAGGCTACTGATAAACAAGTTGATGATAAAAGGGTATATACAATATCGTTTGAAGTCAACATTCGCGAAGCCTATGGTCGTTACAATGACCTTGTTAGGAAGTACAATCTGTCAATAGGCCAAAACTTACGACCTTTAAGCAGTGAAGGATTTTTTTCATGACAGCACCTACTGCGATATGGGACCTCGGTTAAACTGTCCAGTCCGAAGGACTGGTCTCCACGTCTCGCAAAAGGAGTCGAACCCTCAATATCTTACTCCGCAACTCTAAAGCGACTTCTTGCAAAAGTACATGTAGTTTTCATCAACACAAATAGGTCCGTTAAAATGGTTTTTATTTTCAATATTATTTTGGTCACTAAAAATAAAATAATCTTTAATATTTTCACAATTTTCTACTCCTCTAATAACTGTCTCATGATTTTAACAAACTTTGGTATAAAAGTAGAAAATATCACGACAAAAGATTCTCTGTGTAGAAAGCGTTTTCCATGAGAGGTATTATTATAATAGCTAGGAAAAGATTAATCTGTGGAATTCTCCAAAATTCTATCTACACGTATCTGTCTTTAGTCCTGTCTTAAGAAAAAAAAAAGATGGCATCGATATACAGACTTCATTATTCTTTTTCAATTTCGATTTAATTTCTTTAAATAGCGCTTCCGTGGTTACTAACATTGAATACTGTATTCATTTCTTTAAAAAACCTGTTTCATTCTCAAAACTTGATTTAAAAAAAAAAAATAAATAAATAAATAAATAAATAAATGTAAGCAAGTAGAATATATACAAATGCATAATTTAATATATCCTTTGGTTCACTAGAAATAGAATATATATTTATAATTTCTTCAGAATGTAATACCCTTTCATTTATTGGCCGAATTTTAATGAAACTTGGTACACATTTTGAATACATTAAAAAGAAAAAAGAAGTATGCGTTTGACGTATTGTGCACTAGATATCAAAACCGCCAATGAAAATGTTAGCTTCCTTTCCATTCTGAATATCTTGTCTGTCCGTCATGAAAAAGCATGTTATGCACTTACATGTACATGTACCATATAATTATGGCTAGTGTGTTTATTGTGCACCAGAACCAATTTTAATAAGTACGTTTATCAAAATGCATAAATTAAACCCATAATTAAGGTTCACGAGCGCATTTATGAATCAGACACCTGGTATTTAGATCGTGTAACCCCAGCATATATCTTCCCGATATATTTTTGTCACTATGAACAGACTTAAGTCCAAATTTCGGATCAATATAACTTTAAATAATTTTGATAACCAAACATATTTTTAGTGTTTGTGTTTGAATATTGCACAAACGTACTTTTTCTTGAACACGAAATATATGTTAATTTCAAGATACTTATTTTCAAAATTTTGGTCTATTCCCAGTTCATGTTCTTGAAGCCTGAAATCTGATTTCATTTCCCTTTTCTGTTAGGTTTTAAAAGATTGTCTCTCTACATATTCTGAAACGCAAAAGAAAAACAACAATCAGTAATCTACAAATATTTGATTTCTGTTATCTTATGATTTTCAAAAATGAATACAGTAAGGTAAAACGTGATTTAAAAACATCAGAGATTTGATAAAAATGTTAAATGATGATCTTTTAGCTTTAGAAAGTAACACATGAATGTTAAATTAACCCCCACCCCGGCCATTCAATTACAGCGTGCAAGACTACCATGTACAACAGTTGCAGCTTGATTTCTACAATGCAATAGGTTCATCAATCTCGAGATCCGAGCGGAAGAAGTATTCTTTACCATTTTTAAATGCCTGTTTTTCAGAAGATGAGGTAGAATTTTCTCTATCCAAGCGCAGTGTAGTAACCCTTGGACTTCCGGTCCAAGGACTGTCATTCATGCTAATGATACGTTGAGGCGTGATGTGGTGCATATTTAATTTGCATCTGCAACTCTCCATCACCTTTATTTTGAGATTTTCCAGCTAGAGCAATGGAAAAGCGTTTTTAAGTCATTTTAAGAAGCCTTGGCATCGCTTACGGAAAAGAAATGAAAATTTATTTTTCAGAACATTGCTGCATTACTTATGATGAACAGACACAAATCCTTAAAACCCCATATTATTGCAAAATGTTTTGTTAAACATGCAATTTTTGATTTCTGGTAAGCGGACTCAAACTTAACTGCCGGTAATGGTATGAAAATCATTCAACCGTTAAATTACCGATATTTAATTACAAAGTTTAAGATGTCCTTACTTTTTATCTACAAAATTTTATCCTTTATATAATATTTCCCCCTAAAATAGGATGTTGCGTTTCTTTTGCGTTTCAGTATATATAGTTTATTTGATATACTGGTAGAGGGAAAAACTCTAAAACTTAGCAAAATAGGAGATGTTGTAAGATATCAGAATTTTGTTATCATGTACTCGGAATTTGTTTTCATATTTGATAATCTATTTTGTCTAAAAATCGGAAGGGGATATCCATGTAGGAGTTACATCATCTGCACACCGGGAGCCTTTGCATTTATCCTTATTTCATACATACAGTTCATGCTAAGAAATATGGAAATCGTATCTTATAAACTGTCTTTTAACAGGTTAATCCAAATAAAGCAATTTAAATGGCAATTTGCAAGAAAAGTGACAAAGACTCTCCGCTGTATGAACCAGAGTTCATCACTTTCAGCCTCGATCATGTCAAAGGACTCCGCAGATTTGCTTGTCTTAACGAGAAACACATCTGGACTTGTGATATGGAAGTAGATGTCATGAAACTTTACGATACACAGGGTTCACTACAGTGTTCAGTCCAAACTGAGACAGGGACCTCGCCGTATGATATAGCAGTAGCAGGTAGCGGAGAGCTAGTTTATACTGATGTTAATCGCAAAACTGTGTATATGATGAAAAATTCACAAATAGAGGAAATTATAAGATTGAATCAGTGGACACCATTAAATGTCTGCATTACCTCATCTGGAGATCTTCTGGTTACCATGAGTAGTGCAAACTTTAAGGAATTCAAAGTCAGCCGATACCGGGGAAATACCGATATTCAGTCTATTCAGTTTGATGAAGAGGATAGACCTCTTTATTCGTCCGGTTACCTAAAATACATATGTGAAAATAAGAACCAGGACGTATGTGTGGCCGATTGCAGAGAACATGCCGTAGTTGTTGTCAATGAGGCAGGAAAACTCCGTTTCAGGTACACTGGGAATAACGCTGCATCGAAAGGAGCGTTTGATCCTTACGGAATAGCTACAGATAGTCAGGGTGATATCCTTACAGCAGATTGTAACAGCCACTGCATCCATATTCTGGACCAGGATGGACAATTCCTGCGTTATATTGATAACTGTGAACTACGAACCCCACGTGAACTGTGTGTGGACCCCAAAGACAATCTCTTTGTGACGGAGTACTACACGGGAGACGTAACTAATGTACTAAAGAAGATAAAATATAAACCATAGACAACTGAAAAGGGGAAAGTTTAAACATTTTAAAACTTAAGCATCTAATTGATTACCATCCTCGATCAGTTAAAAATAAATAGACTATAGACAGAAGAGATTGAAAATTATGTGAAAATGTGAAAATAAAGAGATAAAGAAAGAGAAAGTAGAAACAAGGATATCAACAGTCTCTATGTGCGAACAATTGCTAAAACGAGGCAAGCTATTGAAATTAGTTGATGATACAAGCTTAAGGGTATCAAAAGTCTCGTTTAAAGCCAACATTTTGCAAATTCTATGGTCGATACAATGACCTTATTAGCAAACATAATCTATCGTTCAGTCGAATGTTCGCTGATTTTTTCATAGAAAGTGTTAAGCCATTATTTTCAAACTTAATTATCAACATTTTTTTTTTCCTGTTTACCCGATCATGAGAAGGAGCACACGGCGGGTTTGACCGGTCACAGGGGATGCTCACTCCTCCATGGCACCTGATCCCACCTCTGATGTTTGGAGGTCCTTGTTTGTTTTGCTCCTAGTCTGTATTGTTTCAATGGATCTTTAAACTTGATTACTGTTCGTTTTCTTCAAATTTAATAAAAGGAGGTATCATTAAACAACTCAAAGACTATTAAAAAAAAAGAAAAAAAAGCCAGATAATGGTTCAGCAATATAGCATTTATTGCATGTTTCTTGCTTTTTGTGATTATTTAATTCATTAATTGATATTCAATATTTCGACTAACTTTTCATTCTTTGATATTTTGGTTTATCATAAGTACTTCTTTCCTTTTAATTTTATTGTTTTATTCATAATTTTAATTGAACCACAATATAAAGTCTATGAAATGGCTTTCTAAATCCTTAATAGCTTTTGATGAATTTTTACCTTTAGGATACTTGGTCTTAGTTGTAAAAAGAATGAAAAGGTTTTTATATCGCTGGAAGGAATTTATTGAACCGTTTGAATGTGTTCTTTACTTCTAATTTTTTGGTACTTGAAAATATAAAAGGTTATCAGCATGAAAATTTTAAGTGATATACATGTATGTCTATTTCAATGTTATTTAGATGAATGGCTTTAATGTCTTCACATTTTGTATCCATTGCATCATTGCAGAATCGATATCAAGTTTGTATTGCTGCAAGTTTGAAATAGTGTCAGAAAGAATTAATCAAAAAGAACTACAGTGATTTTTTTACTTGTAAATTCATCCTATGTTACTTTTAAAAAATAATTAAAATAATATTCCCTGGCCAAGAGAGGTCGGATGAAATGCATTGTGTGCCCGCAATAAGGTTGCATCATGAATTATCTTCACCAAAAGCCCAATTGCACTTTTTTTCCTGTACTGCGCAATAATTCACATGTAGTTAGCCTATGGTAGATAGATGTCACCGGTTTTAAAACCGAAATTTTGTTTTGTTTCAGAGAGGGCCAGTAATTATAGTAAGGTGTTTTTGGCTGATGATGATTTCTATGCGAAAATATAAATATCGATGCGATACTTTGCAGATAAAATATATGGAAACGTATTTTAGCACAAATATTTTCAATTTCTACTTTAAAAGAATACACTTTTGGCTACAGGTTATATTCTGGTTAGTTTACCTAGCGGAAACTTGTTTATACTGATGTTAATCGCAAGACTGTGTATATGATGAAAAATTCACAAATAGAGGAAAATATCAGATTACCGGTAAATCAATGGACATCCCTAAATGTCTACATTACCTCATCTGGAGATCTTCTGGTAACTATGAGTAGTGCGAACATTAAGGAATTCAAAGTCAATCGTTTTCGGAGAAATACTGATATTCAGTCTATTCATTTTGATGAAGAGAATAGACCTCTTTATTCGCTTGTTACAGAGAAATTCAACAGAAGCCTGGTAATGGTTCAACAATGTTGTATTTTAGATAGGTTGCTTTTATGCCATAAACAACAAATTCAGTAATTACTAATTAATGCTATGACTATCGTTTGAAATTTGTATATTATTCATTCCTTCTATCTTTATCTTTAGTTCCTCCAATAGGAGATTACATGAATATGAATACATCAAATTATAGGAACATTACAAATATATATATATATATATATATATATATATATATATATATATATATATATATATATATATATATATATATATATATATATATATATATCGTCATAAGGGAATAAACAGAAGAAAATTATATGTGTATTAAATTACAACAGGTAAGAACAAGGTTGCTGACAGGAGAAATGCACAAAGGTAAGAACAAGGTTAACAAGGTTGCTGACATGAGCGATGCACAAAGGTATGAACAAGGTTGCTGATAGGAGCGATGTACAAAGGTAAGAACAAGGTTGCTGACAGGAGCGATGTACAAAGGTAAAAACAAGGTTGTTGACTGGAGCGATGTACAAATGACGCAAAACTTGTATGTACAAAATAGATCTTTTAAACATCAGAAATAAATATGACTGACTATAAACGTATACAACGTACTTGTCTATTAAACCATGCTGCTGTATCCCTGAGGAATCGAAAATTAAAAATATGTAAACTGGACCCATCAAAATGAGATATAGTGCTTGAGAAAGATCTAGCGCCTAGCAGGAAAAGATATACAGTCACGTGCCAAATTAAAAGTCACAAAATGGCTGAAGTGATATGTAGAGCTGAAATAATGGGCTTTGTTCATTGCCATATATCTCTAAATCTAATAAAGGTAATTATCCCAAAATTTCAGTACTAAGTGATGCATCCATTGACTGCCAAAACAGCTCGGACTCGCTTTGGTAAGGATTGATACAAAGATTTTAAGTACGTTGGAGTTAGAGAGGTCCAGATTTCTAAAACATTGTCAATTAGGTCTTGTCTAGTTTTTATTTGAGAAATACGTTTTTGAAGTTTTATTTTCACAGTTCTTCAAACATTTTCGATAATGTTAACTTCTGGAGAGATTGTGGGGGTATTTCATGATGTTGATGCCATTTTCAGTTTTCCACCTACAAGTCTCTCTAGATGTATGGACTGCTGCATTATCTTCCTGAAAGACGTATGGTCTGTTCTGTTCATATTTGGCAATAACTGGCCAAGTATTTGCATCAAGAATTTCAGTGTACTTCTTGGAATTAATATTCCCCTCTATAGGTGTTAATGTGCCAACAGCACCATAGGTGAGGCACCCCCAAAACATAACACTTGGCTGTGGAGTCTGTTGGTCACAGTAAATTCCAAACAAGCTAGTTTTTATTTTTTCCTTATTTTTTCTCCATACAAAAACTTTTCTGTTTTTTCCCAAACAATTTGAGTTTCATCAGAGAATATAACTCGGACCCAATCACGATTTACAGTCCAGTGTAAATGAGATCTGCAAGAGATTCTACGCTTTAGTCTATTCTGTTTGGAAATGGTGGTGGTCTTCTTCACTACTCTCCTGTGATACCCATTTTCATGTAATCTCCTTTGAACTGTGTGTTTGGATAGCTTCTGTGGTGTATTTTCATTATACAGATTAGAAATATCTGTTAAAGTCCTTCTCCGGTTAACTTTCACAATATTTAAAGGTTTCTGTCTGATCTTTCACTACTCTGCCTTTTTCTGCCACATTTTGTCTTTCTTGCACTTTCTTTTGATAAACTGATATTTTCCTGGTTTTCATTCCTTTTCATAAAATGACACACTGTAAATCTATTAATTCACAATATTTCCCCAATTTTTCCACCACTGTTATCTTCACTTTTGAGTTTTAGGCTCATTTTTTTGCTCATCTGTCAAATCCTTTCCCCTGGCACCCATTGCTTGTATTCTGCAGACGACAACTTTATTTGTAAACAAAGACTTACCTCCCTTTGATCAGGCAGTAGGTGACAACTGAATTTATGCTTGGGTAAAAAAGTTCTGGGTAAAGCATCTTGCCATTAGTAAAACATGGAAATGAAAATGTATGACTGTGATACTTGACACGTGAGTCAGCCATGTTGTGACTTTTAATTTGGCACATGATTGTAAGTCATGTGGACAGAGACCTGAGAGTTCAGCACTAAGTATTATTGCAAAGTCCTCAATTATTGTTTCCCACCATGCCTCGCAGAAGGCGGTTTTGCCAAAAGAGGTTGTAGAGATATGCTCAAAAATGTTTCTGAAGTTTTCTTTGCAAAGAAGACAAGGCTCTGGAAGAGTCCATAGTTTGGCAATAAATTTACAGATTTCTATTTCATGGATGTTGCTTGGAATTTTCCAGATAGTTTGCGGCGGACTCCCTGCATTTATTGTATTGAAAAGAAAAAAGGATGGGTCTGAAAACATCCGTTGGCATCTTGCTTCTAGGTGTAAATTCGTGATAGCTGCGTTGACACACCTTTTCCTCAGGTACTTTGGAGGAAAGTAACCATCTTGTAAGTATATTAAGAGGTGTGTGTTAATGAAGGTTATACTTGAACAAGAGATCATGCCATCGTTGATAAAACCATACTGTTTAAGTTCGGGAGACTGTATGTAAGAAAAAAGTCGGTGGAAAAATATCTGTTTGGTGAGAGTTTAGGTGTCCAGTTCTCATAAGCGGCCGAAAATTGAAGTTTTCTTTTAATTTCTCAATTTCAGATGAAATCGGGAGAAGTCCAAGTAAGGATTCACAAATATCAGATCTAGTGTCTTTTTGCAGACAAATTGCTACTACTCAGGATTAAAACACAGTTAATTTCTTTCCGTTTGTTGCTCATTTTAAACTTCATTAATCAATGATGCTTTTCACATAACTTGACCATTGCAAAAAAAAAAAATGATAATAATAATAGATAAATAAAAAAAAAAATAAAAGGAAAAAAACAACAACATCAATAAAAAAGGATTATGCAAATTTACTTTGCAAATGTACAAAGTTTTATTTAAAAAACAACTAAATAATATACCATGTATACCATCAGTAAGTTATCAAAGATACATTTTATATACCAAAACTTTATCTATTCTGTTCTTTCTAATCGTCTTTATTTCCTACTAGAGATATACCACAATGAAAATAAAACAATGCCTCTGTTTCTATGCATTTTTCGCTGATTGTACTCTATTGTTTACTTCGCCACGTGCTCTATTGCTAAAAATAACGCCATGCGACGTTTCATAAAAACGGGAGGTAACTCTAAAACTTATTTGATTGGCGTTCTCGTATATTTCATCAGAAAGATAATGAAATTGATATTTAAAAACAGAACAAAAGGAATTGTTTAAATACAAGGGAATAGGAAATTTTAAAGGGTGGATTCTTTCTGGCCACAGAAACTTAATTCGGATGCTTGTCGATTATCATGTTAGACATTCTTATACGTTATTGCGCTATGTCTTATAATTTGTAAATCTTTTATTAAATAGTGAACACGGTGGAATTCTCTCAAATATTATGAGTACAAGAAAATTAACTCTCATGATATTGTTCAACAGCTGATATACTCTCAGTTGTCACCCTTAACAACACGGTATACATGTATCACCTATCAACACCCGTGTTTGTTTAACACATCCGCTTTCTCTCAAAAGGAAGGTGCTTGCCAGTCTTAATATAAACACAACTAACTACTCAAGTCATTAAAAAGTAGGCGTCAATATTGAACTGCAATAAAAATTTAATCATGACTGTTTCCAATTTTGAAAGTGGCGCAGCTCATTTAACCATGGCGCACATAAATTCAACACCATGGCGGATAAAAGATAAAAGATTATTTATTAATGAAAAATGTATACGAGAATGTGAGTTTATGTTGAAAAAATATTCTTTATGATAATCAAAGACTCTTTGAATTTTCAACAGGGTGTGTTCAGTTTGTTTACTCAGCACAAATCATTGATAACGGACGGACAACTTGAGATGGATTTGCTTTCTCACGTTTCTACTCTAATTTGTCTGGACTATAGTTTTGATATTGTTCATTAAAACACAATAAATGTTCCACTTTTCTTAAATATTAAGGATGAGTATTACATTGTGGAAGTGCAAAGATACTTCTCAATTAAACGCATCCAGAAATTCGTACACGTAGTTTGATAATTTCCAGAAAAAGAAGTTTCTACACACGCTTTTATAACATTCTGGTTGACATGCTCTACCAACATATAAGACATGAAATTATACTGAAATATCAACCTCAGATCTGTACCCAAGCCTCTATAAGTCAAGTAATTGTTTTATTTTTCTTAGTTATACAGTGCTTCTGTTCAACATGATGAAAACAAATAAGTAAGGGGTTGAGGTTAAGAGAATATTAAGGCTAACTCGAAATACGAGGACATGATTGGATATGGATCATGTTTAGGAATGGTTGAATTTTTTTCCTTCTGAATTCATGTTTTGGTACTTTTTATTATTTCTAGTACGAAACCAGGAGGGTGGTGAAAAAACATGTGTAAATCATCGTTCAATCGGCAATCGGGACTTACAAACATGAGTCCAATATTCTCCATAGGGGATAATGAAACAAAGAAATTACGAAGTAGATTGACTCACTCGTTTTTTTCTAAAGAATTGTTCCAATTTCAACAAAATTTGCAACACAGGTGTATCATATACAACATTATAGTGCACAATAGAATTACAGTGAACAACATAACAGTGGTTAATTAGAATATAATATTTATATCTATAAACTATTTCATCTATGTTCACCTACTTAAAACTGAGCTATTCAATTCATATTTCCAAAACAAAATGATCTTGATGAATTAATAGACAAACAGAAGATCATGTAACAACACATTTTAAAGATACAAAAAAAAAATTATTGTTATGAATCGAATAGTAGGTTTAGTCATGACAAAGCTTATTATACATATGGTAACTTTGAAAGCAGTTTCCACGACACAGATTATTGTTGCAGATATTACTACCATATATACAAATTTATTACCTATTTTCCATGACAGCAACTTGACCTGCGTCTTCTCTATGAGCCAACTAGATTTCCATATGTACTTAGCTCCTCTTAGCTCCCCTTTCTAAGAGTCTAGGAGTAGCAATCAAAATACTCCACCACTTGTAGCACAAATTCTGAGTGAAAAAGAGTTGAATGCTTCTTGGTACCAGAAATGTGCTCCAGTAGGGAGGAATCTGCAATAATTTTAAAGTTCATTAAGTTGTTTTTTTTTTTTTTTTTAGAATTTCATTTTATCAAAGTTATTTCCTGACAAGCACTCCTTAAATCCTCAATCGTCTGAAATGAATACCAATATTATAATACCTATCAACCTTCGTATACAAGTATGTACATATAAGGAAGACATATTGAAATGATTTAATATTTCTCCATTAATAAGAGACAAAGCATCAATTTTGAAAAGGAAAAGAAGGGGACATAATTTAACTAAGACTTGGTCTTAAAATTAAATAACTAAATAAATTGTAGACAAACAGACGATCACGGTAACCACATATTTTAAAGATACCAAAAAATTAAATATATATATATATATATATATATATATATATATATATATATATATATATATATATATATATATATATATATATATATATATATATATATATATATATATATATATATATATATATATTTATATATATATAGACTAAATGATTAAAGGCAGATTACCACCTCATCCTCAGATCTGGCATATTCCTCAGGGAGTAGAGAACAAACGCTAGTAGATAGTTTAGAAATTTGAAAGGTATTTCTTCCTACATATTCTTTTGCTTTTATTATAAGATTGAGTGCATCTAAAATCTCATGTGAATGATTTAACGAGGTTGGATCCTGATATTTAAAGTCTTAAACTTTTTTTGTCAAGTATATTTTTAGTTTCTACACACATAGATTAATTAAAAATCAAAACAAAAAATGGGGGTCAATATGCTTCTTTCGGCGCTACAATACATTTAATTTGACCTTTTTGCACTGATATTTGTGTCTTAATAAAAAATCACATCTTCGACGTTTTCCCTCCAAAGCTTTTATCCAAATAAATCATGGGACAAAATAAACTATTAGTCTATTTAAAAAAAGACGCATTAAAATTGTGACGAAGAAAAAGTTTCAAATTGCTTCGCATAATGAATTATTTGACCTTTCTGCACTCACAAAATGTGATTTTTCTGGCATTAAAAATTTAAAAAGCAAGAAAATTATTTTAAAGTCTTAAACTTTTGCTGAATTTAAGCAGATTGCTCAAAGTTATCTTATATATTCAGAAAAGAAAAACAAAAGTGGAAGTCTATGATATAAATTTTTAGATATTACTAAAAAAGTGTTAATTTTATGTTAAAATTGTCTCAATTTTTTCCTGGACTTTCAGAATATATATACTATATTTGTCACAATATAATGAAAGAATTCATAAGAAATAATTTATTAGATATTTCAGAGCCAGCATAAAACATTTCACTGCAAAAAACAGCTCTATGTGCAACCAGCATGGAAAAATAATAATCTAAACTTAACAGTACTGTATATATTTCAAAAGGGAAAAATTGATCATTTTCTTCTAAAAAACCTTCCGCCACAAAATATAGTTCCTGGCTTAATCCTATTTTAATGGAATTTCATCGCGGTTTTTTTCATTGGATATAGTTTAATTTGCATTGTAGAATCCAGATTCAATGTTAGAACATAAAAATGATGCAGAATTTTAGAAATAAAGGTCCTGACCAAAATCTGCTCAAAAGCTCAGGATCGAACCTCCTTAACAATATTACTGTGTTTCTATCTTTCCGCCAACTCTTGTTTAGCCACATAATACAAAACAATTGTCATTGTTGTGCTTTACTGTTTTAAACTGAGGTAATTGTCAATTAAAGAAACATCTGTAGTTATATGATTTATATCATTTTGTTTGTATGTATGCCTTTCAACATTTTTGTTGCAATGTGATATAAGTCATGATTAGTCAACACGTCGTTTTCATTCTAATGCAATTACGCTTGCAAATTTTATTCACTTTTTATCACAACAGGAGGACACCTGTAAGTTTTAGTGGATAAGATCAGTTTGTCTGTCTGTTTGTAGAACAATAATCACTTCTGTTTGGATGTGATAACTTTAAAATATTTTGTCATAATCCTTCAATATTTTTACATAGGAGTAAGGGATGATGGGAGGAAGGCATCTACATGTATATAGGTACACTGTAAATTAACCTAGGATTTAAGATATTTGTGAATCAATCAAGATCACTTTTTTTTAATCACGATTGTCTCGTTCCATGAAGAATAAAGCCCTGGTTAGGCCCTCTCTGTCAGATTCCTAGTTTATCTCTAAACAGTATATTCCTTCATCTATAGGTAAGTTGTTAGAATTGCGTTATGTTTGAATGTTTAAAGTTTCTTACTTTTTTGTTATTTTCATTTATAAGGTGATGATTTTACAGGATAATCCAAAAATGAACTACATGTACATGTACCTATAAAAGTTGGGAAGATGAGGCTGTCCTACCAAACCTTTCCTATATTGATTGATTGATTGTTATGTTGTATAACGTCCCGTTCGAGTAGAGACATCACCATGTAACGGTGAAAGGCTTCAAATTTAGACCTTTACTCGGCACTTAGGGCCATTGGGCAGTGAGGGTTCTTTATCGTGCCAATGCCAATGGTGACACGGGGCTTCGATTTTTTAGGTCTCATCCGAAGGACCCACAACTTTCACTTCAAAGTGCCGAGTGCTTGGCGAAGGAACAGTTGCTATCTATTTTCTATCGACTTAGGTCAGTCGCGGCCGTAATTCGAACACACGACCTTCCGATCACTGAGCGAGCCCTCTACCGACTGAGCTACCGTGACGGTAAACCTTTCCTTGAAGTTGGAAGTAAAGTGATACAGAGACTAAATGTATTATACATAATTATCTTCGAACGGCAGGGCATATGCTGCTTTATCTTTAGCTTACTGCTACAGTATCAACCACAACAGAAGTTGATTCTGATTTCATAATTCTCTGGTATGTACTTCAAATCAAATGTCAAAAAAAATCATTTTAGGAATATATTTAAATAAAACTTTTGATTGAACACGGAAGCTCAAAAACATATATAATCTGCCAGTTCTGAAAAATACATTTGTATCTTCATTATCCTTTAAATGTTTTGAATAAAAAAGCTTGATAGATTACATAATGATATAAATAAAACTACTTTATGAGGATTAAATCCTTTCTTAGGAAACCAATCATTTCGATACGTCAAAAGTGTTTTGATATATTCATTTTAGTTTCTGTTTTCACACTTTTATAACACGTATTTATTTTTTTTTTACTTTTCAGCCACAAAACTATACCCGGTGTGAACGTCCTTATACTTGCATCATCTAGGGAAGCACTTTCAATTTTCTTTCTGTGAAATAACAACTGATCAGATGGAAATACAAACTGCAGTATGAGATAAGCTGACTGCATGGGGATACATTGAGTTGAGGATTTCAATCTCTTTCTCAATTGGAACTCTATCTAAGGTACACATTTTTATTAAATATAGTTGAAAAAAAAAATTAATTAATGACGGATCATATATAATATATGACGGTATGTATAAAAATTGCGATAGTTTCTCTTGGCCATATCTTTGTTACAAAATAAAGTGTTATAGGTTACTAATATTTTGAGTTAAAAAGAAGGATTTTTTTACGAGTTAAATCACATACTGCGTTTTGATGTCATTTGACGTTTTATACCGTACACAAATGCTTACATTGTACGTCTATGTGTGTTAAAATGTCTAACGAAAATTGGATGATAAAGAACAGTGATCGATATCTAAAAACCTACAAACAATATAAACATGTAGACAGGGCATAAAATACGGACCCCTGGAAATTTCAGAGGTGTGATCAGGTGCCTAGAAGGAGTAAGCATCCCCTGCTGACCGGTCACACCCGTCGTTAGCCCTCTGCGTTCATCGGGTAGACGGACTACTCCATAATCAATTTATTATAGAAATGAAATATATGGAGAAAACGAACAGTATTCAAGCTCCAAAGTCCATTAAACAATACGAAATAGGAGCAGAGCAAACACGGACCTCCAAGACATCAAAGGTGGGATCAGCTGCCATGGAGGAGTGAGCATCCCCTGCCGACCGGTCACACCCGCCGTGTGCCCCTTGTCATGTTTGGGAAATAACGGAAAAATCCGTCGACAATTCAGTGTGTAAATAATGGCCTAACAATAAGTATGAAAAACGTCAGAAACAAAGGCTTACATGTAACTATTTGCATAAAATAAACTGTTTAAATTAAAAAAAAATGAAAAAAAGAAGGTATAATTCGAAGGTATAAAAATAATTTTGTCATTCATTTTTGATAGAAATCAACATCATAAAAACTTACAACTTTTCAACTTTATATACAATTATTTCCCACATAAATTAAAGTCCACACTTTCGGACATCGTTGACAGCTGCCTTTTCAATAAAAATGGAACTCGAAAATTTACTTACCTTGTCATTGGTCATTTGCAAAATTATTTGTTAAAAACAATCTGATTGTACACACAAGTACTTTGAAGTTGACTTTAAAAAGATGCTCGAGTTTCTGATTGACAATATCTATGTGTTTTTTGGAAACCAGGTCTTCCAACATTCTACTGGAATTCCCATGGGTACCAATTGCGCCCTGTTATTAACAGACTTATTTTTGTATTCATATGAAGCAGAATTTGTTCAAAATCTTCTTCGTGAAAAGAAGAAAACACTCGGTATGGCCTTCAACTTGACATTTAGATATATCGACAACGTATTGTCAATTAACAAAGGTTATTTCCATTCTTATATCGACACGAATATCTCATTGAGCTTGATATAAAAGATACCACAGAGTCTGACAAATCTGGTACATACTGGATATTTTATTCGAAATAGACGTTAATGGTAATCTAAGAACAAAGCTTTATGATAAACTTGATGACTTTAACTTTTCAATCGTCAACTCCCTTTACTTATGCAGCAATATTCCCTTATCATCTGCATATGGGGTTTATCTCTCTCACTTGATTCGAACCGCAAGAGCATGCTCTACTTATGAACAATTTCTATTGACAAACATGTTGATGAAACAAGAATATAAACATTCTCGTTTAAAGTCATCAATTCGTAAGTTCTATGGTCGATACATTAACCTTGTCAGCAAATACAATATATCATTAAGTCAAATGATGACTGACTTTTTTCATACTAATTGTTAGGCCATTCTTTACACACTGTATGTCGACGGATTTTTTCCGGTCATGACAAGGAGCACACGGTGGGTGTGACCGGTCGGCAGGGGATGCTTACTTCTCCATTGCACCTGATCCCACCTCTAATGTCTTAGAGGTCTGCTCTGCTCGTGTTTGCTCTGCTCCTATTTCATAAATAAATGTTTAATGGAAAATTGGGCTTGAATACTGTTCGTTATCTCCACATATTTCATGGAAATGATTCATTCAAGTAATAGGCATTTTTAAACGCTATTGTTACCTTGAAAGTCATTCTACAAAACTCGCAAAAACGATCTGATTTAATGTTGCGTAAAGCACCATATCTCATCTATAAAACAGATATCATGCAGCATGGTACAACAAATGATTGCCAAAAATATGACAGACCACTCGTGACATCAGCAACACAGAATCGCTTAAGTGGTATGTGTAATTTTCATCAACGTTCATCAATGACTTCATCTTCAACGAAAGTTCTCCATGAACTGTACAAAATATCAAACAAGATCATTAGCAATTGACTTCTGAATGCTGAAGTTAGAGCCAGAGGACTTAATGCCATTGTTTTTACCTCACAACACCGCAAATATCGACTTCAGAACCTACAGAATATGACCATGTCATCATCGTTGAACAATTGTTAACTAATATTTCAAAAGTTTTAAAGCATGATGGAAGACTCAGAATGCATACGTTTCGTAATGAATATTTACAAAGCTTTATGATAAACGTGATTACTTCAACATGTCAATCGTCAACTTCCCTTACTTATATAGCAATATACCCTTATCACCTGCATATGGGGTTTATGTCTCTCAGTTGACTCGCTATTGTCAAACAAGTTGGTGAAACAAGAATATCAGCAGTCTCGTTTCAAGTCATAATTTCGCAAATTTTATGGTCGATACAATGACTCTGTCAGCACATACAACCTATCATTGAGTCAAATGCTGTCTGACTTTTTTCATACTAATTGTTAGGCCATTATTTATACACTTAACTGTGTACAGATTTTCCCGTACACGTCGAGTGACCGGTTGGCCGGGGATGCTCACTCCTCCATGGCACCTGATCCCACCTCTGAATTTTGAGGTCCGTATTTGCTGTGCTCCAAATATGTATCGTTTCATTGGAGTTTCGAGATTAAATATTGTTAGTTATCTTCAAATTTAATTTCCGAAGCTTCTCTCGGGGAGGTCAATAGATTCGATGATATAATGCAATGATGTGGAAAACGGTATTATATACAAACAGGACTGATCTGGTACATATTCAAAGGATTTTGACCGCAAAACCATACTCCGACAATGTCCATCCGTGTACCTGCACATGTCCTTCAATTAATACAGCATCGTGAAATCGTATTTCAAAGTGACAATACACAGCCACATACGGCTCGTTTGACAAGAGCATTTTTGCAAAGCTACAGCATCCTGTTCTGCCTTGGTCATTTCAATCGTCGGATTTGAACCCCTTGGGTAGACATACTAGTATCCTGCAATACAACCACATCCCAAGACTCTGCAACAGTTGACTCACGCTCTACATTTGGGTGTGATAGCATTCCCATACAGTTTTTAAAACAATCACTTGCGTCCATTGAGATGATTTTTAGGCTGAGGGGGGCATTCAAGATATTGATCTAAAAATGACCTCGAACTGTCTGTGATTGTAAATTTGTTGAGTAATTATTACATTCAGGTTGTAGGCCTATTGTTTATCACATTTCTGTTATCAATACATCATTTTACTAAGTAACTTTTATGTTCAATGTGTCATTAAAATTTTTATATGTATTTTTTTACTAGTAATCGACAGCCAAATCCAACCCAATGACAGGTTGTGTACTTGTTTTTGTTACAAGGTCATTATAACGAATGCATTTACGAAATCCTGATTTAGGCGAGGTTGTTGATATCCCTATAGATAAAAAAAACTTATTTTTCAGTGGCCCGTCTTGTGAAAACTCTGGATTATCGAATACGTTGATAGATATTTAAATCATGTGCAGTCGATTGGGGAATATTACTAGTACTACACAAATAAAGAAAGCTGACAATAGAAAAACTGAACTCATCTTGTTTGTAATTTTGTTCTTAGTTGGCTCTTTTCGTCTGTAGTCAGCAAAACATCCAAAAATGAATCAGATGTCGCAGACTCTGTGGTGTCTTTTATTTTGAGTTCATTTTGATATATTGAGTAGACATATGAATGGAAGTTACGATTGTATATTGATAAAAAACGGCATCGAGTTGAATACTATGAGAATTGTTTTCCTCCTGTCAAATAGAGGTTTCTGAAACATTTTTGTTTCATTAGAATATTTAAGAAATATCAGCTCAAAATTGAGCACAATTAGTGTCCAAAAGAATTTCGACAGACTGTTGAAAGTCGTTATATCTAAAGACTACATAAAGATAGTCAAAGAGGAATAATAACAAATTCATCGGTTTTCCAAAATTAATATTTCATCCCCCCCATTTCACTTGGAATTCTTTAGAAGACGCTATCTTTTGTTTGTGTCCGTACTGTTGTGCACTAACCGTAATGATATCAATATTTTTTAACCTTTTGGTTCATTACCAATCATTAGACTCTGAATCAGAGCTGCCTGTTTATGGATATAGGTCATGTTGAAGTATCTTCATTTTGCTTCTACATGTTCTACAAAATTAAAAGGTTTTCATAAATATAGATAAGTTCGGTCAGGAATGGGAGAGTGCAAAAATACATACTATATTTTGATTAGTACAACACACCTTAATTTCTGGCTTATGTAATATTGACAAGGGGCTAGAAGAGGCTTTTATTAGGGTATTCCTCATCAAAACTGTGTATCGATTTCTTACTTTCTGTTTCATAAAGTTAATCATACCTACTTTTATACTACAGTGTACTCATTCGTTTTGAACTCCCTGACACTCCATGTCATAAAGGAGCAACTTGATATAAGTATATTAATTGTTGTGACCTAAACTCCATATGCAAGTGATAATCTTTTTTTATTGTTTCCTTATTAAAGCGTGTGTGTCGCGTGATTCAGCACTAGAAAGAAAAGGGGAAGTATGAGAGAGTGAGTGGTATCCGTGATATATATGATAAACCTCTTTTGGCATGACGCATATACATTTTGTCTATGCTTCTCACTAAGGTTAAAACACACTTTTGTAAAATAACTGTGAAGTAGATATAGGCAAGTAAGATTTTATCTACTCATTGTTTTATTTATAATTCATATTTTCAAATTATACAGTTAATTTAAGTATTTAATTAAAATGTCAAGATTATATTGCTATATCTGTTGATATTAATCGTTAATTATTTTTTAAAAAATATGAATATAAGTGTAAGTAAGTTTTTCAAGCAATTTCGATAGGAAAAAAAAAATAAAGGAGTGATTTCACTCTCTTTACAGACGGACAACAATATTAATTAAACGGATTAATTAACGTTGAATACTATTTTTTTCAAAACTGTATAAAATATGTGCTATAACAAGAGAGACAGTAAATATCGTTTCCATATGGTTATCCCTGGCAAAGTTCTAAACCTATCCTTGTAAATTGAGCACTAAATAAAGGATACTAAAGAGTTTGACACATCTGTTTCATATTTCAATTGGAGATTTTACTAAAAAAAAGACGTTAATGGTAACTTAACAACAAAACTTTAAAATAAACGTGACGTCTTCATCTTTTCTATTAACCTCCCTCTATTTATGTAGCAATTTACCAATATCACTTGCATATAGAGTTTATGCTTCCCAGTTGATTTGATACGCAAGAACATGATCTACGTATGAACGATTTCTAAAACAAGGCAATCTATTGTCAAGTAATTTGATGAAACAAGAATACATGTATCAACAATTTTCCTTAAAGTCAACATTTTGTCAATTGAAAGGTCGATTCAATGACCTTGTCTACAGGAACAATCTAGGCAAATTATTTTCATATAAATTGTTAGGCTATTATTTCCACACTGAATTGTCTGCGGATTTTTTACCAGATCATGACAAGGAGCACATGTCGGGTGTGAACGATCGACGAGGATGCTTACTCCTCCACAGTAGATCCCATCTCTGATGGTTTTTAGAGGTCTAAAAACTACGCTACATTACATTTACATTATTTTTCTGATGATTTGCCACTAATAACGCCATTCAACTGTCATTTTTAAAGCAAAACAGTTTGCACTATAGTTTTGACGTCAAGTAAGGTATTATGACGTAACAATGGAGATATTCATGCCCATTCATGGTAGTTCATGAGAAAATTAACTGTATTCTATTTTGTAAAGAATCATAGGGGAAATTTATTGGAAATGTAAATATTTTATTTGTATTGTATAATTTTTATTTGTATTGTATAATTTTATTTGTATTGTATAATTTTCCATTTGTATTGTATAATTTTCCATTTGTATTGTATAATTTTCCATTTGTATTGTATAATTTCTCATTTGTATTGTATGATTTTCCATTTGTATTGTAAATTTATAGAATAAAAATGGAAATTTTTAGAATACAAATGGAAATTTTTAGAATACAAATGGAAAAATATACAATAAAAATGGAAAAATATACAATAAAAATGGAAATTATAGAATACAAATAAAAATTATACAATACAAATGAAAAATTTTACAATACAAATGGAAAATTATACAAAACAAATGAGTAAATTATAGAATACAAATGGAAAATCATAGAATATAAATAAACATTATACAATACAAATGGAAAATTATACAATGCAAATGGAAAATTATACAATGCAAATGGAAAATTATAGAATATAAATGAAAAAAAATCGAATATTGCAACGTTTGACATGCCATACATTCCTTATATTTACATTTTACATGTTTAAATGCACCAAAAATATACTCAATGTTTGAATTTCTCGCTGTCCTATATCGTCATATTTTTATTAACGTCTCGGTAGCCTCATTGTGACCCCACTTTAGCGCAAGTTTCTCCATGTATATTTCTACGCGTGAGTATAGACAAAAATGGTTTTCAAATTAATTTCACAGTTGGCTTAGTAGAAAAACACAGCAAATGTACATGTAAATATAAAGCTATAATACTCTGTATTATCACATTAAGATATATTTAATACAGACATACGTTCTTCAAAAATAATACTTAATTCGCCTCTCATTAGCGAGTTTGTAATACACATGTTTTCCTTTTAGTATGTCTACCGATGAGAATTTGAAAAGCATTATAAACAAAGTTTATCTTCGGGAACTATTTCTCAAATTTAAAGAGGTAGGGGCTCCATCGGCCAAAATCGGCCCCAATATATGGAATTTTTAAAGTTAGTCCAAAAACTGGACTTTACTTATTTTTCACTATTTACAATTATTGTATTCCATAAATGGACAAACTTTGGAAAATGGAGTACTTATGACGTCATAATTATGACGTAAACTTTACGCAGTTTGGCATAAATCATCAAAATCTCATAATTTTGGCAATAAATTAATATAATCAAATAAAATACCTCTGCACACATGCACCAAAATAACCGTTTTTACAGTCAAGTAATTTTTAACAATTTTTTTAATTGTTGGTGATTGCTTTTCTGCATGATCCGCTTCTGACAACGCTGTTTTATAGTGCTTACGGGGGAGGAGGGGTGGCTTTAATAACTTTAAATAAACAAGGACAATAAGAAGATGATAATTCTTTTTATTTCTTGAGCCTTTTCGTAAAACATACCACTTTTAAATATTTATTACTTATAATGTTGCTATATGGCCGTTTCAACTTTACCTGATGATTCAAAATACCCGGAAATGGCCCGCAATACACTAAACACTTGATGTAAATGTAGCCCCCCTCAAGGTCGCTGAATCGAAGATCGACTCGATTTATAATGTAAATCTAACTTTTCATACAACTTCAGTGGCGTATATTTCTATCTCCTAATGTGTAGGCTAGTGAGAAGTCAGAGATTTAACCTGAGGTGCAAAGTGTGTGTAGGCAAGGAGAAGGTCGCCCCCTCTCTCGATAGGGATTGGGGGAACAGGAGGCGGGGGGGGGGGGGTTCGATGGGATCTTTTCTGCGAAGATATCTACAATTGTCATCGATAATTTGACAAGTGCAAATAATATTGTAGACATTTTTACAGTTTATAGCATGATATGAAGACTACGTAACAAAATGAGAACATTTAACTTAGTTTTACTCTCATTAGAAAATATGGAAATTTCCTTACTGAATAATCTTAATACGATCAATACATTTAATTTCCTTCTAACCCAAAAAATATATTTCCAGTTATATTAATTTCATTTCCTGCACTAATCATGGCCTCCTGTTGCTGTCGATGGTTTTGGGAGACATAAACACCATGTGAAGTTGAAGATGGAATATTTCTACTGAAACATAAATAAGGGAAATTGACGAGTCATACAGATATATATATATATATATTCCCTTCAAATATTCAAATATACGGCAGTATCAGAAAACTAGGTAATGTAAGGAAAAATATATGAACAAAATAAGAAAAGGACATCGGATCAAAGTTTCTTTATAGGTTGTCGACTTATTTATCATTAGATTAAAAAATAAATCGTATTATTACATTTTCAACAGTGAAATACTGTGATTTATCTATTGAATAAAAGTGATATTCTCTCATAGTGTGAAAGGATACCCAAAATGATATTCTCTCACAGTGTGAAAGGATATCAAAGTAAGTAAAAAATAATTTCTGGAATTTATTTCACGAGTGGGACAGGATTTTGTGATATTTTCACTCGTGCTTCGCACTCGTGAAAATATCACAAAATCCTGTCCCACTCGTGAAATAAATTCCATATTCATCTACAAAAAAATTGAATTTCCTCTATTAATCCCATATAAGTTTGTATTATAGATAGAGGATATTTAATGTCTTGTAGATGAATATGGAATATATTTCACGAGTGTACGAGTGCGAAGCACGAGTGAAAATATCAAAAAATCCCGTCTCACGAGTGAAATAAATTCCATATTCATCTACAAAACATTGAATTTTCTGTTTATCACATTTTCTTTGATTTCCCCTTTGACTCTGTTCATTACATTTTCTTTGATTTTCCCTTTGACTCTGTCTTATCGTTACACGGTGTCATAGGCAGTGACGTCATAGTTTTGCGGTTGAGACGTCATAGCTAAGCGATTGCGAGATTGAAAAACGTTGTAAACATGGATTTTTAACAACAAATTTAGAGAAACTTTGGCAGTTTTAATTTCTGTCAGGATGGTTCATTCTCTCTATCTTATAACTGACCAGGGAGTTTTTTAAAAAACACTCTTCGTGATGGGAAGGAAAATTGAGAGTTTTGCCGCACTTCTGATATTCTCACACTGTGAGAATACAATTTTGATATCCTTCCACACTGTGTCAGAATATCACTTTTATTCATTGAATAAATTACAGTATTTCACTGTTGAAAATGTAATAAATAAATATATTAATACAGTTTCGAGTTCTTTTAACTACAAAAATCATTCTCTCTTAACAACAAGCTTTGAAACTTGATTTCCTGAATTAATTTATCAGCTACTCAAGATTTAAACAAAATTGCAACATCCTGTATGAAAGTTCTCATGTTTCCTTCGATAAATTTGACAAGAGGGCAATTGAACTTTGTACCATTAAGGCTATTGATGCACGATAAAACAGTACAGGTTTTTGGTTGTCAAACCCTCTTTCCTTTTAATTTTATTTAAGTACCATGATTTTGTTGGTGTAACGAGAAGCTTTGTTTCACCCTTGATTATTGACATAATAAAATGAAATAATTATGTTACAGTTAAATTACACTAAAATATGCTTTTTTGAATATGCTTGTAAGGTAAATAGATTATTTAAACATGTCTATATAAAGTTAAATTTAATGAATAAATATAAATAATTAACATATATAGAAAAAGATAAAAACGCATATCTTGATTGCTCTACTACAATTGTTTCTAATCATGGTTGAAATAGTTTTGAAATAGTCCAGTCTTGTATTCCAACATATTTCAAATTGAAAACTACACCCTGTATTTCCTACAATATACATCGACTATTGCTTCCAAACTTTTTAATTACAACTTTACAGAGCCTGCATATTGAGCATCTGAAACATAATCCTCCATCGCGTTCATGTTCTGTTCTTCTTCCCCTTACAACTATATAGTCCTGACGGACACGTCATTACTGGTGACGTAAATATAGTTAATAATGAGGACCTCAAATCACTTATTTTTAAAGGGCCAACATTTATGAAACCCCGATCTTTCAACTGGTGTCATAATTTCCTATATATTTTGAATTCTGTGGAAGATTACGCCAGGCGGTGGACCATACATCAAAAAGAAGACCTTGACACTTTGTCAGAATGGATAAAATGTATCAGATGTTTGTTAAAATCACACATTAAGCGATTGAGGGGCAATTTAAAAACCATATATCCTTCTGTGTTCAATAATACAGAAGTGAAAAAAGATCAATATGTACTGGTCCCAGCTGAAAAAGCAGGTAACAGCATTGTCTTTGTTTGTAAGGCTCATTATTTGAACTGTATTTTAGAGGAACTGGGATTTAATTCTGTAAGTGGTAATCCAACTTCTACCCATGGACCTCTTTCTAAGGAAGAAATTCTTCAATATCATTTGTCAGTTTTGAATATTTTTAATATTCCCAAAAACCAAAATGAAATATGATCTACCAAGACTCTTTCTTTACTCCTCATTGAAATATTAACAAAAGTGAAGGAGAAAACTTCAGAAGTACTGTGCAACAATATATTCAAGAAGTGGTGTAAATCAGATGTGGATACTTAAAAATTCCAAGAAACATTTGGAAAATGTTAAATCACAAAATTTTACAATAATCAATAACATTCTTGTAAAAACGTACGAGTTTTCAACTTTATATACAACCATTCAACACAATGAATTCAAGTCCAGGATTTGGACATCATTGACAGTTGCTTTTTCAATAAAAATGAAACTCCTAAATTTACAGAATTATTTTTTTAAAAATTATTCTGATTGTACACACAAGTACTCTAAAGTTGATATTAAAAAGATTCTCGAGTTTCTGATTTACAATATCTATGAGAATTTTGGAGACCAGATCTTCAAAAAAATCTGTTGGAATTCCCATGGATACCAATTGTGCCCCCTTATTAGCAGATCTATTTTTGTATTGTTATGAAGAGAATATATTCAAAATTTTATACATGAAAAAGAAAAAGACAGAAAGAAAAAGAAATCTCTTTCTGTGGCCTTCAACTCGACATTCAGATATAACGACGACGTATTGTCAATTAACAATAGTTATTTTCATTCATATCTCAGCAATGTTAAGGAAGAAAATGAAAAATGCGATCTAAGTACCTTCTTAATATATATTATTTTAAAAAATCTTTGTAACAAAGTAACTGTATACATGTAGGAAAGGTAATTAGATATCCATAATGGATAGGTTATCAATTGTGTGTCACGTGACTGGTATAAAAATAGAATTGTTAAGCTGAATATAGAAAATGACGCTAGTGCAAAAGCATACGCATGTTTTTGGAGAAAAAAATTGTTACACATTAAAAAAGATGGCTACCCGAAAAGTGCTGGGAGCTAGTTTGAACCGTTTTGGCAATAATCGTTATTTTGCTGAAAATGCATACAATAGCTAAAAATTCCAACTTTGCTAAAATTCTGTCATGAATAAAAATAATGTTATGCTGACCAGAATCAGCTCCCAGCACTTTTTAAAATATAAATGATACTAGAAGGAGAGACACTGCTAGTAACTATCACGAACTATAATCCCTGAAAGTTTTACATTTATATCTCTTGTCGTTCTTGAGATTATCCGCGGACAAAATGTCATTTTGAAATCAGAAAATGGTCTGTAACTTGGCACCGGAAGTGAATTTCCAAATTTTCTCTCAGATAGATCAAGTTCATGTTATAACACATAATTCCTGAAAATTTCATGCTAATCCATCCAATAGTCTTTGAGAAATCGCTTGCACAAAATTAGAAAGTCAAAAAAATAATAAAAATAACTAAATACTCGTTGCAAGCAACGAGAGGTCTTCCGTCCGAGTAACCATCCTTAACTGTGATATTCTTTGAACGTAAATTTACATTTATATCTACTCGTTGTAAAGACACCTAAAAATTTAACATGGGTCTTTAACAAGATTTTTTATTTATTAAAAAAAAAAAATAAAAGAGCACAGAATTCACAAAGAGAAAAAAAATTCAACATAATTGATAAAGATGAAAACATAAATTTAAGCAAAAAATTCAGATATAGTCGGGATTAAACCAAAAATGGCTGCCTTAAAAGAGCTAGGTTCACTTTATGCATAAAATGGCCCTGTAGATATACCAATTAATTGACTAACACTTTATGTTCCATTTTAAACATCAAGATAAAGTAGAGACTTAGTGCTTTCATTTCCTATGAAAAAATTTCTTCTCAAAGCCAAGGTCTTGGAAAACAGGCTTCATGGAATTGCAATGTTCTTGAATTTTAAGGAAAACAAGTATATTTGAGTACTTTCACAGAAGAGAAATAATATGAGTGCACCCTCTGATCTAAAAAATAAAACAGATTTTGTAATCCTCAGAAATAGTTCCATCATTTAATAGTTACAGATTTAAGATCAGAGGTTACTCTCTATATTAAATATCGAAAAATAGCTTTAAAAATTGGCTGTTTTGTAGAATTTTTCAGGATATGAGGAAAATGACGCATTTCATGACGTCTTAATACATTGGCTAGCCAGAAAATTACGTCATTTTTGATAGATACGCAGTCATCAAAGGTCTAAACGATATTTAATGCATTGTCAACTAAACCCAAGCAGTTTCAGTTTTTCTGAAATTCACAGGGCCAAAAAAGGCCCTTAGTGAACCTTGTTCTTTAATATTGAAACCACTACACTAGCGCAATGTACCAGCCATCACCGATGTTTACCTTGCACTCATTCCCTGAAGTAACGAGTGTCAGGCAGGATAATTTTTTTTTTTATAGTGCGGAATTATAGGATGAAAACTAGCCAGCTAAATTTTGTGCAAGTACTAGTAGTATAAATTTAAACAGAGTTTGACCCTTAAGGACGCTACGCATAACTGAGATTCTAAGAGATCTGGTTTTGCCTGACTGATGCAGACACCATCAGAATGATATTGCTGGACTCCGTTTTCAATGTCTCATCCAAAGTATCCGCAACCTTCACTCCGAAGTGCCGAGAGCCAGGCAAAAGAGCAGTTGCAACCTATTTTTTATCGACATAGGTCAGTTGCGGTCGGGGTTAGAATCCACGATCTTCTGATCACTGAATAATCTTGTAATACCCGATGAATGGCATATGCTAGATATCTTAATGTCTGTGACATATACTTTATATCTCAATGTCTGTATTTTGTGTTCATTCTTTTTCTACATTTTTTAAAGATAACTTGATATTTATAGTATGTCGTGACTTCGCACAAAATATTCAAAGACATATTTGCTATTGTTACCCGTCTTCCTTGGAAGGCGGTATACAGAGTTGAAGTATTTTAAAGTCTTCGGACTATACACTTAATCTCTTTTATGTCTCTCACTATTTCCTAATACAAGCAGCTCACCGCAGCTTTGTTTTGCTCCGAATTTTATTTCAAATACGACAGGACAATTATATGTGAGAATGAAAATTGTCATTTATTCAATACAGTAAATCACGAAAAAATAAGTTTTACAAACAAGGGGGGAAATCAGCAAATACCAAACATTTTGAACATATAGATATATACATTTTACAAGATATGCACACATATGTTCTGATTTCCCCCATAGAAAATAGGTCACAAAGAAAACTTTAGTTCTGACTAGATACAACATAAACTTTATAAAAATTGGTATACGGCTTACAAAAAGCAAAAGATGGCGACAAATATGGCCAATATGTATATGGCATTACCAAAGACAAAGGATGTTCAAAAATTGTGATATTAACAAAAAACTCGTAAAAAATATACATCATGAACACAGACTTCAATATGCAAGGGATGTAACACTGTATATAATACAAAAATAAGAATCACATCAAAAACTTCAACCCTGAGTACAAATGAAAAACAAATAGGTGGAAATGAGAATGGGGAGGTGGTGGGCAATTAAAATTCCAAAGGTCTAAAAGCGTGTTCCTGTGATTGGTAGAAATTGCATGATGTAAAAAATTTCCAATTATTTCATTGGTTGAAATGCTTTGCAAGGCAAGGGAGATAACTTTCTGATGATCTTATTTTTGTACGTCTAAATAATTTTTCAAGATTTTCAATCGTAAAAACAATTGACAAAACAAACAGAGGAAAATGGCAGAAATTAATTCTAGCACGTTAGTTTTTATGTCAATTATTTAAAACGTTTCTATGTTTTCATTGTAAATGGAAATGATTTTTATTTCATGCAAGCTTTAGGGCTTGTGATTATTCTTTTTTCCTTTTGTTTTACACTGTCTTTCTAATCTCGACTGCAGGGTGGGAGTTTACGGAGACAGCATAACGTCTTGATAAACTTTCACATAGTAGGGCTAATGTCAGTGAAAGGCTAATGAAGAAATAAAAATCAAAGAAATGCTCAAGAATAGGTGTAAGCCTGTTGACTGTTAAAGGCTGTTGCGAAAGACGGCCAAGCTTTTTGAAAAAGCCCTACTTGTTTATATGAATGAATCAAATATAAAACATACCTTCAAACAAAGTTTTTTTTCTTATCTATTTTAGAGAATGAGTAAATTACTAGTTGCAGCAATTGATTTTGGAACAACATACTCAGGATTTGCATTTTCATTCGCGTATGACTACAAACATGATCCCCTCCAAATATATTTAAATCGATGGACAGCTGGCTCCGGTTTCCTCCAGTCCGAGAAAACACCAACTTGTGTTCTCTTTAGTCCAGATAGAAAATTTGATTCATTTGGATATGAGGCTGAAAACAAATACAGTGAACTAGCCCTAGAAAACAAGCACAGGCCGTGGTATTATTTCCGGCGATTTAAAATGGACCTGTACAATAAAGAGGTAATCAAATTAAAAAGAATTGATGCATCAACGAATAGAAAAGTTTTTTTTCAATGCAATTTTCATATATTTTTATTATTTTCACATTTAGGGCATTTCAAGAAGTCATAAAATTAAGGAAGATGGCGGAGAGAAAAGTATGGATGCATTAATAATTTTCAGTGCTTCCATAAAATACTTAAAAGAGAAAATGGTCGATAGGTGCAAACAGCAGGTCACAGGAATCGAAGAAGATGATATTCATTGGGTCCTAACAGTTCCAGCGATCTGGAGTGACCCAGCAAAGCAGTTCATGAGAGAGGCTGCAGTTCTTGTAGGTAAAATGATATATATATATATATATATATATATATATATATATATATATATATATATATATATATATATATATATATATATATATATATAACTTTTTGAAATTTGATATTAATTCCAAAATTCAATTTGCTTTCAAATTTAAACCATTAATCCGATTTTTTTTGACTGGTTTTATTAGATATTTAAAACCCTAATTCATCTCATTTACAAAACAAAAAATATTTTTACATTTTTTCGGGAAGAAAATTAAGAAAAAAAATTGTATATATTTTTATAATTCATGAATAGAAATCTTAGCGCGTATATTAGTGTGTCGGCACACTGTGTATATACCTGGTACATGTATCTGTGTTTTGTTTCTGTTTGTTTTTCTTTGCTTCTTTTCTTCCAAGCAATCACTTTCACTTCCGCTGACACTTATGCGCTTTCTTTATTGAAAGGCAGGAATTCCCTCTACTAGACTGAAAATAGCTCTGGAACCAGAGGCAGCATCACTCAACTGTAAATATTTGCCGATTGAAAAAAATGGAAACATCTTTAAACCTTTGTCTAAATACATGGTTATTGATGCAGGGGGTACGTTCCTTATTTTCTATTCCTTTTCTTTCTTTCTTTTTCTGGTGGCGATACTTTATTTATTTCTTTGATCAATGATGCAGACTGGATGACTTGTTTACTCTGTGCTATGCAGTGCACAAATAAGATTGTCTCTTTCTGATTTTCATGGGAGAAGTGACTTATTATAAAATTATCCCTTTATTAAATGTTATAAATATCTTATCATTTATTAAATATAAAATATATTTTTACTCTACGTATGTACAATTTCTAAAACGAGGTAAATTATTGACAAACAAGTTGATGAAACAAAAATATCAGCAGTCTCGTTTAAAGTCATCATTTCGTAAGTTCTATGGTCGATACAATGACCTTGTCAGCAAGTACAATTTATCATTGAGTCAAATGATGACTAACGTTTTTCATACTAATTGTTGGGCCATTATTAACACACTGAATTGTCGACGGATTTTTCCGTTATTTCCCAATCATCACAAGGAGCACACGGTGGGTGTGACCGGTCGGCAGGGGATGCTCACTCCTCCACGGCACCTGATCCCACCTCTGATGCTTTGGAGGTCCGTGTTTGCTCTGCTCCTATTTTGTATTGTTTTAATGAACTTTTGAGCTTGAATACTGTTCGTTATCTCCATATATTTCATTCCATCAAGCATAATGTTATATAAAAAATTTACATTCTGATCTACTATGCTCTAAATATGCCTTCGATTAAAATGGAAGTTCTCGATTTTTCAGAAAATTTAGAGTAATTTGTATTGCAAAATATTTTACTTAACAAATTGCGAAACATAGTCAAGAATCCACGTGTTCACCATTTTATTTGTTGGCCTAAAATTGTCAAAGCTGACTGAGGTTTTGTGATTTCATTTGCTTTTTCATTTTAAAATTAACAAATAGAAAAATGGAACAGTCACATGTTTTGGCATTGTTTGATAAAAGAAGTACCAAATATCAAACAATAATAATAATTAGACAAGTATTACAAACACTTTTTTAGGGTAAAGCTGATATAAATTCTTAAAAACGCAACATTTCATCCATGTAGGACTTGTTTCATACAAACTTTAGCCGTATTCCTTCATATTTCTTTCAGAACCTTGTCTTATTGTAACGATATATACCCCCTAAAACGGTAGCTCATCGGTAAAGCGCTCGCTGCGTGATCTGGAGGTCGTGAGTTCAGATCTCGGCCGAGATTGACCTAAGTCGATAAAAATGGGTAGCAACTGTTCCTTTGAAGTGAAAGTTGCGTGTCCTTCGATTGAGATCTTAAAAATAGAGGCCCTTTGGCACGGCAGGCTTTGGCACGATAAAGATCCCTCACTGCTCAATGGCCCTGAGTGCCGAGAAAAGGTCAAAATTTGAAGCACTTTATCGATATATGGTGACTTCTCTATTTGAGTGAAAAATTCTGGAATGGGACGTTAAACAACACACAATCAATCAATCAATATAACCCATAGCGCTCGTTACACTGGGTTGGTTATCGACTTTTGCACATCTTCGATGGTAAAGCAATAGGAGAACTCGTGACTTGATCAAAACGTATCAAAACTATAACAGATATAACAGTTATAATGATATTTATGAATTATCATTGTTCTGAGTAACAAATGTGAAATAAAAGCAAGTTTGGAAGAAAAACATTTGTTGCATGTGTATATTTTTAAGTATGCCAACCCATTCAGAATAAACTTGAAATAATAAGCAGTAAAACTCTTTTTTTTTGAGTGAAAAATTC
Source organism: Saccostrea echinata (assembly GCF_033153115.1). Classification (NCBI taxonomy): domain Eukaryota; kingdom Metazoa; phylum Mollusca; class Bivalvia; order Ostreida; family Ostreidae; genus Saccostrea; species Saccostrea echinata. Next base: position 16,281,236 of record NW_026889777.1, read on the forward strand.
TGGAATGGGACGTTAAACAACACACAATCAATCAATCAATATAACCCATAGCGCTCGTTACACTGGGTTGGTTATCGACTTTTGCACATCTTCGATGGTAAAGCAATAGGAGAACTCGTGACTTGATCAAAACGTATCAAAACTATAACAGATATAACAGTTATAATGATATTTATGAATTATCATTGTTCTGAGTAACAAATGTGAAATAAAAGCAAGTTTGGAAGAAAAACATTTGTTGCATGTGTATATTTTTAAGTATGCCAACCCATTCAGAATAAACTTGAAATAATAAGCAGTAAAACTCTTAAGTACAATCTGAAATTATTTATCATTAGAATGGAACAGAAAACCAGCGTCTTTGCTGTGCATGTCCACAATCACCTGATGCTTGTCGGAAAAATGGGTTGTTACAACGCGAAATGTAATAACAACGCAAAATGTAATAAACCGGGATTATTACATTTTGCGTTTTAACATTTAGCGTTGGGATTAATCCATAATGTAATAATGAAATTTTTGGTTGATACATTTTGCGTTAGTTAAATTTTGCGTTGAGGACTACGCAAAATATTATATAACAAAATGTAATAAAACAAAATATAATTTTTTGTATTGTATTCAACGCGAAACATCACAAAATTGATTTAAACATATAACAATGGGGAACTCACTTTACGAAATAGACAGACAGACCTATGACTATGAGACAAACGTTACGGGTTTTACAGACATTACTAAATCTAATTGTATATTTTTTAAACTCTGCCTCTAACATTTTTATTAAATACTTATAAAACATTAAATTTATCTTAACTTTGATTGACATGTCTATTTATAAATCAGTCTGTATTATATATCCGTCACTGAGATTCTTAATTACAAATGATTGACCATGGGTCCATTAAAAACTCTTCATATGCTTGTATAGAGGGGTAAACAAAACATTTGTGGACTAGAGCCATAAAGTTAAACCCGCTTTAGGTACATCAATGAATTTTAACAAATTTAGTTGACATCATCTTTTCTATCTATATAGAATAAACCATAAATCATAAGTTTTATTTTTTAATATTTTGTTAATGTTTTTGTAAGCAATGGTATGTCTAGGCAGTGCAAACTCAAATATGACGTTTTTCCCACCTGAGTGCAATTGAGAAAATTTCTTTTGATATGAGCATTTGTCTTAAAGGTGCTTGGGCACAGATTTGAAGTTAATATTTTCTCAAGTTTTCAGTATAATATCATGACTTATATGTTGCTAAAGCATTTCAAACGGAATTAAAATAAAAAACTTATTTTATCTGGAAATTATTGAAACTACAATTTTCGGGACGCGTTTGATTGATACATACTAGCACTTTCATAAGGCAAACTTTATCCTTAATACTTAAGAAAAGTAAAAAAAAATTTTTGTGTATTAATGAAATATATTCAAACTATAGTCCAGAAAATTCAGAGTAGAAATGTAAGAAAGCAAAACTAATTCACCAGTATTGTCAGTCCGTGCTCAGTGATGTTTGCAGAGATTAAAAAATTGAACACACCAGGTGAAACGTAAACATTAAAGGCAGAGATTTTTTACCGGGTGGTACATATATTCCAGGTGAGGGAGGGGCTTATTTTGTACAGGTGTGAATGCCTTGAGGGCTAGCAGTCTACCTGTGGTCATTTGTCTCCTAATCCCTATACACAGGAAGTGAATTAATACACAGTAGAGTAACCAAGAAATCAAACTTTACCTGTGTTGACATTTTCAGATGATTTTAAATTAGAAATAAAAAGTTGTAAATTAAGTTTTATCTCAATATTTCTTATTAATTTGTAATTGAATGTGTGTCAAAGCATCCTCACCCATTAAAAAAAATATTATTATTCAAAGTATTTTTTGAGCTTTGAAAAAAGTTATACCAAATTTTGATATATATTATCATAAAGAATATCATAATTATTTCAAATACTAAAGGTGTGTATGTATATATATTATTAAGCTAAAGATACCATAGTAATACAGCTTCTCTATTGTTTATACCATGTGTGGTAAATATCAAAGGATCAAAAGTTCATTTGAAGGTCACCACGAGTGCCAAACAAGGTGTACAGGGTATACACAGAGACTAGTAAGTAAATGTCAATCAAATTCTAGCACCCAATGTTGTACCTGAATGCACTTGATTGACAGGGGAACACAGACCAGGTATTTTTGAAGGCGGTGCTTAAAATCTCTGCCTTTAACAATAACAGAGTTCGTGCCCTGTTTACAAAAACAGTTTACGTTTCACGGGTGTGTTCAATTTGTTAAACTCTGCACACATCACTGACCACGGACTAGTGAATTGGTTTTGCTTTCTCATATTTCTACTATTTATTTTCTGTATTATAGTTTAATATTTTTCTTTAATGCACAACAAAATTTCTACTTTTCTTAAGTATTAAGGATAAAGTTTACTTTGTGAAAGTCCATAGATGTGTCAATCAAACGCGTCCCGAAATTTGTAGTTCCAATAATTTCCAGATAAAATAAGTTTTTTTTTTATTTTATTTCCATGTGAAATGCTATAAAAACATATAAGTCATGATATTATACCGAAATTTTGAGAAAATATTAACTTCAAATCTGTGTCCAAGCACCTTTAAAAATCCTGTTATTTCAGGCATGTGGTACGACACAATTGTTCCGTAAAATTTGCAATTTTTACCCAATTCTGTAAGTTCTATGAAATTTTATACGGAGTTTCAAAAAAAATTAAGGGTTTGAAAATGACGTCAAAAAGGGGGAGGGGTTCCTTTTTCCAGTATTCTATAAAGTTTTGCACCTGGAAAAACTGGTATAGACTTAGGGAATATTTAAACGGGCTACAGAAAAATAAAATTCTTTGACTGTATTCTTTGTTCGTACTGTCTGTGAATACAATTGTCAGGCAGATTCCCTGGCAAGACACAAGGGTATTGTAATGTAAAAAAAAAAACAACAACTTTTATTGTCCACTTAAAGGTGCTTAGACACAGATTTGAACTTAATACTTTCTCAAATTTTCTGTATAATATCACGACTTATATATTGCAATAGCATTTCACACGAAAATATAATTAAAAACTTATTTTATCTGGAAATTATTGGAACTACGAATTCCGGGACGCGTTTGATTAACACATCTTTGTACTTACACAATTTTAACTTTATCGTTAATATATAAGGAAGGAAGCGATTTTGTTATGTATTAATGAAAAATGTTACATCTATAATCCAGAAAATTCAGAGTAGAAATGTTCGAAAGCAAAACCAACTCACTAGCATTGTCAGTCCGTGCTCTGTGATGTGTGCAGAGTTTAACAAATTGGACACACCCGTGAAACGTAAACTGGTTTTGTGAACAGGGCACGAGCTCTGTTATTGTTAATGTTAACGATTCATCTGGTCTGTTCAATTGTTAAACTCTGCACACATCACTGAGCACGGACTGGGAGTGGATTTTTCTTTCGAACATTTCTACTCTGAATTTTCTGGGTTATAGTTTAAATATTTTTCATTAATACACAATAAAATTGCCACGTTTCTTAAGTATTAAGAATAAAATTTAAAGATGTGAAAGCGCAAGGATGTGTCAATCCAACGCGTCCAGAAATTTGAAGTTTTAATAACTTCGAGATGAAATAATATTTTTATTATATTTTAGTATAAAATGCTATAACAACAAATAAGTCATGAAATTATACAGAAAATTTCAGAAAATATTAACTTCAAATCTGTGTCCAAGCATCTTTAAATGTCTAAAAGATGATGCTCGTTCTCCGTATCATTGAAATAAGCGCCGGTGTTCTGAACTTGACACACACTACATTTTATTACGAATTTTCTAGCTAACAACAAATTACAAATGCCCGTGACATCTTTCATAGTTTCTAATTTTCGTTTGTGTTTTTTTTTCAACAAAAAAAAATTTCAATTGTTTTTTTTTTTTTTTGGGTATAATTGGATAGGAATTTAAGTTTGTTCACAGGAAGTGCTGCACCCTCTTTCATAGGGGAGATAATTGAGAATTCGTGAAAATTTGGGGGTATCTTTTAAAAATCTTCTTCTCAAGAACCCCTGGACAAGAAAAAAAGGTGAATCTTAAATGAAAGCTTTAATTACATACTCTAGATTCAAGTTTGTTTGTATCATAACCCTGAGGTAAAGCAAGCCACAAGAGGGGGTCAAAGTTTTACATAGGAAAATATAGGAAATGTCTTTAAAAATCTTCTCCAAGAACAAGCGATGTCATGATTATTCATATTACAATAGACGTATCTGCAGGTAGTGTAGATTCAAATTATTCCAATCGTGACCCATGGGAGTAGGGCAGGGCCACAGCTGAGCGTCAAAGTTAATCATTGGAATATAAAGGAAATATCTTTAAAATTTTCTTCTCAAGAACAGCTAAGCCATAATAAGTCATATTAATACAGAAGTATCCTCAGGTAGTGTAGATTCAAGTTTGTTCAAATCATGACCCCCGGGGGTAAGGCGGGACCAGAATAGTGTGTCAAAGTTTTACATAGGAATATATAAATGTAATGGTTTAGGGGGATTTGAGTAAAACGCATTGAAGACCTCAAATAATGGAATAACCTAACAACACTTGGAATGGACTAGCCAAGCCAAAGAGTATATAAGGCAAAGTTTGGGAATGTCAGGCATTCAGAAGCTAGCTGAAGAAGTTGGATGTTGAGTCTGCAATAAACAAGTTAAGGTATTCCATCCCAAATAGCAGCAGATTTAATGAATAAATAACAGATATGAAGGTGGTGATAACTCAGCATATTTAGACATGATACCCATTTATTAATATTAGCATGTAAGGGTGGGATGTGTCCTTATTTATGACCTTGAATTTGGTAAGTTATCTTCTTGTTCTGTTTTCTTATATTCTTCGTCTGTTTTGAATTAATCACCAAAAACAATTTAAAAAAGACTTATCTGGTAAAAAAAAAAAATCCTTTTCAATTGTCATTCTATTTCTAATGTTTTAATGCATCTTTCCGCCACAGTTTTTATTGATATTCTTATTATTTGATTTTTAAAAAAAAAAAAAAACACTTGTCCCCATAGACTTTTATGCAGTCTTTGTTAATTAATCACTTCTTATTTAATTACATTTTTGAACTTTCTCTTTGAAAATCCCTTCACTACTGGAAAATGCTTTACGTTAATATTGGAGTATTATTTACGTGATGGGCATTTAAAGATACAAAATTTGGTCCTATTAGGGATGGCAAACCTTGAGGGTAAGAGCAAAATAAATGTATAAATGTTGTAAAGACCAGTGGCAAGTATCCTAAGGAATTGATGTTAAATTCTGGGTGTAGTAAATTTGAAGAAGATTGAGACAACTGGTTCTTATCTATCAATGGGAACCTAGGGGAGATACAAGGTGCAAATAGTGCCTTACCCAGTCCCCATCTCTAGATAAGAGAAAATTAAAGAATTGTGTTATATACCCTTAGACAGAGCTGTCTTAATAATCATTCTAATCATTAAGTCAGACAGAGTAAAAGGAAAACCTATATATCCCTTGTAAGAACCTGATCATACAATTACATAGGAAATATCTTTGAAATCTTCTCAAGAACAACTAAGCCCATATTAGTCATATTTATACAGAAGCAACCTTAGGTATTGTAGAATCAAGTTTGTTCAAATAATGACCCCCAAGGGGTTGTGGGCACAAAAGATAGTCAAAGCTTTGCACAAGAATATATAGGAATCATTTTGAAAAAAAATCTTTTGCTCAAGAAAAGTTAAGCCATGATAAGTCATATTATTATAGAAGCATCCTCAGGTAGCGTAGATTCAAACATGTTCAAATTAAGGATGGGTAGGGTGAGGCCACAATGAGCAATCAGAGTTTTACATAGGAAAACATCGAGAGAGAAAAAATCGTTAAAATTCTTCTGTTTAAGAACAGCAAAGCCATGATTAGTAATATTGAAATAGAAGCATCCTGAGGTAGTGTAAATTTAAGTTTGCCACCCCCTCCCTTAAAACTTTTCAATACTGAACTGTTTTCTGCTTCTTCCTAGCCAGTGTGCAATAAAACTACTATTACTCAAACTAGGCAGACCATTGTAGAAAATGTAAATGATGGTTTAACCTGTGTCATCTTTCAGAGTAACCAATGAACTCGTCCAAGTATGCATTGACGGCCGTTGTAAAACTTACCTTATCTGAATATTATAAAATCTAAACACTATCAAAACAGATTACATGTGGGGTATTTGTGATAAATGGATGTCTCCATTTAAAGCTCAATGCTACATACAGTAAACGATTTAAGACCATAAAGTTAAATTTTAATTTAAAAATTACATGTTTCAAGATGGAACAAATCTTTTCTGTAATTATACGTGTTTAATTAAAACCAAGAAACTTTTTTTAACAAACACAGAGCTATGGTCCAGGTATTGTGGTCCTTTTTGAGGGACAGCAATTTATTATTTTATTATATGAAATATAATGTAAGCATAAGGTAATAATGTAAATATGTCGTGGATGTCGTTACGCGTTTTGACCAGATTTTTACATCTTCGATTTTTGCAGCTAATAACGCACAGATAAAGCTGCCTTTGTTTGTTAAAAAATATAAGCTGAAAATAATTAAATATGATAAGATATATCTGTGATTACTATCAATTACTAAAGCTTTTTTTATTGTCTCTACTGCCTTTCGTACCAATATAATATGCTCCTTACTTGTGCCTGAACCCTGCAAATTTTGCATACTTATTTTAAGGCATGTGAAGAATTTCCACAGTTTTGCTGCGGTTTGACTGTTCACTGTAAGACAAATGCTCGCAAAATTAAGAAACGTTTTCTTCGTATTTCAATTAGATTGTTATTTTGCCATTCATTAGTTGGATTTTTATGCAGTTATTGACCAGGTGGACAACAGGAAGTTCCCAAGGGTTGTGTACCATAATACACAAATTGAAACCCCAATATGTTATATGAAAATCAGTTCATATATATTACCTATAAAAACCTAATGACCTTTTGTTTTCTTGGTAACATGTTCTATGTAAATACCAGGGTAACATGTAGGAAAAAAGTAGGAAAAAATAGCAAACAGTATTGTTCTAAACTTCTCAAAAGACCATCAAACAAGACTGTAAATAGAGCATGACACTTAACATCAGTACATACAGAACTTTGATTACTGCAAAAGTGAAAGTGCCTAAATTCTCGTGAATGCTTCATCCGATTTGAAGACGATTATTTTTTGGCAAATGTGGATGTACCTCCTTGAAGCACAATAAAAGTTTGTGGAAAACAAACCTGAAAACAGTCTAGTTTCATGAATATCCGGCTTCTTTAGAATTCCGTACCCCCCTCCTCCCCCCCCCCCCCCGTTATAGCTATAATGTATCGAAGTTTAACATTTCCCTCCGAAAATTAATGACAAATTAAACAATTTGTTGACCCCAAACTGTTAAATTATTCCTGTTACCTACAACTCAAATTACAATATCGTATAAACTAAATACAATTTACATCTGATCTAAGAAATCCGGCCTAATCAAAAGTCAAACTTCGCCATCGGTGCGTCTAATCTACTTCGAAACTACAAACCTCAATAGTTTTGCTTGAAATCAAACTTATTTAATTTCAGAAATTAAAACATTACCACAATTTTACTTTCTAAAATTTTCGATGAACTTAACTTTTAATCGATTCTTCGACAAAGGTGGTAGTAAACAACTTATTATTAGACTATATACGAATGGACCTAAACTATCCGGAATGATAGCTTATGACTAAGGGTGAATATTATGTATCCGAATGTACGTAAATAAGCCGGTGTGACGTTGAATATTGACCCGAGTTGAAAATTGACCCGGAGTTTGAATATTGAACCATGCAGAGGTGCTTTTCCTCCGTTGAAAATTGAGACCAAAAGCAGTTGAATTTATACCTGGGGTCATTTTTCAACAGCTTCTTAATTTTTATCGGATCTCTGATGACCTCAACACGTTGAAAATTGATCCTGTTGAATATTGACCCCCACTACAGCAATTAAACACTTTTTGAATTGGGACGTTGTTTTACGGGATTTATCAGCATCATTATATTTATATTTCGGTTTCAAAGAACAAGTCTCAATAAGACTTATCTGTGGTCCCCGGTTACTCATCAAATTTTGAACCTTTATTAAAAACCTTAAGAATTAAGTTATATTATTAATTGATGTCTTTATTATTTGAGTCAACATCTGAAAATGTCAAACAATAAATATAAACAACATACGCAGTGCGTTTTGAAGGTGGGGTCCCTTGATTTTTGTGAATATCAAAAGAAATCGATGACAGGTGCACACTTCAAAGCTTTCGTAAACACCGAGCACAGGTTTGTTCAGAGTCGAGTTCGAAATATAATGTGTATATTACATGTATAAATGTTGAGTGGAAATATCTTTGTTGAACAAACCTGTGCTCTATGTTTTCTAATTAAAAGTTTTGTGATTTTGAATCTCTTCGCTGACTTCATTTACATGCGATTAACCTTTTATGACCTGTTTAGAATCATAACAAGGCACGTGAATTTGTATCGTCATGGGTAAATGCCCCCCAGTAAACGTGCTAGCTCGCAGTTGAAACGTATTCAGTTTTATATCGGTCAGCACATAGTTGTCATCTTATAACATAGCGATTTATTGCCAAAATAATGTATATAGAAAATTTTATTTGTCAGTGATTTTGAAGCTTGAACAAATAATTGTTTGCAAGAAAAATGTCAACAATATTTCTTTCTAAGAATGTCTCCCTTTTGAGCAATATTTTATCTTAAGGCTAAAAGTCCGTTATTTGTTTCGTCGTGAAATTTATTAAATCATGCATTTTTCCCCCGTGAATATTATTAATTTCTAGCTCTTAATCTTACCATGCAAAACACTCTAAACGTATAATAAGTACAAAAATTCTGTAAACCAAATATTATTCGCGTCATCTTTTATTCGCGATTCTTCAGTTTGAAATCAATCCACGACGATTAATTTTCGTGACTGAGGAAACATTCTCTACAAATACAAAGCAAAATAAATGGTTCGCGGCGATTAATATTCGCGAGTTAAAGTAGGTCGCGAACCTCGCGGAAATTTCTCGCTAGCGAATAAAAGTCGGTTTTACAGTACCTAGAAATAACAGCGCAACACCTCTTCCTAAAAAGGAACGTAAATAAATTATACATTGTATATGATATAAAAGAATAAAATAAATAAATGATGCAAAGTTATAAACAATGTTTTCTTATTTTGATTGTAAAATTACTTAATTTTTGTGTGCAATGTGTACTTTGAAGTATCTTCTTTTGATAGTATCTAATTTAAATGTCTCCGCCCATTTCCATGTAATTGAGAAACCGCAGTCTGTTCGAGGGAAAATATTCCGGATTTTTTTTTTAGTGTGATAGGTGTTAAAAATTGGCATAAATTTTTGTATGTTAAATGATTCATCATAAATACAAGATGCTTTCATGAAAAATACTCCGTTATACAAAATGAAATACAGTATTGCAATATCTATCCGGTAAATTAAGGGTGAAAAGAGGGACCACAATACTATACTTAAGTGGACAACTCCTTTTCCCTTTTCAAGAACAATAGAAATAAGCCTATCATCCCGAGTATAAATTACATTTCTTATCAGTACACAATTTCACCTACCGGGGTATTTTCTTGAATGACAACCTTACTTTTGAAATTACTTTCTAAAATTCATAGCATCCATAAATAATTACAAATCTATGAGAAAGCCATAAAACCAAAAACCCTAAAAATTCCAGAGTTGGGATCTGGTGTCTAGAAAGTGAGCCCTATATATTGATCAGGTGGGCAAAATATTCCATCTAGTCAAATTCAGTATAAAACAAAAGCAAAAACCCAACAGTTAGTATGAAACACATGGACCACAATAAATCCAATGATAGGTTACATTTTTGAAAAATGGTCACTATAGCTACCATAGCATTAAAATTATGCTGACTTTAAACAATGCTGGTAAAATCCCTGTAACAAACTTACATGTTTCTGTCGGTAACCTCTCTCGGCTTAAAGAGACACCGCGTCGAAAAAACCGGAAATGTCGGATGACCGAGGATTTTGAGATAATCTTCAAAAAAAGATGATCAGAACTTATTACTCACTTTTGATTCCTCCAATTCAATGTTGTTTACAAGTTTCACGGTAAAAATAAAAGACACATGACCTTGACATTGTTGACATTGACGATAACAACCACGCCATAGATACAACTTTTCTTTTTCCGGCACTTACATTTTGCAGTCTTTTCCTGCTTTTACCGTGCAGTTAAGATCTCAAAACTTCGTCATATTCATATTTCTCATAGATCTTTAGCTTTATGATACAATGCTTTTAAAAGAAACACGTGCACATGATATTGACTTACTGTGTAACTTTAAAAAATTGATTGTACTCGGAGCATAAACTTTAAAATGGAATACGTTGGGATACGTAAACACCATATTATGGCGTGTAAAACGTTATACTTTTTTGTTATTTTTTTACTCAAAGATTTTTTTTATTCGTATTCTAAAATATATCTTTCCTATTCTATAAAATGTTATTCCTATTCGAATAGTTGTTATTCCTATTCTATCAAATGCGATTCCTCTTCGATAAATTGTTATTTCTTTTCGATAAATTGCTATTCCTATTACAAAAAAATATGATAATTTGATTCCTATTCCAAAATATATCGTTCATATTCGAAAAATGTGTTTCCTATTCGATAACATGCTATTCATATTTGGAGACATGTGATTTCTATTCGATAATTTTATTTGTCATTCCTATTCGATTATTTATTCTTTCTTGTTCGATTGTTATTGATTTATATACAATAAATTTGTTGTTGCTATTCGAAAACATATCTATTTCTATTTGAAAAAATACGATTCCTATTCGATAGTCTTCCTATTCTTCCTATTCTTATTCGACAATTTTTCTTTCCTATTCGATGTTTTCTTATTCTTTTTTAATAATTGAATTCTGGGAAATATGACAACAAATAGAAGAGGTTGTAAACTCAATTCATATTGGTTTTAAAAGTGAAAGTATGTCTTGGCGGGAATATTTGACAGTTGTGGAAATATGAAGCAAAATTTCCTACGTTTTTGTTATCCAATGGGCAGAGTCGTTACAGTGGAACAGTTCATATTACCCAGAATGCAATTATTGACTAAAAGAATAAGAACCAAAAAAAAGTCGCATAAGAATTATCAATTTATCGAATAAGACAAGATTATCGAATAGGAATTGTATGTTTTCGAATAGGATTGATGTTTTTCAATAGGAAAAAACATGTTTATCTAATATAAATCATTTACTTATCGAATAGGAATAATAACTTATCGGATAAGAATGGTGAGTCAAATAGAAATAACATTTTTTTGCATAAGAAAAACAATTTAACATACAGGAATCACATTTTATCTAATAGGAATGATAAGTTTTAGAATACGAAATACAAAATTTTTGAATAGGAATGAAGCAAAGATACTTTGTCAACTTAATGACAAAAACTTACCATAGACAGGTTTCCATGTAGACGTAAATTATTTAGCATACATGTCAACAATGACATCAAGTCAACAAAAAGAGTTGACAAGACATTATTAACTGATAAGTGGTCGCAATACTTTGCCACCATTATGGCATGATTGTAATTATGCATTGTATCTATATGGCAACAGGACAGCAAAGGTACATATCTATGTAAATAGGGATCTGACATATAGTGCCGGGATTGGTTTTTCTCTTTACCAAAAGCTTGTCAAATTCCGTTCCTGATAATGACTTTAGGCTAAATGAATGTTATAATTTGTTTTTCATAAATCTTTAATTCAGTAGTAGAGGTAGGAGGAAACCTTTCATAGACATTGACTATGTAGCAGGATATTGTCAACGCATTTTTAGTATGTTATATCGAAATGTAATATGATATTTTACTTTACTTCTCATTGTAAATAATGGTAATGTCTACAGTCTCTATTCTATTCTTGACGTGTGTTTATTTTACAACACATTTCCGTGGATATAATAAACATATGCCATTAATGTATGCAAATTACATAAATGAAATCTAAGGGAGTGCAGTTACTGATATGTAGCCCCACTGTTTCAAAACTTAAGATCTGAGTTTAGAACATTGTCTCAAAACAAAAGTACATGTATGTACATGTTTTCTAAATATATTACGCTCAAATAATACATAATAACAAGACAAGCCGTAGAACATGTAGTACAGACGAAATAAAAGCAATGGGATTAAATTCTAAAGAATATATACAATTGACAGCCTATTGCAGTCGAGAATACCTGTATCGAGTAACACAGAGTGAGTTATTCTTGTCCTCGAAGAAAGTGTCCTATACTGAGGTATAGTTCCGCTTGACTGTGTTTGTTACATTGTAATGTTACGACTTCCTCTCTCTTTAATGTTTATTATATCAAGAATCGACATGCATAAAAGATAGATATTTGAAGGAAAATACACAATCTTATTAAAAACATTTAACGACCACGGACCTAATTCATTTCTGCAATAGATTTTTTATTCAAATTTTAATATGAGGTAAAGTGACATGTTGAGTTAAAATCAATAAAAAAAAATCATATGGTCATCGATGTAGATTTTTAATGGGGAGTGTTTCAAAAGTTGGCGGTGGAAATTGATAATTACTATAGGAAGTAATGGAAATTTGCCAGTGTAGGGTATAAGAGTGATCATTGAAAAATTCTGCAATAGAATTTTTATTCATATTAAAGGACAAGGTTAACAAGACAATTTACCAGCAAATTATGCCATTATGCCAAAAAATAAATGGGTCATCAGCTTAGATTTTCCAATGGGCTTGTCAAACTCAGGTATAGGGCACGTTTTGGGGAAAATTTTCAATGAAAATACCTTGTCCAATAAATCATTTATAAATAAAATCAACAATAATATTCAAAAAAGTAGTCTCGTACTATTACATAATATGTTTGTGATCCAAAAAGACTGTAGCTAAGCTCGAAATGAACAATTACCATTTCCTTTCATAGAAATCACTTTCAAGGGTTCGGCGGCAAAGGCCATTTCATGTATTCTAGATTTTCCATGCAAGTTCTTCACATCAACACCGAAATGTTTTGCATGTTTCATCTGCCATTTGTAATCAACTCACACAAATAATTTTTTAGAATAACTACATCTTCTATTGTGCATGTAACTGTGTCCTCTTCACCATTTATCTCATCTTTAAAGCTCCTTGAGAGTTCTTCATCATCTGTCCCAGCATTGAAGCTGTCTTGCATTGCTTGGTTTTTCTCCTTGTCAAATACATTATTAGAAAAATCTTGATTTGGTTGTTCATCTTCTTTAGAAACTTCAGTTTATTAGTCTTTGTAATAAAGGATGGTGTCATCAGTGTCACGTGAAGACTCCTCTCCTGGAATCAGAGGATCTATATTTTATCATCTTCTTTAGAAACTTCAGTTTCTTAGTCTTTGTAATAAAGGATGATGTCATCAGTGTCACGTGAAGACTCCTCTCCTGGAATCAGAGGTTCTATATTTTTTTTCAGTCTGCGGCCGTTAACAGCTCCGTTCAAGGTGTAAAAACATATGCCGTTTTTCTGTACTTTCATATTAGTTATTAGGTATGACCCTAGACAGTTCTTTTCAAATTTTCCACCTTTTCTGCCGATTTTTCTTGCATTGTGAAGAACACTTTCTCCTTTCTTAAATCTTTCGTTAGAAACACTCTTGTCATGCTACTTCTTTTCTTTTTCTTTTTCTGTGCTCCATATATCCTTCTTTTGGTCCTTTTTCTTGCCTCTGTTCAGTCAGGAACGCTTCAATTCTGCACGTCGTTTGAATGCAAGGTTTTCGTCTTCTACCTGCGTACTAGAACTATCAGTGTCAGGAATATCAGGTTCTACAGGTAACCTTGCCTGTCGTCCATAAGCTAAAGAAAACGGATGCATTTGAGTGGAGACGTGTTTTAAAAAAGCTGTTCTGTATGCAAAAAGTACCTTTGACATGTGTTCATCCCAGTCATTACTTTTCAAGTTAACAACGTTGAATAGCATAGTGGAAAGAGTTCCGTTGAACTTCTCTGTTTGACCACCACTTTATGGGTGGTAAACTGTTGCAACTCTGTGCTCTATTCCCATTCGTTCGCAAAGGCAATCATTTATTTTGTTACAAAACTCTCTGCCTTGGTCGGTAATAAGTATATTTGGTACGCCATGGGTGCAGACAAATTTGATGAAAATGCTCATTACTGATACCGCACTGTTTTTCAGGAATACCTTCTGCTTCAACCAATTTCGTCAGGTAGTCAGTTAGAACTACTATATAACGATTACCTGAAATGAATTAAACTACATTAAAACATTCATCAAATTTAGTGCTTGACGGTACATGGCGAATATAACACTATTGCAGAAGGAAAATGTGAACGTTAGGTTTGTATCTTCCACAATAACATGATGTACCGGTAATTGTTGAACCTGTTGATTTTGTTTATGTTCTGAAAGACGATAATACTCATATAAATATGCAAACATCTTTTGTTCCTCATTATGAAAATTGACTTTTTATAAATTTTTTTCTTTCAATTAGATCTTATCATAAGTTGCTCGCGGATCGTGGACTTGTTACTGGTATTGGAGTTCTTTAAAACTTCCATCGATACAAACTGAACTAAATTCTACACCGATCCGTTTAGCATAACAATAAAGTATACCTCAACTTGATTATTTATGTGTATTTGCTCAAATAGATGAATGCTGAATTTTGTTACTATGTATGTATTAAACTTTATCAAACATACTCTTTTCTATATCATATCCTATATCATCCCTTGACCAATATCAGCCCTCGGCCCTCTGGCCGATATTGATGTCTCGGGCTGATACAGGATGTATTTTTCTCTATTTTTCTGAACAATAAATCTCGAAGAAAAATTCATACCACCTGTCTTTGTTTCTTCCAATGGCCCGACAAAATCCATACAGATCTGTGAGAAAGCTTTTTCGGATACTGCTATGGGGCGCAAGAGTTTCTTTGCTTTCTTCAGATGCTCTTTTCGCATTTCATGACATATTTCTTCACATCATTAAATGACCCTGCCCAGTAGGATCGAGAACAGAGCTTTTGCCACCTTAGATTGAAAAAATACTTTATATTATTTTCAATATAATCCTTTGTAATATTTTTAAAATCTGGACCAACAACATAACAATACATAAATTATGCATTACGTTCGAATCCTCAATCAGTTAAATGCAAAAGTTTTACTGCGAGTGTCACAGGCACTTTGGGGATGGATCCCCCTTTCCATTTTTTTCTCCTAAAATCTGGGATCGACACACCTTTTTCCTATTTTTGTATTCTAATATGCACTATATGTTATCGATAATGTAACCATTTTGTCTTTCTAAGCTGTTTAGCTCACCTGAGCCGAAGGCTTATGTGAGCTTTTCTGATCGAAATTTGCCCGTTGTCTGTCGTTGACTTTTCATCTTATTTTCAAGAACCACCGGGCCAATTTCAATCATATTTGCCACAAAGTTTCTTTTGGTTATGGGGATTCAGTTTTGTTCCAATACCCTCTGACCTATTGTGACCAAAAAAAAAAACCCATAAACAAAATAAATAAACGAAACAAACAAATAATCAAGCCAAAAAAGGGGGAACTTACCAAATGATGTTGAAAACCAAACTATGCTTTTTGAGGATGGAAGGGCCGCTTCAGGAACTCCTCACATATTTCCTGTCAGTGTTTCTCCGGGTGGGGGTGGGGGGTCAATGTTATATTTTGGCTACTTTGTTACAAAAATGAAATAACGCTGAAAGTCAGGGTTGTTTGTCTAGGCCAGACATTTTCCTTTTTAGAATAAAACTAAATTGACCGATTTTTTTCGAAATATTTCAGAATTCACCATGGTCCGGACAATATTCACCCACCATCGGACATACGGTATTTTGAACCGAAAAAATATTATACCTTGGTCTCCGTGCTTTAAAATTATTGATGTCAAAATTTTTATCTTTTATTTAAAAATTAACTTATAGTTAAGGTCAAGATCTAGTAAATGAAAGGTGCCTTCACATTTTTCAAATTTGAGGGGCGAGTTCTTTTAATGATCCTTTACAAATATAGCTTGGTAAAATAAGGTGTATCGGGACATACTTTTTAGGTAAACTCAACGGAAAAACATGTTTTAAACTGTCAAATGTGAAGAGATTTTAGGTGCTTCACGTCGCTTTAGAAAGGCATTACAATGTTAGTAATATGCCAATTCGTGCCTTTATCTCGTGGGTTATCATCATTTAGTTTAAAGAAATAAATTGAGTCCACTTCTAGTCGTCATATATCGATAATTTGTATTTTCACTGAAAATTTAGAGCTTTTGTTTTCTATTTCCGCTAAAAACAGTTGTCATTTGGGTTTTATATAAAAATTGAAGTGATGACCCATGCATCAGAAAGTGCCCGATGCATAGTAAATTTGTGTCCGACGTACGGTGAAATAAACATACTAGTAAAAAAAAATCTAAAAAAAAAAAATATTATATAAACAATGAAGTAAATTTTTGAAGAATTTCCTTAAAATTATCGTTCATTCACAAATTTTCACTAGGTCGGACTGGTTCTGTTGAAGACTAATTAATAGAACGACAACTCTAAAAAATTGCAAAATCGTAAAATTCTGGTTACTCTCCTTTGATGATGTAAAATATGACGTAATTTCGAGGCCATTCTTGTGGTATTTTTATCCCAACATGAAAATAAAAATTAGCATCATTAAATTTTTTTTTAATTTTTACCTTTAAGACAGAAACAGTCAAGTAAAAACACGGAGAGACTCAGGTTCAATGAATGTTTATTGCTCAAAGTTGTCCGAAGCAAGGTATGTGTCCGATGCTTGGTTAACTCATCCTATATGAAAAACATACTCACAGACTGTGTTTTGTTAGATTTGATTCTGTATGCACACCTCTCGTGGGCCATTGGGGGGAAGTAATCAGAGGATAAAATTAAAATTTAATACTTCAAGCCCTGTAATTTCATTGGATTTTCGTACTATAATATTTTAGGTAATCTTATATTTAGACATCAGTGTATTTGTATCATACATTTTTGGAGTGGTGTAAATATATATTGCTTCAGTAGTTCCAATATTTTTATAGCCGTGGTGCCTAATTATTTCAATAGTGAACGTTATAATTTCAAAAGTGGTTGCAACATAGACGTCTTTGGTAAAATCTACTAGTTTTAATTAAATCGTGTCATACATGTATTACATATATGTAATATTTACAGGTGGCACTATTGATATAACCGTACATGAGGTACAAGAAAACAACTCATTGAAAGAACTCTACAAGGCAAATGGAGGTGCCTGGGGTGGTACAAAAGTTGACGAGGCCCTGGAATGTCTACTAGCAGATATTGTTGGAGAAGATGTTATGAAGGCGTTTTCGAAATTACACAAGATGGATTATTTAGACCTTTTCAGAGATTTTGAATATAAAAAGAGAACCATTAAACCAGACTTAAAGAAAGATAACCTTATCACTTTCAAAGTTCCAACTTCCCTAACGCATATTTTATCAGATCACAAAGGGAAAAGAATTTCTTCCACCATTCAGTCAAAACCAAAATATAAAGAAAAGATTACATGGGTTGGGGATAAATTACGAATGGAAGCCAATTTGACGAAGGCGTTGTTTGACGAGAGCTGTGACCACATCGTCAGACACATTCAGTCACTTTTCCGCATAAGACAGATCAGAGATGTCAAAACAATCTTACTAGTGGGAGGGTATGCAGATTCTCCAATGTTACAGGAGGCTATCAAGGCAAATTTCAGTCACGTGAAACTCATTATACCACCAGAGCCAGCGCTCACTGTTTTGAAAGGGGCTGTTATTTTTGGTCACGAACCAGATGCAATTTCGTCTAGGGTTTGCAAATACACTTATGGTGTTCGTACATATTGCGATTTCATTGCAAATAAACACCCCTTTGAAAAAAAAATACTAGTCAACGGAATTGAAAAATGCAAAGACGTTTTCAGTATCCATGTAAGAGTTGGTGAGACACTACGTGTAGGTGAACCTACAGCTTCACAAAGGTATCATCCACTACTTCCCGACCAGACCAAAGTAAGGTTTGTAATATACACGTCACCAAGTAGCAATCCAGAGTTTACTTCGGATGAAGGCTGCCGCCGACTTGGCAGTTTATCCATAGATATGCCAGACATTTTAAAGGGCGTTGATAGGGCAGTAAATGTCCAAATGATTTTTAGTGGGACTGAAATAGAGGTATACGCTACCGATAAAGACACTAAAAAAACTGTCAAAACAACAGTTGATTTTTTGGAATAAGTTTGAAAACAATTAATAGGCAATAAAAATGAGAGGACTCGATGTATAACTTCCACTTACGTACCAGAATAAGTGGTTTTGATCTGACTTTAAAACAATTAATTACTGTTATGTATATTTGTATGAAGGCAATCCTAGAAACCTAGAAACTTAATGTAAAACTTATTTGGTTAATTGCTTAATCGGAGGTTTTGTTAAATATATTGTATATTCTTGTGATACTATCATTAAAATTTTACATCCTCAACTTGCATTGTAGTCTAACGTCTACATTAAAGATAAATAACACAAACAAACTTTTTTCAGAAATCAGCAATATTTTCCATAGATTTATATTCAATTATGTAACCTGAATAATATTTGCCGTGTAAAGTCGGAGAATTTTGTAAGATTTTGTCACAATGTTAAAATTATGTGCAAAATTTTGTATAGAAATTGTATATAGAAACCAAAACAAAGTCGCATATCTTAGCACCAAAAAAACTTACGATTTCTTTATAATTTAGGGATTTATTATTTATGCCATTTCTATTCAAATTCAGTCAAAAAATATATATCAATCCAGGCATCAAATTTTTGTTTGTGTTATGTATCCTTAAAGCTAAACAAAACTCGTACCTAGTCATACATGTAACCGGGTTTTACCTGTGAATAAAGAAAACGCTAATCATTTTGTAGGGTTCTTTAATTCTGACATGGATGATTTTTAAGATAAATATTAAATCAGCCCTGCAAAACATATGTAAACATAATAAATATTTCATAGCATAACATATTATAGTACATATATTATCACAAATTATTCAATTTCAAAGGGAAATAACTCTTATTTCTCGATACGCATAAAACTCAAGTAAACTTATTTAATTTACCAAATATTTACAAATCTCAAAAATAAGTAATTATACATGTATTGATATATTCATATTTGCTGTGTTTTTCTACTAGGCCAACTGTTAAATTGATATGTCATTTTTGTGCATACTCACACGTAGAAATATACAAGGTGAAACTCGCGCTAAAGTGACGTCACAATGAGGCTACAGAGACATGATAAAAATGTAACGATATAGGGCAGCAAGAAATTCAAATATTGAGTATATTATTGGGGCTTTTAAACTTGTAAAATGTAAATATAAAGAATGTTTTTAAGTTTAGTGTGAATTATTGGGTGTAAATTACACAGACTTGCACGTAGGCATATTTTTCATGAAGCGCTAGATACCTATATTTTATCAACTTCGGTCAGTCGCCATCTTCCGATCACGGAGCAAGCGCTCTATCGAATGAGCTACCGTGACGGTGGGATCTTATGAAATCAATCTCCAATAATTCATCCAAGAAGCAAAGAAGGAGAGTTTACACTGGCGCCCCATTCGATATTGGACGCTCGTATTCGGAATGTTTCGGGACATACTCATATACGTAATGCAACTCAGTGTTCAATAAAACGCCAAGATATTGAACGCTTAAATTCACTAGACTTTCAGTAGTTCTTTTTTTTTTATTATAGACTATTTTTTAGCTATAATAATAAAATGTGCATATTAAATCCTTTAAAGGAAATCATTTCAAAAAAGATTGTTGTTCCTTTTATATCACTGCCTTTGAAACTATTGTTGATATGAAATATGGAGATAACGAACGGTATTTAAGCTCAGAGTCAAATAAAAAAAAATATAAAACAATATATATAAGTTTCAATTAACAACAACAATTAAAATCAAACATCATCTCAATGAAGCAAATAATATCACTTGCATCTTATTGCATTGTATTTACCTTACTTTGGAAAGATAAGAATATAAGTTTAACAATGTCTTCAGACTGTGGATGAATTTTATTACATATATATAATGTAATTATATATGCATTACAGTATTTAAATATAGTGACACGCTTTTCTAATGATAAATGCCAAGTGTTACACAAGATACTGTACTTATATTTTACATGTAATCATTCAAGTATTAAAAAATCCAATTGAAATTTTTTCTATTGTCACATATGGTGTTGTTCTTTGTAAAATTATTCCTGCCAGAAGCATTGTTTTTATCACAATCGTTTCACAAATCATGCAACGTATTCAATCGATAGTAATCGTTCACGGTAGCTCAGTCTGTAGAGCGCTCGCTCCGTGATCGGGAGGTCGTGAGCTCGAATCCCGGCTGCGACTGACCTAAGTCGATAAAAAATGGGTAGCAACTGTTCCTTCGCCATGCGCTCGGCACTTTGAAGTGAAAGTTGCGGGTCCTTTGGATGAGACCTTCAAAACCGAGGCCCCGTGTCACGGCAGGCGTTGGCACGATGAAGATCCCTCACTGCTCAATGGCCCTAAGTGCCGAGTAAAGGTCAAAATTTGAAGCCCTTCACCGCTATATGGTGACGTCTCTATATGAGTGAAGAATTCTCGAATGGGACGTAAAACAACATACAATCAATCAATCGATAGGATAAAATGATTTTAAATTGTCTAAGGTTACATGTTAGTAGAAAAAGGAATTATTTATTACTTTATTTATAATAAACTAGTTCAAGTGAGTACATGTATTTGATTTCATTAATATTCGTGGGCATCAATTTTTGTGGATTTAGTAAAATTAATACTTTCGAGGATATGTAAATTCGTGCATATTAATGGCCTAATTTTTGGTCACGTTTTTTACTTCATTCTCTCAGCCAGAATTTTCAAGCCTTAAAGTTTACAGAGTTAACAGCACAAAAACAGGTAAAATCAATTAGGTGAAAACTTCTATTCATTCATTTTTTTTTTTTTAAATTTAATTCATCTGTATTAAGAAGTAAGTCGATCGGTACCTTCACGTTTATAACGCGGTGATAAAAAGTGAGGAATTCAAGATACTGACTCAATTGTAAGACTTTGAGCCCGATTAAAAATGGTATATTGAAATAAATAAATATTTATTTACTGTATTGGGGGAAAAGCGGGTATTAAGAAAATATTAAACGAATTTGGATTTTATTGTATTCTTTCAGGCGCATATACAGACGACAACTTTGTGTGGCGAATAACTTTGTTTGTTCAACCTTTCTTCGACAATCTTTCACTCAAATTGAAATGCCACCACATACCGGTGAAGGGCAGCAAATTTAGACCTGTACCTGGCACTTACATGTAGATGAGGAAATCTGATGACAGAGAACAATAATTAAATCTTGATATCAAATGCACGACTTTGTTCAGTAGTTTTCCCATATAGGTTCATTTTTCCCCTATTCACCAACTTTAATACAGACTATAATAATTCAGTAAATATCTTACTTAATATCTGGACAAATTACCGTTTTGCACACATTTTTTCTCTACCTGATTTCAAATGTGTGCAGAACAGGAACAAACCAATACATGTATGTGGTCATGAAGCGCCGTAGTTCATATCCTCATGAATTTCCAAAAGTAAAATTTATTTCTTAAATTTGCTGAAGAAATAATACGGAATGCACAAAAAGAAGTACTAGTATTTCTTCAGCTAGAAACGATAGGGAAAATTTTCGTATAAATGTCAGCTCTCTTTTCGTCGGTACTTACCACAATTGTATACCTCTTCTACAAGTTCTTCTAACAAAATTAAGCACACTTTATTTTTTTTTTAAAGGACATAAATTTAATATAAACCCCAAAAGAGAATGCAGACTATTCAAATCAACATCAAAGCCAACAGAAACTCTTATTTAAAATGATAAATAAACTTCTTAAGAAATTTGATTTAAGATTCGGGGAAAATACAAATAATTTAGAATATTGAAAAGAGGGTTAATCGTAGGAAAAATAATCAGGAAGGATAAAACACATCTATACTTATGAATTAATAAATTTTGCAAATAAACTCCGAAACGGGTGCATCAGAGTTCTTACTTACTCCTCTAACAATACACTAGATACATGATGATGTCCATAAACTATATTTAGATTTCACTCGCATAGTAAGTATCGTACATTCAATCAAAAGTCTACTTTCATTTACTATAAACAGCCATGAAATAGCAATATTGTGAGTACGGTGGCATTTCCAGTTGGCGGATCTAAGTTACATGTACTGGCAATTTTTAATGAAACTGACAACAAGCAATCGTTTATTTATTTCATAAAACGTCATCACTGAATTATTCAAACAAAACTTGATTTAAATGATATAAAAGAAATAAGTTGTGATAACCGATTAAAAAGGAAAATTTACAAATTATTTTCGTCATTCACCGATCTTAATATTGACGGAAGTTTCCAGAACATCATATAGAATCGAGCCCGATGTTAAAAAGAAAAACGAGGCGATTAAAGCTGCATGAACATAAAAAAAAGCTTGTGTGTGAATGGTCACTGAATTAATGGTAAATCATTGATAACACTATAAGTTGTGAATATATTCATATATCGAAAGACTATTACATACATGTATATGTAGTAGGTTTTTCTTTAAAAAAATATCAGTAAAATTTGTATTATACATATTCCTTACTGAGAGCATCAAAGACAATTTTTTGATGAAAAAAAAATATGAAAAATTTCAGAGCTCCATTTCTGTTGAAGAAGCAGTTGTTTCTGATGAAAAAAAAACTAGTCTTTAATTTATATACACTGTTCATTATTCATAAACTTGGTGCTTTTAGTTTTGGGGGAAAAAAAATGAGATTTCATTTTTTTTCTAGAAGTTTTTGGAATTTTTAGAGGACAGATTTGATTTACATGTACATCACCTTTCAAACTTTCAAATAAGATGTAGAAACAGTACGTCTTGAGATCTCGTTTTTAACATTCGATATTTTTATAAGGCATAAAGATAAAACTTGCATGTTTGAACATATTTCATAGAGCATATTACAGAATCATTTAGGATATCAATATATCAGTTGTGCATCAAAAGAATCAATAAGTTCTGCGCTTAATAAGATAAAACAATCTTTTTTTTATTTTATTACTTTTATTTATACTTCTATATGTTTTAAAACATTTATACCTCTACAAGAGATGATTTATTAAATTTCTTATAAAAAAATTTTTTATCACAGAAAAGCTTGCATAACACGTTTTTGTTTTTGTACGTTATCAAAATCTGGAATGTCATCAACAATATGATGGCGGACATGTTTATGATCTTTGACCTGGATCTTGTTGTCTGCAAATCTGCACATGCGTCGTCTTATCCATACTTTTCCACCAGGTTTTGGAGCTTTGGTATCATTTTCCTAAAACAAATAAAAATTTTATGTCTACAACAAATAAGCAACTGGTAAGTGCATTGCCATTTCTTTTTTTTTTAATCTTGGCCTTTGAGGAAGTTTTGAACTTCAGATCTACAAATATATATTTTATGATATTATCATATTAATAATGATTAGACAGGAAACAAGGATTATCGATCATAATGTGGCAGCTGTGTTCAGTGTGAATTGACCTTTGTCAAATCTCAAGCAAATTTATCGTACATTTAGACAGTTTGCACTATGTAGACCATTACCTTTCAGTTTAGGTTATTAGTCACAAAGTATCAGACTACATGTATCTACTAACATTGTAGTACAATTACAAATATTATACTTTCATGTAAATTAGTTGAATCTGATTCGTCGAGAAACATTTGTCAACAAACACTATTGCCCGCTGAATAATGAAGCCACGCCCTCCAGCGTAGCAACAGTCAACATTGCTTGACGACGGGTGATATTCCAAAAAATATTGACTGCGCGGAATTTATGCGCGCAAGGTTCACTGTAATATGTATTTGTAAAAAACATTCAGTATAATATAATAAATATTGCATGTAGTTGAGTGTAACATTGAAAATTTTCACCCCTTGAAAACCATTGTCAACCTCGGCTATGCCTCGGTTGACAATGGTTTTCTTGGGGTGAAAATTTTCAATGTTACACTCAGTTACATGCAAAGTATTTATATAATGATAAATCTCTCATTAGCAGATGATTAAGCACTACATCGTATATCAATATGAGGATTTTACTGGAAATACATATACATGTACCTGCCATGTTATTTTTGGTCAAATGATTTTGGTTCACAGGTACATCTATGACAAAACATAGATTCCTTGTTGGGGAAACCTTCGAAATCTAATAGCTTTCCACAGCTTTATAAACAGACTAACTTTTAATTGATATTTAGATGTACTTACGTCAACTGTATATCGCGCAAGTTTCGGTAATTTCATGTGTATCTTTGACTTCCCGCCATATTTCACGTGGAAAGCCATTAGTCTGTTCTCTAGGAAGGACAGATTTTTATCATTAGACTCGTAGTCGTCGTAATGTGGAAGTGTGTCGTGCTCTGGGTCCTTGTTCGCCATAAGTCGCCGATGGATATTCTCGTTAACGAATTTCATTGCTGTTGCCCATTTAGAGTTTTCATTTCTTTTCTTGTCCGTGGATGATGTGTCTGCCCCATCAATATTTGGTAAAGCCTTCTCTTTATCACTTTCTTGTCCGATCAAAGTAGGGACATTTTCTAAGTTTGGAACTTGAAGTTCCTTTGATTTAGCTGCATTTGAGACCTGAAATTGTGTCCGAGCTGCCACATCAGATTTCTGAGTTTCTAATATGAAATCTTCTTTGGTATTATTTCCTAAATTTTGTTTCTTTAGAATAATTTCCTCTTGTGTTCTCTCCTCTTTTATATTTGGTAGTTCAACACGCTGGTCTTTACGATTTACCTCCGTAATTAAAACTGGTTTCACAGTTTTCTGCTCCTCTAAAGAACCCCTCCTACTCTTTGGCTTATTTTCGTTTTCATTTGTCGGTTTATTGTGATTTGCAAGTATTGTGAGAAGTGAGTTATCAGTTTCGTCGTTCTCTTTCTCTCCTAGATAATTTGGAAGCGAGGCTAGTGACTGAAGCGAGGCTGCTTTACTCCTGCTGCCTTCAAAATTTGATTGCGTTTGTGATGGATGTCTCCTTCGACCCTTTCCTCTCTTTTCCTTCGGTTTTCGTCGGGATCCGATCTGCTTTTTAGCACTTTCATTTTCGAATTCTATTACTTCCGCCTCCATCATCTGCCGCAGGGATTCCCTTATTTCCATCAAACTTCTTGGTTTCCTTGGCGGCTGGTTTCGTCGATTTGCTCGAAGAGTAAGAGCAACGCTTGTTTTTACAGGTGGAGGATGGTCTTTTCTGGCTGCTGCCTTTTCTTTCATGAGTTGCTTATAAAACACTGCACCAGGGGTATACGGTTCCACGATTGTGGATTTTCCGTCTTTGAACCACTGCAGTAGCTGTTGAAGCATGGTGTCCCTGTCTGGAAGCGTTTTGGAGGTTTTTAATGGAGGTAAAGGTTTTGACTGAGGTAAAGATTCCTCCGTCATTTTAAAATGCAAAAATTGCAAGAAGGGTACTAAATGTCCTTGTTTCATGTTCATTCTCGTTTCCAGTTTTGCTTTCACATGTTCACGCATAATATCGATGGTAGCAGTGTTTTTCTTCCCAACAATTCTTTCGTAGTTTTTCGTGTCTAATATAAATACCTCAGTATTTGCAATACACTTAACTGTGTGCATATAGGTACTCAAATTATTCAGAAGTTCGATGTCCCCGATCACCTCGCGGTCTTGAATTGAGCACAGATCTACGTGGCGTTCCTTCATCCGTTTTTCAACGGCAGCGTACCCCTCAGTCCGTCTTATGACAAGTTCCTCGGATTTCGTTTCCCACACTGCTGGATCCTCATACTTTCTGAGTATTGCCTGTCTTCTTGCTTCCCTAAAACAATAATGATCAAAGAAATTTAAGTTGTTTCGAAACTTATACTGTCAATCTGATCAACACGAAAGACAAGAGAAGAATTTATTTCTGAATAACTTACTTTCAATATTGACTTTCTAGAAACGATATGTTTAATGCAAGGCAACATAAAGCGACATCAAAATAACGAAACAGAATTTCAACAATTTTTCATATTTTTTCCAGATTCGTGCATGATACACCATCTTATAAATATTCATATAATCTACATTAAGCACTACAACAATAAGAGCATTTTTAACAAAGGCTAGCATCGACCAACATTGGGTTTGTGTACAACAACATCCTAAAATTAACAAATGCTTTATTTTACTTCTACATTTAATTACACAGATATTACTCACTTTCTTTTCTCCCTTTTTGTATAGAAAATAAATTTTAATCTTAGATCTTATTCAAATAAGAATATTTTTTTCTACATTACAAATCATTATGTAGTCGAGAAATAAAGTTGGTGTTACATTTATAATAAATCTAACTTCGTTTCAGAAAGATTAAATGAGAAAAGACTGCATCACGTAATACAGTGCATGATTTATGTCCAAAAGTTATAATTAGGTGTCGCATAGACTTCACAAGAATTATATGTCTCCTCAATTTTTTTGTTATTTTAAAAAATAATAAATTCCATAACGGCATAAAAATCGATTGCCTAGCCAATAAAGACGGAACCATTTGAGTGACAAATTACTGTCATGTATTATTAACAAAAAGAAGCTTTCTTAAAATCTGTTCACCATATACGAAAAAACACCTAAGTCCAAAATGGTGATAAAGTGAAAATCAAGGTTGCTTACAAAGCAATTATAGTCCATAAATATCTTATATATGAATGACTAAAAAATATATGTAAAACAAAAACCACCATCTACAGAATTCTATAGACTTACTTTTTCCTAAAAGTCGGACTGATGTACAGAGGAAAATCATTTGAAATTAGTTTTTAAGAAATATATATTGAAATTGTATCATAACTACCATTTTGTAAAGAAATAAATAGATGTCTACTTAAGAAATGAATTTATTTTTTGAAGATTCATGAGGACATGAACTACGACGCTTCACGCCGGCATATTTCATGAAGCGCGTTTGCACTATAGTTTTGACGTCACAATGGAGGTCATGCTCATCCATGGTAGTTCATGAGAAAATGAACAGTCTTCAGATTTGCAAAGATTCTTAAGGAAAATTATTTGGAAATGTAAATACATGTATATGTACATGTACTTGTTAACAAGGCACTATAGATTTTATTTCGTTATACTCTATTTCCAGTAACGTAATATTATATTGTTCCATTGACGTTGTACGCGGCCTACTGCAAGAAGTATGAGAGCATATTCACTATAAACGTAATAATTAAAATCTCTCTCGATTTCTGTTTGTATACAATTTTTATCAATATTATCTATTGTATGTTTTTCTTTCTTTTCTCTTGTCTTGATAAAAATCATATACAATCACAAAATATAAACAAAGAACACCCTATATATACCCTAAATTGCTCGTGTTAGTCAAATTGACGGAAATATGCGTTATCACCCCTCCCCCCACTTTTTTTTTAAATTTAATTTTAAAACTTTCTCACATATTTTTCTGTCGATTATAATAAATATATATGAATATACTGTCATTTACTGATTTTTATTTTTGAAAATTAAAATAAGTACACAACTATAAGTCGTGTACACTTATTTTAATTTTCAAAATCAGTACGCGACAATACTACATGTAAAAGAAATGTATACATTTATTAAATGCATATTATTAGTAGAATAGTTCAAAATATGATAAATTGTGACTCAGTTTAAATTTGTGATAAGGGAGAGAAAGTAACAGGATTTCAATAAAATATTTCAAACCATACGAATCACGTAATTATCTTTCCTACCTGAGATGCTCAAATTCCACTGAGTAGATATCGATACCCGCCTCAAAGGGCCACAGATGTGAGTACTGTTTCTGATGTTTGTGGGGTTCTAATATCACATTGGCTTGGCCTCTGTAATTGGAATAATTGTTTATTATTTGTAAATCTAATGTGCATTCTGGTGTAATTTTGTTTTTCTTAAAATAAATCTCTAAGAATTAGAAACACAGAAAAATCTGCGTATAGCTTAGCTCAGATCAAGTCAGAGACTGCATGAATTACATGTCAGTCAATAAAACATTTTGTGGTAATCCTTATTTAGTTCATTTTCTAGGATGTTTACTTGAAACTTCAGAAGTTACATGTAAGCTATATTGTTTGATAATTCAATACTTAGATGGGCTGTATATTTCAATAATTCAGTTAATACAATAGCTACTTAGATTGTATCCTTGAAAAATTCAATAGCTAGGCTGAAAAAATTAAACTTGAATGCTTCAAAAGCTTGGCTATATATCTCAATAATTCAATAGCTAGGTTGTATTGTATTTTCGAGACACTGAATACTTAAAAAAATTAGGTTGTATACTTCAAAAGATAGGTTGTATACATGTACTTGAATATGTTAATTGTATGGCTGTATACTTGAGAAAGTTTATTTAATACTTCAGTAACTATAGGCTGTAAACTTGAATACTACATTTACTAAGCTGTATACTTCAATACTTCAATAGCTACTCGTAAATATGTAGGCTGTACACTTGAACACTTCAGTATCTAGGCTGTGACTTGAATACCTGCATAGTTTTACTGTATACTTGAAAATAACTAAGCTCTTAATACAGCGTACTTGAATACTTCAATAGCTCTTGTGTCTACTTCAATATTTCACTGGCTACATTTTGTATGTTGTACACTCAAATAGCTAATACTGGAATACTTCAATAGCAGGCTGTATACTCGAATACTTCTGTAAAAAGCTAGAATGTAAACTTAAATACGTCAATAGCAGGCTGTATACTGGAACACTTCTGTAAATAGCTAGAATGTAAACTTAAATACTTCAATAGCAGGCTGTATACTGGAACACTTCTGTAAATAGCTAGAATGTAAACTTAAATACTTCAATAGCAGGCTGTATACTGGAACACTTCCGTAAATAGCTAGAATGTAAACTTAAATACTTCAATAGCAGGCTGTATACTGGAACACTTCTGTAAATAGCTAGAATGTAAACTTAAATACTTCAATAGCAGGCTGTAAACTCGAATACTTCTGTAAATAGCTAGAATGTAAACTTAAATACTTCAATAGCAGGCTGTATACTGGAATACTTCTGTAAATAGCTAGAATGTAAACTTAAATACTTCAATAGCAGGCTGTATACTGGAATACTTCTGTAAATAGCTAGAATGTAAACTTAAATACTTCAATAGCAGGCTGTATACTGGAACACTTCTGTAAATAGCTAGAATGTAAACTTAAATACTTCAATAGCAGGCTGTATACTGGAATACTTCTGTAAATAGCTAGAATGTAAACTTAAATACTTCAATAGCAGGCTGTATACTCGAACACTTCTGTAAATAGCTAGAATGTAAACTTAAATACTTCAATAGCAGGCTGTATACTGGAATACTTCTGTAAATAGCTAGAATGTAAACTTAAATACTTCAATAGCAGGCTGTATACTGGAATACTTCTGTAAATAGCTAGAATGTAAACTTAAATACTTCAATAGCAGGCTGTATACTCGAACACTTCTGTAAATAGCTAGAATGTAAACTTAAATACTTCAATAGCAGGCTGTATACTCGAACACTTCTGTAAATAGCTAGAATGTAAACTTAAATACTTCAATAGCTACATTGTAGGCTGCAAACTTTGCAAATACTTTAATAGCATGACTGTATACATGAATTTTTCAATAGCTAGACTGTATACATGAATTTTTCAATAGCTAGACTGTTTACATGAAATATTCATTAGCTACATGTGTAGGTTCCATATTTGAATACTTGAATAGCTAGACTGTATACTTGAATACTTCAATAGCTAGACTGTATACTTGAATAGCTAGACTGTATACTTGAATACTTGAATAGCTAGACTGTATACTTGAATACTTGAATAGCTAGACTGCACACTTGAATACTTGAATAGCTAGACTGTACATGTATACTTGAATACTTCAATAGCTAAAGTGTATACTTGAATACTTCAATAGCTAGACTGTACACTTGAATACTTCAATAGCTAAAGTGTACACTTGAATACTTCAATAGCTAGACTGTATACTTGAATACTTCAATAGCTAGACTGTATACTTGAATACTTGAATAGCTAGACTGTACACTTGAATACTTCAATAGCTAGACTGTATACTTGAATACTTGAATAGCTAGACTGTACACTTGAATACTTCAATAGCTAGACTGTATACTTGAATACTTCAATAGCTAGACTGTATACTTGAATACTTCAATAGCTAGACTGTATACTTGAATACTTCAATAGCTAGACTGTATACTAGGATACTTGAATAGCTAGACAGTATACTTGAATACTTCAATAGCTAGACTGTATACTTGAATACTTCAATAGCTAGACTGTATACTTGAGTATGAAGTGTAGTCCTATCACGGGGTCCCCCTGTTTCACCATCACGGTGTCAAAGATAAATGTCTCCCGCCTCAGACTCATTTCCAAAAGCTTCTTCAGTTTGTTTGGCATGTGACAGAAGAAAGGATGAGACTCGATAAAGTCGCTAATCTCAGCAAATTCTCTCTCATGGTCAGACTGGTAAGTAATAGAGGTACACAAATTAAAATAGCATTATAAGAAAATATGGGATTCTAATAATTAGTTAAATCTATCACTGCTTTCTTTCCTTGTGGACGAAAAATATACATTTATCGTATATAAACTTAATTTGAAGCATTTTCTTTAATTTGATAAACTCTTTATTCTTCATAAATATGAAACAGTTGCAGATTGTTGACTATTGATATAACATTCTGAATTCTAGATCAATCCTTCAGTCACCTTTAGGGATCTATCAAATAAGTCTTGTCCAATCACCAAAAGGTCTACATCCTCATCTGCAATAATAGAGGCGTTCCGAAAACTGTCTCTCTTGACAAGAGCCACCTCTCCAAAGGATTTACCGGGTCCTGAAAATGATATTATTCCGAAAAACAGTTGAATTTTTTTAAAAAAAAAAAAAAAAAAAAAAAAAAAAAAAAGTTTTATATAACTTTTTACTTTAATAAACACATTTACAACACATATTGGTGAAATTTTCATTCAAACTTTTCGTTCAAATTATCAGTTAATAAATATCCTTTCAGTAATTCTTACCGTAATTCACGATTAATTTCCCAAACTTGGAGCGATCTAGAACAGCAAGTTTTTTGGGTGCTGGTTTTCTTAATACTTTTTTCTCTTTCGCTTCGTCAGTTTCGTCATCTTCCTCCTCTTCTGCCAGTGTCTCTAGCGCATGCGCGCCCTTTGGACCGGATGGATCAAGATGTCCAGGTTCTGGTGTGGCCGGAACAGATGAAGGGGCAGGGGAAGGGGTTTTACGGCGGGCTGGGGTGAAGTAACCCCCTTCATCCTCCCCGGTCATCTTGGGGTCGATGTAAACGGAGACCGTGCCGTTAAGAATTATGTAGAAGCTAGAATAAAGGTATACAAAATATGGAAAGAATAAAAATTTATACTTTAAGAAAAACCCGAGATTTTAAAGACCAACTCTGCTAAAAGAATTTATGAAAAGATAATAGAAATAAATGATATTAAGTAAATATATTTTCATCCTATTCTAAATAATTTATATGCAAAACAGAAACGGACATAGTTACAAACCTTAAGAGAAGGCTGGAAATGGCACAGTACTTATCAATAAGCATATATATATTTTTCCTTATTTTAACCTTTTTATCGATTTATTTTTCTTCTCCTACGTACATATACATGTACTGACCTTTCTGTCAGACGGTAAAACCTAGATATCATTTTCAAATATTGCAATCGATGTTATTTAATAAAGCGACAAGTTAGTTGTACATGTTCAACGTGCAAATTGTTTTTCTTTGATTAGTTCAAACGTCTTACACATGTGATTCCAAAAGGATCAAACCAAACAATCATCATTAAAAAAAATATTTGTTATATGCAACGCTTAAAAAATAAACATAAAGTTAAATTCACGCTGAAATAAACTGCACATGCTTGATATTTTAAATTCAGGCTAAAATAAATCCATGATGTTAAATTCACGCTGAAATTTATCGCACATGCTGAAAGTAAGACTATTAATTACACTTTCAGGAATATGTGTATGAGACACACGTCAGCCACCGTTGACCAAGATGAATGCAATAATTCGTGTACATCTTTTGACAATGAATGACATGTGAAGAAACAATGACAAATATATGTGGGAGACATTCTTTCTGCACGCTTGTGTGATAAAGCCTGAAACAAAGAAATAATGACAACTCACCAGAACTCGATTTCCACAGAGTCCCTATGTGACGTAAAAAGCACATATAACATGTCATTCTTCACAAAAAAAGAAGCAAATAGCCAACACTAGGCAAGGTTTTAGCTTTACAAGTTCGTATCTTTTTCCCCCTTTTTTTCATTGGAAGGGAAAATATTGAACAACCGTTAAAATAAACATACCCAGCTGAAAAAAGCCAATCTCTACAGAACCCATCTATTTGAATGCAGAGGTTTTTTTTTTTTATATTTTCTGACAGATTTTAATTTACACACATCTAAAGCAAAGCTTAAATCGACCCTAGCTTTAACCACACCAATGCCAAACACTTCAAAGAACTAGACATCGTAATGAATTTCTAACAGCGCAAATCCTCTTTCGAGTTATTGTGAAACGTAACCACACGAACCATCGATTTCAATGTTGGATTTTGCCAGTCTTTTTGTCTAATATTACATGCATAGCATCTTCCAATAAAATTTCTTCCTAAGAGGTTAGTATTCAGTTGATTAATGTCCAATTTTCCTTTCTTATTCATGCAATTAAACTTTTCAATGTCATACAAAAGCATGCGCTTTACTACAAATTGGATCGAGCAACCACACCATTCTCAAAGTCACGTGACAAATCTTACCAATCATCTTCTGGGATGTCCCTGTGTAATTCAATGAACAAACTCATTTTCATGATTTTGGATTTTAAAAATCATTAAAATTCAGGATTTTAAAAAATATATTAATCTTATAATCTTCATTTATGTGAAGAAATTTTATCTCAATGCATCATTTTTCATTGTTGCTACATGTATGTACATGTACATTTCTAAGTATAAGCTGTCGACTGCAGGAAAAAAAACATGATAGTTTTTACATCAAGCAATAATGTTAGGCTTTAACAAAATATCAAAACACACGTTCTACCTATAATATTTTATTTCTTCAAATAGAATATTATACAACTATTGATTTCAAAGAAAGCCATCATTTCATCACTGAGCTATATTAAGCTCTGATATTGCTTTCCTGACAAATGCTTAAGTGGCTTTTGATCATTAGTAATTTATCTGTAACATGCATTTTAAAATTCAAATGCTAAAATTCCTTGAGGAAATTGATAAAAGCATGCTTTAATTTTGGGATAAAATCTTTATGATTAATTATGATTCACGCAGATGTTATCATTAACCAGTTTCACACGTATAATAACATACCCATCTTCATCAACGCGCATGCTGATAACATAAAAAAAAACATGGAGAGTTATAACATATGGATATTCTAATCTTTTTTGTACTGGGTTTCTTTTGTAAGCAAACAATGCAATCGAGCGTATGCCATGGCACTTCTAAACAAATAATACAGTAAGCTTAATGCTGCAGCCTCTTTGAAGATGTGAGAATATTCATTTATCTATATAATAAATACATCAATTATATAGTTTAAAGTTCTCTTACCTTTATTTCGTAAAACGTTAAATATATTCATATTTTTTATAGAGGGTTTTTCTTAACAAAAAATAAATCTAATTAATAATCATTGTCTTATGATAATTATCATAAGGTAACATATTCACTCCTTAAAATAATAATTACTTTATTCTCCAGTTGACTTTAACTTCATATAGTTCAATGTATTTTTGTAAATAACCTTCATATATATATATATATATATATATATATATATATATATATATATATATATATATATATATATATATATATATATATATATATATATATATATATATATATATATATTCCTTTTTGCCCATTATAAAACCTTAACAATGGAACTGTAAAAATGCTAATGCAAAATTGCTTGAAAAATGCTTTAATGTCAAATGTTCGCTAACTTCGATCATAAGGTGACTCGATAATATCAAATATTACATTGAACGTATATGGAAGATGTGTGTAATACTCTAGTAGCCAATCATGAATAAACCAAGCAACTAGCTAAACTTCTAATGCAGGATTGATGAATTATCAACTTTGTCAAATATTTATTATGTTCTTTGTTATATAAATTTTTCTGTAATTGGGTATTTCCAACATTTATTAACAATAATCTAACATTCCAAAAATATTTAATAGAATTCACCTATCACCACACATTATACGCTAACTAAGGGTTTTTCTTTCCAACACCTGATTAAAATAGCATAAAAATATCCATTATCCTTAGCATTGGTTCATAATGGTCAATAAATTCTGGGACTCATATAGCATAGCTTTACTCCCAGCTACAACATGCTGTACCGTATCACCAACAGACATACATACATACCGATTAAATTCGTCTTCTTCCTTTAAACTAACACATACATGTATAATTTTAATCAAATGGAATATTTAGACAATCGGTTATATCACTTCTACATGATACATGTAATGTTCACTTTTAAGCAACAGAAAAGATATGCCCAGAAAACATTTAAGGAGACTTTATAATTGACCAGTCATGAACTGCTATACTAGGAGGCACATGTATTTAATAACTAGACGTATCATTAAAGCATCGTTCTTCAACGAAGTATGGCACATATTTCTTCCTTTTCAAATTGAAATCTTCAACACATTTTCTCTGAAGAATTTCATACGACTTGGATCCATCTTTCCTCCATTTTATATAAAAAAAATCAGCCAAGTATAACACCGACTCTGGCGAGTGTCACATCAGTGTACCCTGTCAGTAATCTTTAAGTATTTTGTATATAAGTAATCTGTCAAATATTCTGTAAGTAACCTCCAAGTCATCTCTATGTGTTCTGACAGAAAGTAGTTAAATTCTTATCAGAAACCTATCAGTAACCTGTAAGTATTCAATTAATTACCAGTTAATATTCTGTCAATATCTTGTCAGTAATCGGCCAGTAATTAGGTAAGTAACCTGTCAGTAACCTACAAGGATTCAACCAGTAACCATTTAATATCCTGTCAATATCTTGTCAGTAACCTATCAATATCCTATTTGTTAACTGTCAGTATCCTGTCAGTAATCAATTGGTATTGTGTCCAAATTCTATCGTTAACATTTCAGTAACATTAAGTATCCTTTCGGTAACTGTTTGTGCTGTGTCAGTATCGTGTCAATAACTTGTTGGTATTGTGTCAATATCGTGTCAGTAATAAAAAGTATATCACGGTTCTTTACATGTTAAATAGCACAAACATTGTAAATAGATTTAATTCATGTTATAAATAGACATCTTTCCTGATCTGCAGCTGGAAACTGGGCATGTAAAACGTCCATCGAAATTCTCGATAAAAATATTTAACTTCAAATCCATTTTCGTAAATTGTACACAATTTAACAACCTACGAAATTCTCACTGGAATATTTTCCAGGATACTTTAGTCCATACTATTTATTTACTATTTATTTAATGCGACTAGAAGTGTCACAAGCCATATAAATACTTCATTTTTTTATTTGTGACTTTCGGGAAAAAAACGATTTTAAATTCATTTTGGTCATCGAGGTGCGTATCAAATGATTTGTCGACAAAGAAACAATTAAAAGAAACAATTGAAAGCATAATGAATCCCTTATTTTTAAATGCAACAAAATTAATAAAATTAATTCCTACCTCGGATGCCCTGAGAAACATCAGGTACCTACTGCAGTGTGCTTCTGCATAATATAGCTATTAATTCTGTCCTACCCATTCGACTTTTACGACAACAAAGATAGATAGTTAAATAATGTGATTTCTTTCCTTTGTTCACGTAACAGTCAATAATCGTATAGGTAATTTGATTCGGGGACATCATTAGTTTCTGAATTCTGATAAAAACCTGCTGTTGAGAGTTGAATTTTCATTGTGACATGTATTCAAATCCATTAAAATTTTAAAGTGCATACTTCTTAATGTGTTCGTATGAAATTGTTAGGACATTTAATTCTTCTTTTAACATTTAACTGATAAGTATCGAGGATTGTTTGACATTTCAAATGATTATTAACATGGAATAAAAAAGGGACGTTTTAATTCCTGAAGGAAAGCACAGTTTCGCTAACGTCACAGATAATTTTTTTTTCTCCTGAAATAATGGAAAAATAGGTTATGTACAACAAAATATCCTGAAGCATTTATACTTTGTATTTAACGTTAGATTGACCTTTCAATCTCAGAATAATTTTTATTCATTTTTCCCGACAACTGAACTGAAAGTCGCATGCTCTATCCTTGGTGTATACAGTCATGTACATTTACTTTAAGCTGCAGAACTTAGGAAGAGAGATCTACTATAATGTCAATTAAAGTTCTGTCTTTAATTTTGTTTTAATTCACAACAAATCAAGAGAGTAAGAACATTTTACATTTTTATTCCACCTCCCATCGTTAATCTACCAATTGACATTATATACAAGTACCCTATCATCGTTTGAATTTAAAAAGTTTACAGTACAAGTACATGTATAAAGTTTTCTTTTGATGCTGAATTTTTACGACGAGACAATTTTAGACTTTACGGATATCCAGATATCGTCATGTACTCGTAGATATCCCTCCCGTAGAAATTCAGATAAGATCATGCCGCATTTTGTACCGGAATAGATTATTTTATTTGGAAAACCTTTGAAGCATGAATTCAAAGTAGATGCCGATACTTCAGGTGTACAAAGCTAGCATATGGAACTACTAGGCATTGCCCTATTTCATTTATTTAAATTTCATTTCATGTGGCGTATCGCGGTTTTGATATAAATGAATTTTGCTTAAATCAAAAATAGTAGTCGACATTCTATGGCTTACAAGAGTGTCATCAACAAAAAGGTGAAAACATTTTTTTTTACTTAGAATAAATATTACAATTAGGGAAAATATTAAAAAAAAAATATTTAATATATAAGCTCTTACCTCTAATAAATATTAAAATATAAACGGACAAATAATCCTAGAAATAAACCCCGTAAAATCACGACGATTCGATTTACGTTCAAAAAATAATTCAAACACAAACCAAGCATATCCCTATCAACACCTGTAATACTGAATATATACGATATGGCTTCTAGTGATTGGAATGTCAAGAATATGTAAATAAAGAAAAAGCAAGAATTCGACATTTGACTTTGATATCATTGTCCGCCGTGCGACGCATGAAGATAACAATTTAACGGAACACAGAAGCCCCCCGAAAAGGTGACGGGATAAAAGGGATCACCACAGAATCGCGTGGAACTCGGTGAACAGGGCGGGGGGGGGCGGATCCCGTGGGGTGAGGACACAGAGATAGTGTTGGGAGGCACATGTAGCTGATAGACAGGAGTGGGATAGATCCGTTACCTGCTGCCTCGTATGGAACTTTACATTAGTGGGTCTACTATTGGGCAGTATATTGAAGTTTACTTTGGGTGCAATATAAACTGGAGTAAATAAATCAACCATATATATGACGCCAGGATACTGCGTTTCTCAAATCAATTTAAAAATTAAGTTCAAAGTTAACATCCCCACTAAACTAGAAAAAAATCGCCCTTTAATTGAACTGGAACTAAAAGAAAACAAATAAAGCTCCAATGTATAATATATGTGAATATGTTCTTGATTTAAAAAAAATAAATATAAAAGTTAAGTGATAAAAATATATAATACTACAAGAAAGAAATTAAATATTTTAAAATGAAAATCTATCCAATCAAATCACAGCTGAAATAACAATCTCGGAGCATATACTCAGTATATTTGATAAGTATTTAACTAACGGATTTTATCCAGTGTGACATTTAACGGTAGTGAAAAATAAAACATG
Source organism: Saccostrea echinata (assembly GCF_033153115.1). NCBI lineage: Eukaryota > Metazoa > Mollusca > Bivalvia > Ostreida > Ostreidae > Saccostrea > Saccostrea echinata. The sequence continues at coordinate 16,319,574 of NW_026889777.1, forward strand.
CTGTCAAAACTTTCGGCCATTCTTAAATTTCATACTAAAGAGAAAAAATATAATTACCTTATCGTGTTCAATTATTCCTTTAACAATTTTTGTTTCAGAGAATGTATTGTCGGTGTTTCATTAGTTTCTAATCTAACTCGTTTATACTAAAAGCCTTTCTTATATATAGATATCACTGACTTTACAAAATCTAAAAAGTACCAGAGTTAACACGTGTCATATGAAGCAAACAGAATATTCACTTTCAAATAAACTTTTTAATTAAAATGTATATACAACATTCGACCATTCCGTTTTATTTTATAAGTAGCTATCGGAATAATGGTGATTGTTGCTTTAACAATTCGTTTCAGAGAGGGAAAGGAATTTTAAATGTTTGCTATCTTTTCATTGATAAGATAATATAATTACCTTTCATTTTTGAATTTGCTTGATTTTCAGACTTTGGCGGCTTAAGTGCTATGGGAAAAGGCGTTTTCACCGTGCACACGGGAATACATTGGGATACTCAAGTGCCTCTTGTTAAAAGCTTATGGGAATATGTATTCATTAACATTGTCAGATAACAATATTATTCTGTTAAATTAGAGTTAGAGTCGTCTCATATTGAAATAACTAAGATTTCCTTCACAAATTTTACAAAAGTATTACAACATTGAATAGCTTTATCATGCTCTACGGGATTAGTGCAAATTTGAGACATTCACTTCTGACATTTTTCAATCTGTATTGCCGAGAGAGAGAGAGAGAGAGAGAGGAGCATTCCGTGTTTCACTGGGCACTAGACACAGTGAACCATCATTAATTCACTTAACTTATAGTTTATTGATATCTTGAGCAATATTAATAGGAATCTAAATTACAAGAATTTCTGCCCAAATCGAAATAGTAAAAGTATCTTGGTTCGAATTCACGGGCACAGAATAATTCAAATCGACAGAGAGAGAGAGAGAATGAGACAGAAAGAGAGATGGACGGTGCATACTGTCACCACTAGAACATGGGCTTTCCCTATTCTGTGATTTTCATTTTCTTAACAACTGTAGTATCAGTATAATTTAGGTCAAGTGGTCTCTTACAGGTTTTTAACTTTACAGAATAGACCTGGTGTTTAGCTCCATATTAATCCTATTTAAATCCCCTAGCCCGATAGCTGGATTGATTTTTACGTTAACACGATTTTGTCATACCCAGCTGGGGAATTCTAGGCTTATAAAATATCTTTTGCAATAGCCTACAACCATCCTTCAAGCTTTTAGAACATTTCGTACAATTTTTTGGATCCATTGATTAAAGTTTCTTTGGTACAAAAGTACCAGTATATTATTGATTATTAGGACCAAGTACTTAACATGTTTTTTTTTTCCTTAATGAATTATGATAATTCATTTCAGGAACCAATATGTATTTGATGATCTAAGGGGAATCACTCTATTTGAGAAATAGTATAAATCACAATTTTGTGTCTTTGTAAGAGTTATCGTACTTACGCATCTCCCTTTTCCCCTTGCTTTATGATGATATCGTCCCTAGTACATTTATGGTAGGTACAATTTCTGCCTATGTCCATCAAAATATCTGAAATGAGAAAATATATTCAATCTTTGTTGTTCTTTATTTTTTTAATTGGTTCAACATGTTGCTTGTAAAAAAATTAAATAAAAAAGAATCCGTGGCCGTTTTTCTAGATGATTTTAGAGAAGATAATTTTGATTCAAAGAAAATGCATCTTGATTTGGACGGGTAAATAATACATGTAGGTGGATTAAAACAGTAAAATCACTGTAACCTTTCAAAAAGACAAAAACAGGAGGCTCAATCATATATAATTATGAACAGCATGTCTACTCATTACCTAAGCCCGCGGTATAATTCTCCATATCTAACAAAATAAAACTCAAAAATCAAGATTGTCAAAGTGCAAGCATAATTGCAAACCCATGATAGCTACTTTATAGCCCCCGAAGTAAAATTTCTATTTCCCATGACTGGTGTAGAGAAAATTGATGATAGTGCTAATGATGAAATTAAGTTTCCAAAAGTACAAGGCAGATCATTATAATTCTTAATCTGAAACATTTTCCTGTATGTCTGTCACAGACCTCACTTCGATTTGAACAATGACATCTAAATTCGCAGTTTTCACCGAATTTTGGAGGAGAGTGTATGGAACGCCATAGCTGTCTTAAGGTATGGTACATAATATTACATGGTGTGTTCTATATAATAAAGGGTTGAATCAGTAAATTAAATGGTCGCCACTCCTTGATAAAGGGTTAAGAGCACATAATACATGGTGCATTCAATATGATAAATGGTCGGTTCATTATGTTAAATGGTCATCACTACTTGTTGTACGGTGAAAAATACATTATATATGGTGTGTTCAATATAATAAAGGGTCAGTTTAGTATGTTAAATGGTCATCACCCCTTGTTATAGGGTGAAAGGTGTATAAATGGTGCGTTCAATATAATAAAGGATCATTTAACCATGTTAAATGGTCACCGCCACTTGTTATAGAGTGAAACGTACATAATACATGGTGCGTTCAATATAATAAAGGGTCGGTTCATTATGTTAAATGGTCACCACTTTTTATTATAGGGTGAAACGTACATAATAAATTGTGCATTCAATACAATAAAGGGTCGGTTCATTGTGTTAAATGGTCACCACTACTTGTTAAAGGGTGAAAAGTACATAATAAATGGTGCATTCAATACAATAAAGGGTCGGTTCATTGTGTTAAATGGTCAACACTACTTATTATAGGGTGAAACGTGCATAATAAATGGTGCATTCAATATAATAAAGGGTCGATTTATTATGTTAAATGGTCACCGCTACTTGTTAAAGGGTGAAACGTACATAATAAATGGTGCGTTCAATATACTAAAGGGTCAATTCATTATGTTAAATGGTCACCGCTACCTGTTATAGGATGAAACGTACATAATAGATGGTGCGTTCAATATAATAAAGGGTCGGTTCATTATGTTAAATGGTCACCACTACTTATTATAGGGTGAAACGTACATAATAAATGGTGCGTTCAGTATAATAAAGGGTCGGTTCATTATGTTAAATGGTCACCGCTACCTGTTATAGGGTGAAACGTACATAATAGATGGTGCGTTCAATATTATAAAGGGTCGGTTCATTATGTTATATGATCACCATCCTTTGTCATACGGTTAAGGGTGTATAAGAAATAGTGCATTCTACATAACAAGGGGTCGGTTTAGTATGTTAAATGGTCACCACTCTTTGTTATAGAGTGAAAGGTACATAAATGATGTGTTCAATATAATAAAGGGTCGGTTTACTGTATTAAAAGGTCACCGCTACTTGTTATAGGGTGAAAGGCACATAATAAATAGAAATTAACACGTTTTAAAAAATGCGTTAAGTACATATAATCAGTGTGCAGCTAATTTCACATGGTTTCAAAAAACACACATTAAAAGTTAGCTATGTTGATTTAATTAACTGGTGTTTATGGAGAGATTTCCGTGGCACAGTTCTCTTTTAGTATTCTTACTCTAATTTATTGATTTTCCAATTTTATTTTAATATTTCATTTATTTATTATCTTAGTTCTAACATCTTGTTTTTCCAATTCAATTTTTCATTTCATTTTTACCTTTTTACAGATTTTCTTAATTTGAATATTTACTTGGTCACCGAAAGAACCGTACAGCTTTTATTATTTACTTTATGAGGCTGAAATTGAAAGATTATATTCCAAAGACACTTGATTCTTTAAGAAACTTTCAAAATTTTATTTCAGTATATACACCTTCCTTTATTTCAGTAAAAAAATGTGTAAAGGCGGAGTTAGAAATTAAGAGTAAGTAATAGTAAAAATGTTAAAATAAGAAAGTTAGAATGAGTAATCCGAGTCAAATTTTCTAAGCAAATTAGGACGAAAGGGGGCGCTGCGACCTCTTATGCAAATTTGAATATACATTGAGGTCTTGTGCGAGCTATCAATGAAACGTACCGTAAAACTATATTTCCCGGAACGTTTTAGGAATCGGCCATTTCATTCTGAAAGGGGGGCGCTGGCAAATTTTTCAGTGTCAGATTATTTATTTTTATGTCGGTATAGGACGGATAATTTATTTTAAAGGTGATCTGGGTCAGATTTAATTTTCCTCTTCATGTTCATTAAGATTGACAAGCCAAAAAATATTTTATTGCGGGGAGGTACCCAAACTCTATATTTTCAGGGTGGTACCACCTAACAAGGTCCATTTATTTATTTTTCTTCGCAGTGGGGGAATACTAGTATAATTTATATCTAGAATCTCCCAGCCCCAACAACACAAAATCAAATTACTTTCCATAATATTCTTCTGTGTTTTCGTTTAATTCTATAAGAAATGTGATGTGAATCAGTACTCGTTTTTGGTACTTGCCTTTAGTACACAAATGTCACGTATCTTTAAATGTATATCGTTATCAAGTACGATTGATAAAAAAGAACGGCTGATGGAAGGGGAGGGAGAGTTTAGTGTCATCTTCTTTTTGCCGTACGTAATGTGTAATCTTCTAAGGAACATCACAGTCACTTATTACATAATATTTCCTCCTCTGTAAAAATATCATTTTTCTATGTTAATAGAATTGTTTATAGAAAGACCACACCTCTCTCAATCCTTTCGTAAAAATTATCCCCCCTTTTTTGTCATTTGCATTATGTGTGGAAATTGGAGGAGGGGTCGTGTCTATACAGTATACAACGCTTTTAATTTGCCACATAGGCCCATAGCAACATTTTTAAACGGGGGATAAAAAAAATTGACAAGAATTAAAAAAAAACCTACTGGGGGTGGGGGGGGGGGGTGGTGTAGTATCTTTCTATAACTTTTCGACATTTTCTTAAATCAATGCATTAAAGTGGGACACATTTCAACCATGCTGCTACAAAAATATGGGGGGGGGGGGGGGCAAGCAGCCTTTGAATGAAAATTTTCATATTAAATCGGTGCACTCTTCCCCCTCGAACCACAGGCCTACATCGATACTTAATTGATATTTTATTTTATTGTGTCAGATAAACTTGACTGATTCTGAGGTAGGGGAGGCCTGGAAGATTTTGGAAATAAATAATCTGTCCATGAAATTGTTGAAAATAAACAATCTGTCTCCCACTTGGGCGAAAATAAATAATCTGACCTAGACCGTACCTAACCCCCTTACTAAACTAGATTTTTCAAGTTTGCGTATCCCCCCTTATTCTTTAAGTTTGGGTACCCCCCCCCCTACACACACACATACTGACACACAAAATTAAAATAAGAATATCAAAAGAAGAGTGTGGCATTTTAAACCTTCCAAAGACACCATTTAAGCCATCATATTGTTAGCTGCACACCAAGTAATGTACTTGACGTATCTTTTGTAATGCAATACTAACCATTTATTTTGTTCCACCCTATAACAAGTAGCGGTGACCATTTAACAGAATAAACCGACCCTTTATTATATTGAAAACGCCATTTATTATGTACTTTCACCCTATAATAAGTAGTGGTGACCATTTAACACAATGAACCGACCCTTTATTATATTGAACGCACCAATTACATGTATTATGTATGTTTCACCCTATAATAAGTAGTGGTGACCATTTAACACAACGAACCAACCCTTTATTTTATTGAATGCACCATGTATTAAGTACATTTCAGTCTATGACGAGTGGCAGTAACCATTTACCATAATAAACCTACCCTTTATTATATTGAACACACCATTTATTATGTACGTTTCACCCTATAACAAGTAATGTTGACCATTTAACATAATGAACCGACCATTTATTATATTGAACGCACCATGTATTATGTGCTCTTCACCCTTTAACAAGGAGTGATGACCATTTAATATATTGAATCAACCCTTTATTATATAGAACACACCATGTAATATGATGTATCATACCTTAAGACAGCTATGGCGTTCCATAAGAGTGTATATTCAGCTGTATTTTGGGGTATTTAAAAGTCAGTATTTGCGCTTCTCTGGTCTCTGATACGCTTCTCTAATCTGTGATGATCGTAGCTGGTACACTATACATGTATATCGAGTTGGGAATTTCAAAACTTACTTTTATCCAAGTTCTGCAGAAGAGGACTCTTTTTCCGGAAGAATTCCACGAGCATTTCCAGTTCCGGATCCGAGCGGAGAACTCTGGGACGGGTTATAATCTGCTTCACGACATCCATGTTGATCAAACTTCTTTAAAGATTTCTAGTTTTGCAACTAATTCTCACAGCATCTTTTCCGGGAACAGGTTGAATTTCAAATTTTGTTTTTGTTCGTTAGTTTGTTTATTTGTTTTCTTTTTTTACGATAAATCAGATTTTTTAATCCCATCAATTAAGATTTCCATGCATTAGCGTTCACCTGAAATTAAAAGAAGAGCATACTAATCCTAGTTATAAAATTTTTCCACGGTATTTTTTTTTTTCACTCAGTCAATTTTTTACATGAATAAAAGTAGAATAAGTTGGTTATATGCTACTCTACCGCAAATAAACAAATTTATCAGACTTGCTATCAAGCAGTTATTTGTGTATTCATAAACAATTGTTTCGTGCATATAATGATGTTTTCGACAAATAACATCAGGTGATTGATATTTCAATCCAAGAGTCTAGCTTTTAAAATCAATATTAGAAATCTAATATCAAAGTCTGATGAAGTCGAAGGAAGAAAATGACCGAGAAATTAATATCCTGGGAATTGATAAAATCCCATAGCTCGGAATCTAATCAAATTAAGAGGCTAGATGATATCAAAACATCAGATTAATTAAATATGTATACGAAATCGGATATGTTTTTCTTTAAAATGTGTATTGTTTTATGTAGAGTACAAGAAATATTTTGTATAGCTGCCCTTGACTGGAGATTAAAAAAATCCTTTCAAATAGTTAAGAACTAGAAATATTTTGAGTACAATGAAATTCATTCAAATTAGAACTAAAGAAATCACATTGGCCCGAACACAGTTTTTGTGAAGGGGAAGGGGGGGGGGTGCTAACATGCCAGATATGTTTAGCATGAAAAAAACTGGCATAAATAAATTTTCTCCTCAAATAAGTAATTTTGAGGTCAAAGGTCAATGTCATATATGGATCATGAAGGTACATAGCGCTTATTACAATGACTATTGCCGACTTACCAAGTAATATATGCTTAGATGTTTGGGGAGGAGGTTATGTTCTGGTCAGGTTTACTGGCCAAACTATTAAAAACTGATTGTAAGTTCAAAGGTCGTATGTGAATCAAATCTCATTTCATCACTTGATGATATAAAAGCACTTGCAACGTGTATCTAATCTAAATCAAGATTTAAGCGATAGAAATGAAATATATCCTGTACAGTGTACAGTCCCATATATTGTCTCCAGAGCAAAATTTAAGGACGTTTGTAGGTCAAACTTACAAACCAAACACACTGTCTTATATAGCTATACAGATACATGTACCTCATATTCCAACTATCTGAAGCCTTGGGTATTTTTTTTTAATTTGACAACCAGGCAAGAGTTCTCTGAGAAAAAACAAAAATAATATTTATGAAAATAAGACTTAAGGATAATAATAAGAAACTGGCCATCCTTTGTGGAAAGGGGGGGGGGGGGGAACAAAGTAAAGCCCCAAGACAAACAAATCTATGAGAGGCTTAGATGCAGGTTTCTTCAGAATTGTCTGTTTAATTATACATGTACAGTTAACGTGCTTACATTTTAAAAGTAAAAATAACAAATAAATTTTATATTCAGATTGCTTGCTAGTGGTCTGAAAAGCAATAGATTTTTAAAATGAAAGCTATACAATGAAACGGCCTTTAGTTTTAATATTAAATCACTTTTAAATCTCAGGTTAAACAAACTTCTTTGTGTCAATCAAAAATAATGAGCTTGGGGCGGCTATTAATGCCATTTTTTGAAAAAGAAAGTACAGTATTATAAAGTTTAATCTTTTTTTCTATTTTACAATCAATTTTAATAAGGCCAATTCATTCAATAGTCATTTCTTCCGGTGGAATGTTTCTTTCTCAAATTTAAAACACACTACAGTTGACAAACTTTGTCCCTCGTTATTATAAGAATTAGATCGATAAACAGATTAAATCTGCATTCAATTTTCTATGATCCGATTTTCAAGCACCCTTATTTTAAAAAATATCTTTTAATTGCGTTTAAATCACATTGTCAACAGCTCTGGATTGGATTGAAATTCTTATAAATTTTTATAAATAATATATAGCAAGGGCAAGGATCTTTGTATTAACGTATTCAAAATAAATAAATAAAAATACAGAAGTTTCGTCATTTAAGTACATTGTAAACAAAACTTGTGGTGTCAATCATTTTGAACGGTTATACACAACTTTTTATTTGCTTGTTTGTTTGTTTTTAAGTAAGCAGCATTTTTCTTTTTAACACAATTTCACAAAAATCTATAAAATTCACAAAACAACAAAGCAATTATTTATCATCTGTTCTTTTTTTTAAATTTGATTTCATTATGTTGAATTTGCTTGCATCTATCATCGAGAATTTGAGTTTCTTGTGTTGCATAACTGTAAAAATGATAGCTGGGAATAAAAATCAATTGTACACGGACTTGAAATAAAACAAATAGTAATGAATGGTTATTAGAATCAAAGATTAATTAGAAGCATGCAACGCGAGAGTATTTATTTAAGCAAAAACTATTTTTTAAAGAAAAAAGTTGTATCTACACCTAAATGTAGATGATGTAAATTGTATTCTTTGAGATTTTTGTTCACAGATCATTATCTCAAAATTTAGCTATAAATGTGTGAAGTAGTCATAACGATTTTTTTTCTTCTAATTTTGATTTATATATATACTTTAATTCTTTATTAAATAACTTTAAGTCATACTGCTCATCAGCATAAACAAAATAAACATAATTATGAACACATGGCGAGAGTCTGCGGGGGGTGGAACCCCTAGTGTCCATCTGTCCGACTCCTCAACACCAACAATTACAGTAAGCATTATAAACTCCCCATTAATACATGAAAAAAATATCTATACATAATATACATATAAATTAAATTTATTATTATCATTATTTCTTACAAATACTCAACTTTGATTTCAAAGAAAAACATACTGAACTTCTTCATGTATTTTAAAAATTTAAACGATATGTGACACGATATATAACAAGGAAATAAAATAGAAGAATTATCTTAAATCTGAATTTAAGGACATTTTATTTCTAAAAAGAAATTTTAAACACATACGTGCATTATTTTAAACCCAGGGGGGAAATTAAAAAAGTAATCATTGAGTTCAATTGAATGTTTAGGAAGAAATCTTGTGTATCTAAGAGTTAAATATATTGATCAAAATATGTGCATTATCTATTTGAAGTAGAAAAAAATCGACATGAAAAGATATTTTGCTAGGATAACATTTAAACTCGTCTTACAATTCGGCAATTTATCGCTACGAACAGATCGGTCCTTGTCAAATATTATTCCATCAAACAGAGCTACAGGATCTCTTATAATTCCACTCTGGACACCTATCACATGCACAGTAATAGTCTATAGTATCTACCGATGTTTCAATTTCAAAGGTTCCGTGTCGTTATGAATTCACGTAAATATACCGGGTAACATCCAAAATATGTTTGTAATAATGTTTCTTTGATCTTTAATTTTTTTTCTTTGGGAGAATAAATTCCACTTGTGTGCGTATTAATCAGGGCAAACTGAGACTTATTTTGGACTACTTATGGAAATGAACTTCTAATAAACCCCGGTTCCACTGAAAACACTAAAGGCAAACACCATATTGAGACGATGTTTGTCTTACAAATATACCCTCTAATGTACACCCGCCCTCTAGGAACAGAGGACGAACATTGAGAACTTTTAAGAAAAGGGAACATCAATGTACAAGGGGTTGAGATTTAAACTTTTTGTTAACAAATGAACAATTCCTTGTTTACATAGTGTAGCATTCACAGTTAATTTCTGCTGCCGGAATTTGAAGCCAGTCAAATTGCCGTCGAAAATTAAATTGCGAATGTTACTCAGAATTAATGGTACAGTAAAAATATTGTGTTATCTTCGAAAAAAATCTATTTTAAGTCAATTTTACTTGACTGTATTTATCGGGGCTAATGGGCATGACAATGCACTATGTTGGAGGAGTGAGGTTTTTCTCTTCAAAGTTAAAGCTACATGTACTTTGGAGTTAGAACAACTATGACAAAAATATATCACTGAAAGAGAACAAAATACAATGCTTTATTTTGCTTTAGATACTTCCCCATGTACATGACATTCTATCAAGTACTAATGTAATATATATGTGTAGTGTTAATCATAAAAAAATCAAAATAATTATTCCTAATTAGCTAGCCGAATCATATCTATCACGAAATCAAACAATAACAGACCTGCAGCATGCATTAATTAATATTTCCCTTTTTATACAAAATCCACACCGAATATAAATATAGATTCACAGCTTATAGCCTGAATAATATCTCCATGAGTCGAAAAAGTGCATGATATTTGAAAAAGCACCCCACAGAACTGCACAGGAATTCAGTGTGTAGGAGATTAACAGATAATCTTTTAATCCCACTGCCCCTCATTACGTTTTAAAAGGCTTACGTCTGTGCCAATGCGGTGATATTAAATTGTATGCATATAAAATGGGTTACGAAAGAACGATCAGATCTACTTTGTAAATGTTTCAAGTGCCACGCGAGCGGTTTCAGAGTTTTTGACATAGATAAATAATTCTGATATCTTAAAATAAATAAAATTAAACCACTTAACAATGAGCTTACTCAACAGTTTCGAAAAAAAAGTTACATATTACAAGATCTAAAATTTATGCACATAAGTTGTGCTTAATCGCCATTCGGGAACTGGGAGGGGTGAAGGAAGAATTAAAATTCAAATAATTTAGACATATTTGACAGTCAGATAGGTGACCAGCCTTATGCTTACAATTTGAATATTCTAGAACAAATTGATGTGTTTTTGACATCAGAACTTTTAAGGTTTGAGTTAACATCAGAACTTTTTGCATTAACAGTTGCAATACAATTTAATTGGGATCGTACGTAAAAGAATAAGATCTTTATTGATTATACTAACCTTTCTGATCCAGAGAGAGTTTATTCCTTTATTCCAGACGTTACCATGGTCAGCGTCTTAAAAATCTTTGGAATTTGCAATTTCAATTTTAATGGTATTTTCCATACAGACAGCTCATTAACTGCTATCTGATTCGAGGACTTTTTTTATATAAACGTTACCACGTGAGTTTTCTTACAATTAAATAGATAAAATCAATCGCCTGTCTTATTCCTAAGTTGTTACAATGCTAAAAAGACGCCTTCTCCAATTCGGTACTGCGGGATTTTTAAATGGATTTGTTTGCAAAATAGAGATTCGATGGGGATTTGAAAAACGGCCATGTTATTATTTCAATCAATGCCTCGGTTGAGTCTGTTGTTTAGACCTCAGGTAAAAACATATTTCGAACATTTTAAAGTGTCTTTTCGTACATTTAAAGTGCCTTTTATCAATATTTTTTACTACAGAGTAGCAACGTAATATTATGCTAACTGAACATTGGTTCAAAATGTCGCCGAGGACCCGAAGATCCATAAATGTTATCATCCTTGCTGATTTTGCTGAATATGTTGACATAAGCACTACAAACGTTTCCTGAAATTGAACTAGTTTAAATGAACTAATTTAAACACTTGGTAGTAGGCATTGCCTATGCAAGCTGCGCTTCAGTACAACCATGTAAAGTATACGCCTATCTCAAAACACACATATAGGCGTACATGATGAGTTGAAGTAAAATAAACTAAAAAAAAAAAAAAAAAAAAAAAAAGGTTTAAAGATACGCAGAAAATATTTTGAATGAATATCGGTTTTGTGGGGAAAATATCTCTATTCAAAAAGATGTTAAAAGAAATGTTCTTAAAATTGCGAAACTTAGTCACTGAGAAAACTATTTGATCGATACACCCCAAAGACCTGAGAAGCATCAAACGAGATTTTGTGTTTTAGACTTCACACTGTCCAAAATATGCATCGTAAACAATTTGAAAATGAAAAATTCAAAAAGCAAATTACTGTGTCCTATATTTTTTTTGGCAAAAATATCCCGAGACCCCTTAATGCATCAATTTATAAGATTTTATAATTCTAAACCCATAATTTTTCAAATTAAAATAATTTGAAAATAATATTGATGAAGTTTAGAATTAAGGTCAATGTGACCTACTTACTTTTTGGACTGACACACCCCTGAGACTCTTAGAGGCATCAACTTATGATTGGTGACCCTTCATGTGATATTGTTGGTTTCAATTGATGATCCTAGGCTTAACTATGTCCAAGAATGCATCAGCAAAAATTTTAAAACGAAAAGCTGCAAAATTCAGAAAGTAGGTTACTGTGACCTACCTTTGGGTCAACACATCCTGAGATCCCAACAAGCATCAATTGACAAGCAAAATTCAGAAAGTAGGTTACTGTGACCTTACTTTAGGTCAACATATCCTGAGACCCCAGGAAGCATCAACTGACAAGATGTAGTCATTCTAACTTCAGAGTTTTAGCAAGGTACCATTTAAAGTTAACTTCGAATTTTCTTTGAGACTATACCCTTTGCCATAGTGTGTTTCTTTGAACAATTTTAAATCTACAATTTATTTTCATTGTTCTAGATAAGTTTCATTATCTGCCCAGTGGTTCATGAGGATATTGTTTTTAAACAACGTTAACCACTACATTTAATATTTCCCTAATTAATTATTTCTGAGATATGGCCAATATTACAATGAGTTGAAATGGTGTTTTAACATTAGCTCTTTGAGCCTTCGGCTCAAGAAAGCAAAAAAGCTAAAAAAAAAAACAGCAAATATAACTTAAGTGGTAAAGGTACGTGTAGTTGATTCATTACATTAAGGGATATAGTTTATAAACTTATTCTTTACTTGACACAATATGCAGTAAATTATTTAAAAGATGCAAACACAAACATTATTGAAGCCGGAACCAGCAGAGTAAAAAAAAAAAAGAATCTTTAACAGTCTTGAAATCTGGTTTTACTAAGTTAGATGTATATTCATTATATCAAAAAAATACATTTCAAAACAAAGAATAAATTTATTAAACAGTAGATAACAACAGAGTGTCAATCCATATAGTCTTCCAAAGAAATAATTATGTTTCACATGTGTAACAGCATTCTCCTTGGGGCTGTATCGGTTGGGTGCAGTTTCGGGGAAGAGCAGGACATCGAACTCTGTCGCATGACGCATGCGTCCCAGCAGGTGCGTTTTCGGGACATTCACAAAATATGCATGGACTTACGAACTTTTTCTCACCGTGTGGTAAGATTTCTCCAATGTCTGGACCAAAAATAATTTCACAACCGTCAGTATCATCATCGTCTGCTAAACAGCTGCCGATCACAAACAAAAGAAGGAGGAGCAGGTCTCTCATTTTCCTTTTCTGAAGCAAAAAACATAATAGTTGAATTCAAATATATGTACATTCCAATACCGTAAAAATCATACCGATACATGACAAAATTAAAATGAAGTTCGATCTACTACAAGTAGAATATTCTTGGTACTTGCAAAGTTAAAGTAAAACCAATAACTAGATAAATTTCTGATTCAGTTTTAGATCTGTTGATATACATGCATTAAACTGACACATGAAGTTTAAAACGTGAAAAAAATAATAATAAAAAAAGAATGTAGTTCACCTCTGTTCTACCTTGTGCAATGAGTCCACCGTGAACTCTGAAGTCAACAGAATGTTGTGACATTTTAACTTTATATATAACCTTCTGACTGTTCTGTAACATGTGTTTAAGATAATTCATCAGTATGATGGGACATTCAATTCTGTCCCTGAATTCTTGACAAGTGACTGACCATGCCATCCATCAAGTCCATTGTTTACGATGACACAGACCTCTAATTACGATTTAATATTATTACCTTTTCATGCAGTATATCAATGGCATTTTATTTAGTTATTGTAACTAATTAAAACATTACAAAATTCTTTGTAAACTTTAAAGCGGCAGTACGGCTGCAAAACGTGTGCTTTTTCATTCAAATTTACCCAATATATCATTAAGAAATGAGGTATAAAGTTGATGTAAGCAGTTTGAGAAACAGAAATATTCTCTCCTCATACAAAATTAACGTAATTAGAATCTGCCGGAAAATCAAGGGTCATACGAACTGGAGCAATCTTAGATATGTTTATTTGTACCACGTGAATTCTAAAACGGCACGTGCCTACACTGTAGAGTTCACAAATTATAATGAATATGAGGTAAAAGCAATTTTCAAAAGCAAATTATCATAACTTTCTGATAAAATAATCCAAAAAAATAAACGTTAAGATTTTAGTCTGCTTTCAAACGAATTTAACAGAATTAAAAGTACAAATGTTGACGTTTTGTGTATTGGAAAGGAAAAACCACCAAATCATACGTTATCGCGGCAAATGTCAAACAAAATATTCTTCTGCACAGTTAAAAAAAATAGCACTTCAAATGCTAACAATGTTTATAACTCATAGGTGTATTTTTATGTTGAGTTTACACTATTTTTTTTTCTTTGAAAGCGATGGAAAAATGAGAAATGATAACTATCAACAAACCTGTCGAGTAGAACCTTCGCGAGCCCTGCGTGAGTGTCGCCGAGTTCCCGTTTCTTCCTCATCCAACAATTATATTAATCCCCAAACTAAATTTTAGTCAGGAGAGTTGCTTTTTCAAGCTTTATTTTCAGTTTCTTTTTCTTTTTGGTCGACTTTATCAATGTAGCATGCTCTTAGGGCTTCCTTCTCTTACCATGCTGTTTTGTTTATGAAAACTACGCATGCGTGCATAGCGTGGAATGTGGAACCCCGAACACGTTGCGATGTATATATTTACGTCCCATAAATAATTATTAATTTTAATGAAATAATCAAAATTATTTCATTGTGAAAGTTGTAATTTTCTGAAAGTTTATACATTTATGAGTTGCAAAAAAATTCCAAATCTTGTCGGAAAATTTTATCAAGTCAGTTTTTTGATGAGATGCGCCGTACTGTCACTTTAAAGTTGCATAATGAGTCAAAACCATGTGTTTCTTTTAAGAAAATTGTATCACAAAACAAAAGATTTCTGTGAAATATAAATATAGCGAAGTTTTGACAACTCAACTGCACTGTAAAGCAAGAAAAAACTGCAAAATATAAGTGCCGGAAAAACAAATGTTGTATCTATCGCTTTGTTTTTATCGTCAATGTGAACAATGTCAAGGTCACGCGTCCTTTATTTTTAGCGTAAAAGTTGTAAACAACTTTGAATTGGGGCAAGCAGAAGTAAGGAATAAGTTATGATCATCTTTTTTGAAGATTGTATCAGAATTCTCAGTCATCCGACATTTATATCTATGAAATTGAAACCATGGTAAATCCATCAAGTTTTCAGCGCATGCGTACAATAAAGAGGAAGAAGTGAAGCAATATTTTTGTGATGGGTTATACAAAGATTTTTTTTTTACTTTTATTTTTCTCCATTAAATTAGATTTTTTAGGTTCTGAAACCTGTAATTTTCTGAAACCTAATATCTTCAAGAACTGAACAAAATTTGCATGTATCATGCAAAAATTCTACTGTTGTCAATTTTCCCGTTTGTCCGTCACAGTGTCACTTTAATATTGAATTCTATCTAAGAGAGATAACTCTGAAGATTTTGATTTACAAAGAGGCCGGATGGTCAATAAATGACCCAGCAGATTCGACTAAAATATAAAAGATAATTTTTCTAGCCATAAATTATTATTTAGAAAAGAAATAGGCACATGTTCCAGCCTTAACAGTTCATGCAGTTTCCTATAATTTAATAAAGAACTCTCCTTTTTGTTGTCTAGAAATGTCCAATGCATGACATTCGAGCAATCGTGAAGTTTTTTGTTTGTTTGTTGTTTAATCCCTCTCGAGAATTTCTCACTCATATGGAGACTCCACCACTTGCCGGCGGAGAGCTACACATTTTTGACCTATACTCGGTACTTAGGCCATTGAGCAGGGAGGGATCTTTTTCGTGCCAGCACCTACTGCGAGACGGGACCTCGGTTTATACGGTTTCATCCGAAGGGCCGGTCTCCACGTCCCACAGTGGGATTCGAACTCGCGACGTAAGGATCATCTCCTTACTCCGCGACTCTAGAACGAGCGCTCTAACCACTGTGCCACGCGGGCGACTTGCAATCGTAAAGTGAAATGACCAGTACGTTTGCTTACTTTTGACAATTTGATGGGAATAAAAATCCTATAATGCTTCTAACTCACCTTTTCATGAAAATCATCAATAGGTTCAAGACACATATGTTGAGAAAAGTGGATTAAATACAGGAGCATGTAAGTAAACAAAGGTGTCGGAAAATACGTCAAAGACAAAAAATGTGATGTTTCCTGGATGATCACTCTTTTGTGTCATTTTAACCGAAACGTTTTTTCCCCTGTAAACAGAACTGTCCTCATGTTTTTAAACGTTGTTTTGCATCAATATGTGTATAAGGCTGATGAGCTCACCAAACTGATTATAAAGTGTTTATGGTCAGTAAATTTGGGTATATTTCGATAAGGAATAATATTTCTGCACGCAAGTATATATATTTTCCATTTAACCAGAGATTTGGCGATTCTGAAAATTGCAAGATCTCACAGGGAATCAATTTATCCAGGGAATTTATGTCCCCCACATAAAGACAAAGTAAGAGGGTTGAAGACTTTTAAAAAATGCAGATGGAAATAAAAAAGGACGTTTGGGCCATGGACTTTCACCTTTTAGCCTTAAATATTCAATTGGGTTTTTTCTTCAGTTTGAAGATTTATCACCTTAAGTTTCGTTGCAAACACTCAAAGAGATCAAATGTAAACAATTGAAAACTACTTTTTCTAATAGATGATTTTTTTTTTTTTTTTTTTTTTTTTTTTTTTTTTTTTTGCTGTGGCTTTTGGACTTTTTGGCTTCAAAATCAATAGGAATGGCTAAAACAAAGAGAATTATGATGTACAATTTTATTGCTAAGCTTATAGAGAACTAAAATTATAATATGGAAACCATTTTAAGAAATTTGTGAATTTCTGACCTTGACCTTTTACTTCAAAATCAATAAAGTCGTTTAAAGTGATATAAAATTTCACCGACAAAGCTAAAAAGAACTAAAGATATCGGAAAATCTTGTACATGTATACAAATTTCTTATCTTCGTTGACCATTTGACTTCAAAGCAGAGGCCTTCTCGAAGTCAAATTTGACGTAAAAAATTATTGGAAAATCTCAAAAAAGAATTATAAAGTTATCATCTGGAAAGACTTTTTTTTGCAAATGAATATATAAATTTTTGATATTGATCTTTTATCCTTTAAAACCTCGAGATCAGTAGGTTCCTTAAATCATAGCTAAGGAGCTAAAATATAAATTTTCAGTGCAAAAACTAAAGCGCTTTTTGAGATAATTCACAATGAATTGTCTCCGTTCAGAGTGCCCACGGCTCTCCCCATTAAATGTCCTGCAATTCTTCGCTGCATTTGCTGCACATTAAAAAGTAAGTCACGTCTTGTGTTATATCATGTGATTGCTTCATGTATGATTATTGCTGTTTTTGAGGTCATTACGATGAATTAGCCACCTGATGAGTACAATATTTACCGAGCCCAAAGGATGAGGTGAATATTGTACTTCGATTGTTTTATTATATGATTAAAAACTAATTAAGCGAACAATGTCATCTTTCTTGTTAGCATTTACTGACGTCCTAGCCAAACGCACTGAAAAAAAACAGAGTTAAAATGAACATTATCAGTTGTATTAACTTAGAACTTCTTAATCTACATGTATTAATGGTGCATGCAAAAAAATGTCAGGCACGAAGCATTGATTTTTAAAGGGGGCATTATAAGGAAAAAACAACTTACCTGAAAAATTCTTGACAACCCAAAAAAGACGCAGAGAACTATCCAAACTCCGTATCTTATTTCGGGGTTGGTGAGGGCAGGTTTCATTAATGTATGAGGAATTTTTTTTTATATACTGTATCAAAAAGGGGAGCAACTACAGTTTTTATGAACATTTTCAAACTAAATTAACAGTAAAAACCTAGTACGTTCAGAAAATGGATTTAATCTATTATAGCTCAATGTAGAAAAAGTGAGTCTTTACATGTATGTTCTCCTGGAAGGTCATAACATAGTATATTTTCTATAATGAGGGAGCTAGGAATTATTCAATTATATCATAAGATACAATATTACCTAAAATATACAATATGAATGTATGTGATAAATAATAGTATAATCTCTCTCTCTCTCTCTCTCTGCATTAATCCAGTTATCAATGACTGTATGAGGATGTACACATTTCCGGAAGTGGACATCAGGAAACGATTAAGTAGCAATGTAAGGACATCCCTGTCGAGGACGGAACAATTTAATCAGTAGGTATTTTACTTATTATAATTACTTTATATACTACTGAAATAAGAAAGAAATTGTGTATTTGAATATTTAAAAATATCATACGAAATGTGAAACAGTGATTTAATATTCAAACGAAACTTGACTATAATATAATGCCTATACTTGTCCTATCTTTCCTAATCATCTGAAAAATTTATTTATATTACATAAAATTGCATGTAGTTGAGGGTAGCATTGAAAATTTTCACCCCGAAAAACCAATGTCAACCGAATCCTTACACTAGTTCTCGAGGGATGAAAATTTTCAACATTATACTGTAAATTACTTGAATTTCATTCGTCGGCAAACGTTTGAAAAAAAAAAACACTGTTACCCTCTGAATGTTGAGACCACGCCCTGAAGCACGATAGAACTTAGCAACAGTCAATATTGCTTGACGACAGGTGATATTAAAAAAAAAATATTGACTTTGTGGAATCTTTGCACTCGCGCTTTACTTTTATTTTATTTGTATAAAATATTAAGTATGCCCCCAATAATTTTGCCGATATATAAAATACTACAGAAAATATAGATACTATATGCTTGTGCCCCCTCAGTATAATAACATCTGATGACCTTTAATTTTTTTGCTTGTCAAATTTTGAATATTTGGTAGTGCCTTCCAAACTAAAAATGTTTAGTTGCGTCCCCCTCCCCTCTCAAACTGAAATTGCTTCCTACGGGCCTGTACTAAATTTATACTATTTCATACTACTGTCTTTACTCTACCTATATTTATATGGGAAACAATTTTTAAAGGTATATATAAAATGCTTTTAACAAATATTTCTCGACGAATCAGATTCAACTAATATACACGAAAGTATAATATTCGGAACACATAAAACAGACACGTAGCAACGGTTTCAAAATCTGACAAGCAAAAAAACAAAAACAAAACAAAACAAAACAAAAAACCCCCCTTCTTTTAACAGTCCAACAGTGTTTGACCTTAGAGCAACAAAAAGTGTGTGTGTGTTGGGGGGGGGGGGAGGGAACCAGCATCCAAATGAAAATTGTCTAAATCAAAATACTATACCCAGAGAAAAAGTGGGGGGGGGGGCGACCTGCCTTCCTCCCTGCGCTCTACGGACATGTAAAATTATCAAACATCAATTTACGATCATTTGTACCCATTGTAGCTATATATGTACAGTATGTAAAAGTGACCATACTGTTAATTTCGTTTTGACACTTTGTAAATACTGATGCCATATGGCAAAGAGAAAAAGATTTCACGTATTTTTCTTTACAAGCATTTTAATTTTAGGCCCATTTATTTTAAGTTCCACCTCTCACGCATATTTATCTGCCAAATCTTCAATTGTAAATTTTCGACATTTTCGAAGCAGCAAGGGGAAAAAAATACATACATGTAAATATTTTTTGTATCATAGTCAAAAATCATTTCGACATTCAAATTCGATTCCAAATTGACAAATTCTTTGACAAATTAATAGAGGTAAAATTAGATAAGATATGAAAGTAATAGAAGCTATACCAAAAAAAAAAAAATTAAAAAAAAAAAAAAATCAAAACCCTAGTTAAGTGCAGTCATCCTTTTGACATATAACATGACACATACAGTCATGTATTTAAAGGGGGCACTATTAAATATCATATGTACTGTAAATAACCTTCATTTGGCAAAATAATAATTCCTATACATGTTTGTCAGTATTATGTAATATGTACCATCATTTTGTAAAGGTAAGGAGATGGGTGAACATAGCGTGCAGAAAGCCTATAGCTTCAGATATATAAAAATCATATTCAATTTGTGAATTTTATATTCAGAGTAACGTTCTCATTATTGAAGTTTATGAAATTATGATAAACAAAACTTTTCTGAAGAAAATTTTCTCGGCAAAATTTATTCTTTTATTTAAAAAATAATGTGGTATTCGTTGGGTTCGAACCCTAGCAATAAAAATCCTGAGTAACATTTTCTTTCGAGACTAGCACGTTAACCACTATAGACTACACAAGTCCGGATGAATAACTTGGCATTTAAATCATGCTTGTGATATGACCCTTGACTGAATGGACAGAAGTATTTCTGGGAAAGATGCGATTGTTGTATCATAAAAGTATATTTTTAAGGTATAGTGGGTCTTTGCTCCATGTTTTTTGGTAACCAAAAGATGTATATTTTTATGCAAACTTTGAGGATTAACTTTCAAAAAAATGGAGCGAAGACCCACTCATATCGAAAAATAGTGTTATAGTATGAGAAAATGACTCTTTTTGCCCTCTTTAGTGTGTGTATAATGTTTCATAGGCAAATAATTTCAATCTTTGTGAGATTTTTGCAAATTGTAGAGATTTTACATGAAGTATATTTTAATGTTAGATGAAATATCAAGGAAAATTTTGATAAAATTGAGATTTAATTTTTCACCTTCATGTTTGTCACACTATGGACTTTTTGCTCGTCATGTTCACCCATCTTCTTTAATTTGTAATAAATAATAAAAAAGGTATACTTAGAATTTTATATTCCCAGTTATCCTTCTTTGCTTTGCCGTAGGTACATGTATACATGTAGTATGTGCATATTAATGAGAAAAGACCCCTTCTCAAATTTTCGAGATATTTGCCACAAAACTAACATCCTGAGATACTTGTTTCTACAGGAAATCGCCAAAATAAAATACATAATGTAATTTTTTTTATTATAAGAAATGGAAATGAATTCATTGGCAAAGACTGTCTAAAATTTAGTTATAGAATGATACTATAGAATGAAAGCTTATGTTGGAAAAAAAAAATTAGATATCTGGGAAAAACACTTTTAAAAAAAGGGAAAAAAACTTTTAAGAAACAATAAAAAAAAAAATACATTGCTTGTTTTCAATCTGTTTAACATTTTCTACTGATTATGAAGTTTTGAGACTTCATAAAATTATCAGTATCACTCTTTCATTTACAGTATACATGTATGTATATCAAATAACCTTTCTTTGTCAGAAAATGAAAATGAACCTCTTTACCGCCATTTTACTTGGATTTATCGTCTGCTCCGCCATCGCTGCTAACCTTGATGACGCCAGCTGCAGGACCCCGGATGGTATTAAAGTCCGACCAGGAGAACAGAAGTTTGTAAATCCCTGTATGTTCTGCAGTTGTGTAGCGGGAGAGAAAGAGGCTGTGTGTGCCCCCATTGATTGTCCCCCTCAAAAATGTGAAAAACTCGTCTACATAGAAGGAAAATGTTGTCCAGTTTGCCAATGAACCCAGGTGAATGCCGAATTACACAGTTATAAAATTTGTTTTATCACTTTAGCTATAGTGTGTCCGTCGTCGGTTTCCGTCTACCAGTCTGTCTGTCTGTTAATTCAATTTACATTAGATCTCTTCTTATCCCATACATTTAGTAAATTTTAACCAAACTTGGCTGATGGGAGTTGAAGTTTTTACTTTGCAAATGAAGACCATGCCCTCTTTCATTGATAAAGGAATACTTTAGTAATCAAATTAGATGAGGGTCATTTCTAAAATATTCTTTTCGAGAACCAAGGGACCAAAAAAAAAGGTGGGACCACGTTATGTAGACAAAAATTTAATATATTTAGAAAAGATTTTTTTTAAAATTCTTATGACCAGCATGCTAAAGAGAAAGCACTCCAATAAAGTGTAAATTCAGGGTTGCTTATCAAGGCCCCTGGGGTAAGGGAGGGACCATAATGGAGGGTCAAAGTTTTGAAATTTGGAATATAAAGGAAAATCCTCAGTTTCTTGTTGTATGACTTGGAATTAAGATACGATATATTATTGCTGATATTGTTTCATTTATTTTGTTTACAATACCCATGACTTGTTTGAATGCATATAATTATGATTTTTTTTTTCAAAAAACAAACAAAAACAAAAAAAAAAACTTTGGTTCATAAAAAGTATACAGTAGACCAAATGATGATTTTTTTAAATAATTAAAGTCTGTGAGTTATTTTTTTTCTGTCTCTTTAGATTTTTCCTTATTTATGGAACAGCACAAAGGCATGAAATGACAAGATGTGGAAAACAAAAACAAATCATTCATATGTATTTCTTAAAGAATTTTTCAATTGTATGTCTACATTAATTTTCCAGATATCATGTTCTCCTTATTAAATCATGTAAAATAAATCTTAAAAGTCATTTTTCAATAAAAATATTTATTTTCTGTCTATTGTACATATATTTTCATTTACTCAAACAAAACAATAGGTACAGACAACAGCTGACGTATGTGTTTTAGTGTTATACATTACGTATAATAAAACTGGCAAAATCTGTTAGAGCTATTACACAAAGTCGAAAAATAAACCACGTAATCCAAAGATTAAAGGACTTATCTCATGATTCTAATATTTAAAACTTTGTAAGAAATAAAAGATAAATGTATCAAATATCATCGTATTTCTTTTAAAACACAAACTGTTCATTTTTAAAGTTTGGGTCAGTTAAAATTTGAATCCTGCTTTTTGCACTTTTTCGACCTCAGATTGCCAAAAGCGTAAAGTTCATCTAAAATAAAGAGCATTTTTAAAATCTTGAATTGTATATTTAACAATAAAGCCTTTATAAACGTTTAAAATATGCATGCTTTATATAGTAAAGCTTAGAAGTATATGTTTAAAAGAAATCGTTTATTAAAAAAAAATTAAAAAATAATTTGCCTGATAAGTTTTGCAAAATTCATTCTACATTTACAGTTAAATAATACTTCATCTCAAATTAAAACCAAATGGAGTGCTTCATTTGGGAGAAAGTTCTAAATTTAATTAATACAGTTTGTTTAGTCTAAACAACAACGCGCTGCATGAGGTGCACAAGTTATGTATAGCCCTTTTGTAACCATTTCGACGTAAAACAGCTGACCGTTTAAGTAAAACCCGACTAATATTTTCCAAGAATGATAAAATTCATCACGTTGGATCTTTTCTATTATTATGTTTTAACCATCGTCTTGTATAAAGAGGGATGTTCACATTTATCTCACTGTCACTTGCGTTTTCGTTTGTTCGCGCATGCGTCCTCAAGCGTTCAAAGGACGGGGATGTCAGGGTTGGTAACTTGTACACATCATGGTCACTTTTTGACAAGAGACGAGCTGTATCTTCCTGTTGATCAGTCTGGTGTATTGTGTCACTGCGCGACCGTCTCATGGTCTGTGGACTTGGTAAAAACAGACCATGTGGACAATGATTTTCTAAAGGTTTAAAAGTGGAAAGTCTCTGACACTGTGTACACTCGCCCTCCTGTGTATGATTTTTTTCAGCATCAGGAGCTTCCGAGACAAGTATCTCGATATTTGGTGCGCTAGCATTAGATTTCTCAAGAGAGTTCATATTGGATTTCAAATCCTCGTCTGAAATAGAACGACACATAGCAGCAGACCCATTCTGCTTTGCTTGACGTATGTCTACCCTTTCAGAGTTACTTTCATAAAGTATATTTAGATTGGGTTGTCTTGTTAGTGGCGGACGTGTTCCATTTTTATACTTTTCCGCCGAAGGAGATGTACTTGGGAGAAAGACGTCATCAAAATCCCCGGATGTGTTTCTTCTGCGCACATCCTCGCGCATTGAAATTATTTTGCCATTTTTAACTAAAATAACAGATCCATCTCTTTTGATGATAGAACTCCCTTTTGCTGTTTTGCCTGTTAATTTGCGAAGCAGTTTGTGCGTAGAAGAGTCGTGAGTTTTGTGGACTTTATTTAGACTATGAAGAGAATGGTGAGATAATGAGTCATCGGATCCCATCCTTGATCCGCGATGTGATCCCCTCATTGAGTTGATAAAAAGTGAGATCCGCCTACGAGGGCCTGGAGAACTATCATGGATTGTATCTGAAATTTATAAAATATAAAAAAAAATTATTCAATATGTTCAAAGATTACTTGACATCACTGGAAGGAAACTTCATCATGTGTTATGCAAAATGACGTCACATTATTTAAATTTACACAATTCCACTATTCAAATATGAGAAATCTTAACGATCAACAAGAAGTAAATAAATATTTGAGCATAATATAATTTAAAAAAAACATCTTTTCATTATAATAAATCACTGAAACTTCCAACAAATTATATTTCCCTCAGATAAAAATAAGGAACAAAATGTCTAGCAGCTAAATTCGAAATTTCATTAACTAAAACTATATTTACTTCATACAATGCATCGTTTATGAGAGATAGCAATAATGCATCGGAGTTAACACAAAACGACATTAAACAATCATTGATTCTTTGTTGTGACAGATTGCAAAACCCAAACAGTTCTCATTTGTCAGTTAATCCTCTCTCAATGGTTGTTTCATTCCTTTCCTTAGGGATTTTCAGATTGTTATTCATTTTAATCATCGTTGGCAACACCGATGCATTATTTCAAAGGAATACTAAATCTATTTTCACCATACATTCACATGCACATGGGTTTACAGTTTTTAACAAACGGTACGGGGGGAATGTACGACCTTTATACACTTACTGCACGTGGATGTAAAATATTCATACAAGACTAGAGTATTTTCTGTACGGGTTAATTTCATGCTTTCGATTTAAAGAGTACAATGTTATATCACATGACCATATACTTTTACACAAGTTCAAGGACATTTTATATCGGTATATGCAGTAGAAAACTGTTACACACACAGTTAGCCTTTTCTTAACCAAGTTACTTAACCATTGAATTAATATTTCTTGCATTTCATTGTTTATGCAAACCCCTCTGCTAAGTTCAATGGAGTTTCTCTACAATGTTGTCAATTTTTCAAACAGAGAAAAAAAGGAAAGAAGAATTCATGCAAATTTTGCTCTTTTTTTTCCTTCAAAATTAACAGTTTGAGTTAACTTTGCCTCGACAAATGAAATACAGGCAGGGATAACATGTATACAAGGAAGACAATTGTAGAATATAGATATATTCTATACTTAATTATTTTTAATTTATTAGAAAGGGTTAAACATAAGTAAGGAATGAAGGCATTCCGTGATAACAAGGTGTGTATAGGTTCATAAACAGGTTTACTGTATTTGGAAGTTATACCGAATTCTTCAGCAGAATTTATATAAAAGTTTATACATAGAATACAATTAAAAGAAAGAACTTGAAAGATCAGATCCATGCTTTTATAATCATTTCAGTCGGTTTTACATGAATTGCAGGATTTAACGTTGTTTTGGTGGTCTCTTTTGTTTGTTTGTTTGTTTTTAATCAGATAAAGCGAATCTATGATGTTCTCTCTAAATGCAATTGAAATGTACATATGTACATGCATTAAGTATAGGTGAACTTAGATAAATCATTCCCTAACTTATTTAAAAAAAAAAAAAAACACGTTGCCGGTACACAAATATCTTATCACTAACAATACTTTTCTATTTCAGTATCGTAATGGAATTAAACATTCAGGAGCATTCCAGTCTTCAGGAAATTTAAAATAATGTACTTCATGAATGTGGCTTTGAGTCTGCAGATAAATTTTTATTCCGATAACTAAAATATATTTTAACAAATAATTCGATTCGAATTTACCATATATAGTATATGACGAAATACCACCAAAGCAACGCTTATCCCGGATACCTGTTAGTCGTTTAAATGGTTGGCTATGTTCCTGATTGTATAATACTTCAATCCTGTCTGTTAAAGTGAAACCCAAATACAATCAATTAAAGAGATTAAAAAAAATAACTATGAAAAAGTGTGCTTTTCAGTAGAAATTTTAGCTCAAATGTTAATATGATAGCATAATTATTAAAAATAAAAATAACTATTAATTATGCTGTAAAACGATGTCTATATACGATATATTATTAATTATTATAATAACGTCATAGCCTGATTCCATTTCCCCTCTTCGGCTTCGCCTCGGGTAATAGGCTTGCTCTTGGGGAAATGGAATCTTGCTGACTCCTTAACTGTATACTGATGAACGATCAACGTCAACGTTATAGATTTTGGTATGGAAATTTGCTAGGATTGAAATGTATTATTTCATGTAAAAAATAATAATAAAATTTACACTTATATATATATTGATGATGTAAAACAGTCACATGCGTAAAATGGAAAACAAAACGTCTTTGTAGTTTACATTACATTGTACATGTATTAATCTGAGCGATATCTCCACCACATATATCATGAATTAATGATACACGTACATCTATACCGGTTCAATAATAAATATGATAAGTATATATTAATTGTACAAACATGAATCCATGTGAACAAGACGCTTGAATCAATCATGGCTGAAGAGTGTCGTCGTTTTAGTATGTTAATGTGTGAGACAATTAGCTGGAAATGTTTTGATGGTTTAACATCCGTTAACATGCAATTTTTGTCATCACTCATTCATGAACCTTGAGGAATGTACTGACAAAATATGGTGATACATGACAATAAACATTATATATTGATTGTTAATCAATAATACTGCGAATCCCCAAATAATTTTTGTTATGATTGGTTAACAAATCCTACCAATAATATCCACAACCACGATACATAAATAATTCTCTCAATACATACACATGAATATTTTGGGAATAATCTGTCCTATAAATGGAAAATTCAATAGAAACATGAAAAATATACCAGTTGTTTGATTAGATGTACCCCGAAATCCATAACCTATAGAGGGCTGACCCAATGAATGTTTAAAATGAAATGAACATGCAGAGGATGGGGATGCAATGCACCTTTCATGCTTCGAAATGCATCATTAAAACTGCAAGCTTTTTTCAAACTATTATGCAAACAGCAATGCAGATCTTACTCCAAATACTTAAAAAAAAAAGAAAAGAAAAACTTGCTTCTAAACGACTATGGGTGCAGATATTTCGACTCTTTTTGCAAGTCTGTTTTCAGACCTTGCCTATTAATTTCTTTTTTTAAATATGTGACAATATTTTCAGAAAAAAGAGGTTAACATTAAAACTATCACTATTGTCAGAAACATGCAACTGAATAATCTTTTCTCCCGAGCGACTGAGATAAATGCCAACAAACAGCTGCAGATACTACACTGAACTATGTGAGCTTTGTTTGCACTAGACATCTCTATATATATCTTGCTTTTTAAAAAAATAACTTAAGTTTAAACAATTTTTTTTAAAGAAAGTTTCAAGAAAGTATATGCAGCTTGCTGTTCACAAAAAATTAACAATAGCTTACAGGGTATACTAATTGACTAAAATTGACGACGATGAACCATCGAAGCTGATAGGTTGCATTAAAGGCGTGGACAATATATAACGAAGATAGCCATTGGTTAAGATACTTTACACTTGGCATTTAAGACTGTAGACCATCTCAAGCGATTTTGCCTTTGTTAAAGCGAAACGACGTCTTTCCTCTGTTTGTGAAGAACAAGAAGCTATTATTTGAAATTGTTCTTTTTCTAAATTGTACATATTTCAGGAATATCGCTTTCTCCGCATCAACTGATAACGTGTGATGGGGTAACTTCGAAGATTGCAGCAGAAAGAACTTTGCAATATATTTTACACCAGGAACCTTAGATGATAGAGTCATAATTTTTTTCCAAACGACGCCAGACAGATTGAGTTTACCAACCACGACATTGTAATCACCCGACATATACAGGATATATAAATAGTGTTAGTCACCATCTTCAAAGGGAGAGAAAAAACGCAATGTTTGCCTCATGTCAATAGATGTATGATGTAACATAAATTAGGTTTCTATCTGCAATGGTTATTCCACAAACCAGAGACATCAGTATATCATTTCAAAGCTTTTAGCTTGAGAAAAAAAACTTGGTATTTTAGGGATATGATTAAATAACAGTGCAGTCGATATGGCTTTTCTACCGAAGTTGCAATCAATATATAAAGAATAAATAACGACTTTCTGAATTTTAGCTTGCGCAAATAATATGCCATCTACTCAAAAATTCACTGCAGTTACAGCTAAGAGCATAAGAAAAACTAAAAAAAAAAGAATTCACTGAGAGCTGAATAGAGTTCTATACCTTAATACATGCCTTGTCGTCTATAACAGTGTCCAATAACTTGGGCTATGTAAATTGGAATAGGCAAAACAAATTAGCAAAATATCTAACAATTAGCAACAAAATAACTCAAAACCAAATCCAAAAAACTTTGCAAACAGAATTCAACGTGATTTCAAATTCAGTGCACGTGATAGGAAAACGGGTGGTGAGGTGAAAGTCAAACATTACCAGTGTTTTCTGACCGCTAGTAAGCGTTCAGGGATGTTCCCCATACTTTCTACTTTGGCCAGAACACGTATCCGTGGTCCTAAAGGCCCTGTTGGAATAAGGTGAAAGGTCACATATTGAGCATGCGCCTACAGATCTCTTCTACACTCTCTATATGTACGCGTCTATAGCAAAAATGGCGCCTTAACATTCAGATATGATGATGCCTACAAACAAAGTTTATTTTACGACAACTGTGCTTACTTCATAGCTCTCTGTGAACTTAAATTATATTATAACAGCGAGAGTTGTTTGTGCTGCAAGTTATTTTGAACATAGTTTCTCTTTTGCTGACAGCTTGAGATTAATCAATGTCGCTGCCATTATTAAGGTTGCCTTACTTTACTAATCATAAATATTAATGATAGTAGAAAATGGGTTTTTTTTTTTTTGTTTGTTTTTTTTTGTTTGTTTGTTTGTTTGTTTTTTTTTTTTTGTTTTGTTTTGTTTTTTGTCCTATTATTTTTTCAATAAAAATCTCAAGTTTGAAACCTTAGATAGTTAAATAAGCAAATTTATGTAGTGAATTTTGTTTTCATCATACGTATATCTGTGTAGTTGTGTGCTAACGTACAATCCAGTTGTTTTATAAAGACGATATACAGAAGAAGTGCAACTCAACTGCCATGAAAAAACGTACCCTTAACATTATATAACCACACTGTGCCCAAAAACATAGAGATAAACTGAGAGTATTGCCAAAATTAGGTTCACCACCCTATGGAAAAATTTACTCACAGAATGTCAAGATGATAATCAGAGAATGTTTTATTTTCCCCTTCCTTTTACCCCA
The DNA here is from genome assembly GCF_033153115.1 of Saccostrea echinata. Classification (NCBI taxonomy): domain Eukaryota; kingdom Metazoa; phylum Mollusca; class Bivalvia; order Ostreida; family Ostreidae; genus Saccostrea; species Saccostrea echinata. Next base: position 16,349,203 of record NW_026889777.1, read on the forward strand.
AAGCAAAAAATTAACTTGAAGCACAGAAGAATTTGGTGAAACATGCCACATTACGTAAACATTGTGCAGTGATCTACCTAAAGTTTATAATTCTTTTAATAATAAATCTAAACAGAAACTCGCGTACAAACTTAAACATGCTCTATATAACCACTATGGAGTAGATCTGCCCCAACCGTACAAATACGACCATAGCAAAAATCAAACAAAACCGATCCTAGGTTTGCATGCAAAAAGGACCTTATTAATTTTTAAAATTAAAAATTCAAAACAGTATCACAAGATTACAGTTCTGTTTCAAGACAATTAAGGTCCATTCATGTACGTATGCGTAGTACTTGTGCAGTGTTTATCCTATACTTTAAATTCGACTGATGTTATTGTTGTTTAATCATGCTGACAATTACCACAAATTACGACATTTTCTGAGTAAGGTCAAAAGATGATCTTTCCTGGATTTGATAGCGAGCGCTACCTAGCGGTGTGTTTGATTTAGACCTTGTCCGCACCACCACAGTTCCCATTGGTCCTTAAATATAAATATAGACTTAAAAACAATATTATCTTTGGCCGGGGGAGGGGGAGGCAGTGGTTCATGTTCTTACAACATTTTTTTCTCTCATGACATTTTGAAGATACACATACAAATTTGTTAGAGAGTATTGTTGCATTTGAAAATAAACATAATTGTTTTGTTTTTCATTTGCATATATAAACATTTATATTATTATGATAAATTATATATTCTTTTCTATCATCCTTTGTTTATATTTGCCGGGTATATCTAATTTCCATTGGGTTTACCTTTGGTAGAATAGAGCACAAATAAATTGATAGGAGTTTTTAAAAGTTTGGAAATGAATCATAGATTATCTTCGGAACCTTGTGACCCCCCCTCCCCCCCCCCCCAAAAAAAAATCAATTGAGCAAACAAAAAAAGAAACCTATAAAAAATCCATATACCATCAATAAAACTGCTCCATCACCTCATTAGATTTTAAAGCGACAAAGTTTTGGCACATCTACCGAACAAACGAAATAGTATTTACCCTGTAGTTCAAAGCAGTCTACAGTAGACAAAAATGAGATGAAATCCTGTTATTTTATACAAAACTCAAATACCATTAAGATATGCAGACAATAAAAGTTACATTTGTTTGGAATGTTGGTCAATACAGAACTTTCACCTTTTATAACAACTGATGTATTATCTGAAAATAAATACTACCGGTCAAGTAAATTAACTTAATTTATCTCATCTATTACGATTTCAAAAGAGGGGAAAATATCCCTGACGACAATTCATCTCAAATCATTGATTTGTCTCCCTTGGGCGATGAGTAAAAACCTCGATGTTGATATTAATTTCACGAAATAATGAATTATCAATGACGACAAAGCGAAATCCTAACAGAGGCGAGGAAATACGCTTGGTTGTTCAAACAGTAATGATAGAGAGCAGATAGCTATGTACGGTTTTTCGATGATTTCATGCGGATTTGACGTAGGTTTTTTTGGTCCGGATTTGAAAGATGTATAGCCATGGGACATAAATCCCCATTTTTCATTATAATTTTCTTTCTGGCTGATATCCAATTGATCTCTTTGGGTGTTACAAAGACGATTTTTACAAATCATCAAGGGATGTTCACCAACAGTAACGTTTCAACAGTAATGGCTTCAACATACGGTCATTCGAAACAGTTTAAGTAAACTTCCTCAAAATTATAAAAGTTATAATATTGTTCTGCCCATTAACCAATCGTGAAATGCTCATAACGTTCATTATAACTTCCATCAGTAGTGTCGAACAACAAGAGTAAACTGATCACGACTTAACTAATGTGTCAGAAATCATTTTGGCATAAGAGAGGTTTTTTTCTGTTCTAATGACCTGGTTCTATGATGCATACTTTTTTTTAAATTCATTCTACATAAAATCAAAGCAGAGCCATGTCCCTTCAGAATTTGAAACAATTAATAATTTTAAAAACATGTACACAACTAGATTAGGACATATACATGTACCCTTATTTTTCCCTTGATATTAGTAACTCTTAAACATTTACATTTCATATTAAGACATGATAACAGAGTCTGATTGACAGAGACTGCTCGAAATATTCACAGCAGACAGCTAAAAAAATCTATGACGTCATTTCTGTCTATAGATGTCTTTCTGTATTTGAACTTTCACGACATCAAATCTGTGGACAATGTTAGCTTATGCCTAACATGATTATATTTATAATTGTTATCATAAGGTCATAAGGTCATAATATGGAAACATATTCTATTATATATAGAGCAGATTTCTCACATAACACAAACAGGCGTCAAAACAAAATCTTCAACAACATTATATAAGAAGGAAATATTTGACACAGAGGTGAATTGAGTTAAAAGGTCAAAGATGTTCACGACAGGTCGGCAGGGGATGCTCACTCCTTCATGGCACCTGCCCCACCTCTAATGTTTTTGGAGGTCCGTGTTTGCTCTGCTCCCGATTTGTATTGCTTTAATGGACTTTGAGTTTGAATACTGTTCGTTATCTCCATATTTCATGGTATGGGTGAACTAAGAGGGTGGATGATGGCAAAAGGTTAGTTTGAATAAAATTCATTTACATGACCTTGTGGTCTCTTTTAAACCATCTTAATTACATTGCAATCCTAAAAAGTAGTCCCTGGTGTTATATTCTATAATAAACATGGATATAAAGTGTGGCACGATGCCATATAATGTAAAATTTGGCTATAAGTTTCCGTGTCAGAATTGACTTCAGCAGCTTAATGTATTTGCACATCCTTAATTTATCTGATCCAACACTAGCGTCTATCTGGGTGTCTTAAAAGGATTATAAATTGTATAATGGTCTGACATCTGAAAGATACAGGGGATCGTTAATTTCACCAGATTAATTCATCTCACCTCATCAATGAACCACTGTATTCATTAGATATAAAAATACCAGGAAGGTCGAATGCAGTGCACGTCTGATCGATAATCTATATCTGAATGGGATAGCATAGCTATTATGACCTACGCATGCATATTGTATGAGGATATTAGATCTCTTTCTGTAATATCTACAACAAAGATTTCATTGTTCTGGCATTAAATATACACGTAAGCGTGCTTCTCATTGTAAAAAAAAAATAAAATCCTGCTTTGACAATTTTTTTTTAGCCAAGCCTGTAGCACATAAGTTATAAACAGTTTCCAACTAACACAAAACTCGAGAACAATTATGACAAATACAATTACACTATTTACTTTTCTTTTTAAAAAGAAAACAAAAAAAAATGACATGCATGCCTATCGAAATTAAAAAAGTTGAACATAATTGGAACATTCTTACAATGTTAAAACTAGTAGCGTCAAAATTAAATGTTTAACTGTTTAAAAAAATATTGTAGCAGAAAAAAAGGTTTACTTCATTCTATAAACACGAGAACTTCTGCCCAACTGAACAAAAAAAAAAAACCTCAGCAAACACTCGAAAACACATGATCATAGCATCTGGTCGCATTCTATAAATAGACACCAATGAAAAGACGAGACTGACGACCGGGGATTTTGACTTACCCCACTAAACGTAAGTAAGATGGGCGTTTGAAACATCCTTACGGCTTTGAATTCCACCTTGAGATGATTTTAAATATTTGATTGTAATTGTACTCACTTAATTGTGAAGTTATGTGAAATATTTAGATGTGAAAGAATTGGGATTTTCATATAATATTATGATAGACCTATATATACAAGTTTTCGATCAATCAATCAATCAATCAAAAGAGAGAGAGACGTAAGAAGTTATATAATTGTATGATACGAAACATCAAAAACACACTGAAAAGAAAAAAAAATCTTATAAATATAGAGTGATATACTATAACGTGGTATATATTCCAAGCTAACATTTAAAACACTCGCTTTAAAGAATAGGACAAAATTGTATATACTGTATATGTATATTGAACACAAATAGAAACATGGAAGATGATTGATGACGTCAGAGTTGAATACATACCGTCACTGACGACGTAAGATGGCTCCTGACAGAGGATTTCCTTGTATCCCTCCCTAAAGGAGGGACTTCGCCAGGCGTAGATGATCGGATTACAAGCACTATTCATGTAACCAGCGCAGTAAGCCTAAAACAAGATTTAAGAATATTCACCTGAGGCATATTCTTTGCTAGGGGGTGAAGCATACGGGGGATTGTTGGGTCAACTAATTACACAATAGACCAACTTAAAATATGATCTTTCTAGCCATATACTAACTTTAGTAAAGAATTTATCACATGTGTCAGTCATACTTATGCAATTTCTTATATTTTTCTACGTAGCTCTTCTTTTCCAAGAGGTTTAACTACTTAAAATGGCCATGATCACCAAACCCTCTTAAATCGAATTCGATGGAAATAGATAATAAATTCCTTGATATGTATAGTAATTGAATTGATAGTTATAAAGTTATCATGTAATTCAACGTAACACTTGATTATTTAGCTTACTTGTGGAAATTAAAAACGTTATTTTAACAATAAAAAAGTCTTTTAAAAACACAAGAATGTAATCATACTTGACACTGTGCTTAAAAGTATCTGCCAAAGAAACTTTTAACTGAAACACTAACCCAGTGACCCACACAGCCGCGAACAGTATTGTATTCCTGTTACATTTTAGCATTTTCTATATACTTGTACCCCAAATTCGATCTTTTCCAAAAATTGAAGATAACAAACGGCTGGGATATCTTTCCAGTTCAACGATCCAAGCAGTGGTGATAAATACAATCTAACTAGATACTAGTCAAAGGATACCTGACAGGGAAATGGACAGCACTCATTTGTACAATCACCATTATTAGATATATGTCATATTTTTTTTGGTATATCCCCTTTGTAAACATTTTCTTATCGATTTACATGTCTGAATAATCTGAGATGCTTTTTGAAATTGGAATTTGTCCTTCGTCTATTGTACATGCCTCAATTTGTATAAAATATGACACTGTTAGCCAAACTATTCAAAAGTAATGGGAAGGAGAATGAAATAAGTGTATTTAGATTTCGATTCAATTGCTAGTTGGCTCTTTGACCCAAGGACCCCCAAAGCAATCCAAAATGCACACGAATACTAGTATTCAATTGCTAGATTTTTCTATCTTTATGGTGTAGCATTTCATTGGTGGGACAAAAATACAATCTTGTATACTCCTTCCACAAATAAGTCCAGACCCTGTCTTGTTATTAGAATGAAATAAAAACTATACTACAGCAGCAGTTATTTCATTCCGATGACAAAAAGGGTCTTGACTTATCTTTCCAAATGGCAATGAAAACCAAGATTATTGTCTTTCCTATAAGAATCACTCATTAAGATTTTCCTCTTTACCATATCTACACATTGTATCCACTTACTACAGCATTAGCCCATGCTGGAATCGTCTTTTTATCCTCCACAAATGTGACATAATTGGCATATACACAGTATGGAAACCAACAAACGACAAAACATGCCAAAACGATAAACAATGTAATGGTCACTCTCCGCTGTTGTGAGAAAATCTGTTTCCGGTCCATGGCTGAATTTTCATCCATCCTCTGCATGTGCTCCTTAATCTCTTGAAATATCCTGATATAACAAAACAACATAATTCCTAAAGGAAGATAGAGGTTCGATGTCTGGATAATAAAATGAAATATTATGGACCGAACCGTATTCCCGGGATACGCCGGTCCGCACTGCATGGTTTTCTCCTTATATTCATAATGACTTAGAATGAATGTAGTCAAGGCAGCACAGATGATTCCCCATAGCCATGCTGCCATAATCATAATTAATATCTTACACTTAGTTATACGAATTAATGGACGGGTGATAGATAAATACTTGTGTATACTGATGTACATCAACGTTTGTAAAGATGTCAAAAAACAGACGGCATTTAAAAAACTATTCAAGAAACATAGTGCATCTCCTAGAATCCAGTCATGTGCTATTAATGTTGTTAGTGAAAATGGCGCCAAAAGTATTCCAATCAAAAAATCTGCTATCGCCAAGTTCACTATAAACATATTTGTTCTCGTCCGCATTCCTCTATGTCTCCATACAACTGCAATCACCATGAAATTTCCCACGATAGCAAAAACCATAGATATTGACAACCATGTTCCGAACACCACCGTTTCTAGGAGACTCCAGCTTGTGTGAGCGCTGTTATCAACTTCCGGTCCTGAAGTCACGTTAGAAACGTTGTTTTGAATATTGTCCAATGAAAATGAATGGCTAACCGGAAGCGCATCGTTGGGTCGGGGTCCTGTCTTGTTGTAGAGAAGTTGGTCAAACAAAGACGTAGATGAATTTACAATCCAAGGACTTGCTGTCATTTTTTTTTTCTATTCAAATGTCAATCCATCTGTGAAAACGAAAACTAAAATTATTAATTCAAAGCTTTGTAGAATTTTGAATTTCACGCTGTTCACAATCAAATTGGTTCTTCCCTATTACTAGACATTTCATTTACCATGTTATATCATTTACAAGAGTGCAAAAACCCAATGTTACTAAATCTGGCATTTTAGTTCTAGCATTTTCCAAAACGTTTATATATTTCCTTATGATTATCAGCTTTCGCACGTTATGTAATATCAATGACTCTGAGTTTTAGACCAATTATTGCATTCACCCTAACATGTACTGTATAACTGCAAAATTAACTCCTATTTTTCATTTATAAAAAAAAATTACAAGTTCAGATCTTGTAAATACGGTAATTCAGGAAACTGCGAACGTTCCAAACCTTCTCATATTATATTATACATGTAGCTATCAATAGCGTAAGCTAGGATATTTTCAGCTATATCTGAATGTGAATATCGAAGGATTTGCCAGACACTACTCCAAATATCTTAAAATGCTAATCTTGCAGAATTCAGCAAACTCCAACAAATCAAAACAGACTTAACGAAATTTAACAGATACCGATGTTTAATTGTAGCGAAACCAAAATAAAATTCACTGTAAGAAGTTAAAAGTTATCAGACAATTTCGAATCGACCATGCAAAGATAATACACATTTTCTTATTTTGAGGAAAAAAACCTGGATTTTTTAGGACAGAGTGTACATATATCTCTACATTCAGTGCATTATCTCCCTGCTTTTTTATTTTTATTTCAAACAGTTTCAATGAACTTGATCAATCGTTCACCTACGACTTTTGTTTTACAAAGATTCTATCTTTAATTTTAAAATATAACAGAAGTTTCGACTTTATACCATTATCAGATAAATAAATTTTATACCGGTATCAAATAATTAAGTAATCTGTGGTTTTCTAAATATTGACAAATATCACATATTATTAGACGTTAATTAGAAGAGAATTTAAGAATAAAACGTGTACCATGAAAAAAAAACTTCCCTGTGATATTAGTATTTCCTCAGCTCAGAGAGATATACTGTCGATGATTAATTCCACATGTTTAAATCAAAGTGTATCTTTCAAAACCAGATAAAAATATTTCCTTTTTCAAAGACAAAATAAAACATCCTTATATCAAACCTCAAAATCCAAAATGTCAGGTTTTTGTAACATTTTCCTAAATTAGAATGGAAACGCATGCTATAAAAAGAAGTAAAAATGTCATCTTCATTTTTTATGTCAATAATCCGAACTCCCATCAGTAGATCACAGTCATGTTGTAAGAGGCTTTTACGCTGCTTGATAATTGAAAATTAATTTCATCCTCCGGAGAGAAATGAAATCGACACGATGTTTCCTCCTAAACCTCCCACTACAGATGTGACGGAGAGACAATGTATGGTCAGGGCAAAACAGGGGGGTCGATAAATCATATGTTTATGACAGAATCCCAATGCCAACCAACACTGTCCCCAGACGAGTAATTAAGATCCAATTATAAAGTAACCGCTGAGGCTCAATCTGATTATCCTAGCCGGACTTTATCTCAGATTTTGAATTGTTAATTACTCAAAGAGCGAAGAGAAATTGTCAGACCCTCCGCGCGGAAGCGACAGATGAAGCGGAACGGTGCTTAGCAGAAGGAGAATTGAAGCGGAACGCCGCCTCACAGGAGAAATGGAAAGGTTGTAAAACTGAAAACAAATACTTACCAATAATTAACAATCCCTTTAGATATTCATCGATGCTGCGTTGTACCATATCCTATTTACTTTTTCCTAATCGAAAACTACTGTTTGGTTTTACTTGCCTTCGGAAAGGTAATAGTTCAGTGTTTCAAGCATCCGATTATTTCATTCATCAAGCTTTCTTAATGAAGTAAAAGATGTAAGTAGCTGGTGCCTTGCCTTTTGTCTTTAATGTGACACATGAGTGCAAGTTAACAAACTTTTTGAATAAAAAGGTTTAAGATCCGTCAAGTGGTTGGATTTTTGTAATAGAATTTTCTAGGAAGGTACCTGGCTCGATTCCAAGTCGTAATAATCAGCAATAGATTATTCTGAACTTGTTTCAATCCTTTAAAAAAGTCAGAATTTACGTTTCTGAAAAGAAATGTCATTTCTGTGATTAGTACGAGCTTAGCTTGATGGCTACATTAAAATGGAAGATATCTTTGCAGCTGTTGTGTCTGGGATGAAGTAATGTTTCAAACCTTTTTTTTAAGTGCGGTTGTACAATGCACATAGGACGTACAGTTTATATATATGTTCAGAACCCGAAGAAATATGTAATTCTTGCACCTTGGCACGATTCGAATAGCCAGAAAAGTCTAAACAATTCTATCATGTGGTCACCAAGAATTTACAACAATATACATGCAGCTGTACAAGTATGCATACTTTAGCTGCAGAACTGTAGCTCTCCGAAAAAAAAATATTCCCGTGGTTGTCCATCCCAATTTTTTCAGACCAGCAAGTTACAGATCTACAGTTAAGGTATGCACTGATATTTTTAAAACATGTATAGTACGTATACTTAAATTATAATGGGTGAAGGACAAGAGAAATAAATAAAACGATGTTCTTTCTTTTAGAAAAATATCATAGAAATTAATACTCTATATGTCAAGGTTTTTCAAATGGTCGCAGCTGGAATTTTAACATCAAAGTGTCTCTTCATTAGCAAGGAAATCGGACACAAATAATTCCGCATCACAGTCAGCTTGTACGAGACGACGATAGGCAGTAATTAGTATTAATCTGTAGTATGTAATCGTGATGTTTATAAGCTTAGAAAATGAAGAGTTCGGAAAGAGAAAGGCGTTCAATGAATGTTCAGAGGGAATCTGAGGACATTTTCCTCTTTCCGCTTTAATTAAGTTTATAATTAAGTCTCCCTGCAGTTCTCACCTTAACTGTGTGTCGTCTCAGAACATCCTGCCCGATTCCAGTAAAGTCTTTCTGCGGAACCCGATCATCTGTTCGCTCTGTCTCAGTCTGCAATGATAAAGAACAGATTTCTCATGCCACTCGATTTCCAAAGGCTTTCATCAACTCTTCACATTAAAAGTGTGGTAATTATGCGCATGTCACAGAAAGAACGGGAAAACATCAATTGAGATAAAAACAAAAAATGGAAATTAGTTTATTTTCTGTTTTGAATACCAACAAGGGTGTGCGTATTCTATAATATCATTAACGTTAGATTCTCTTTTGTTTAAGTGCTTAAAAAGATACATCCAATCTCACAGATCTAAAAGATAATCACCATGCATCGTCTTATTTACTTTCAGAAGCAAAATAATTTTTTCATCAGTTTCTGAGTGTCAAATTAACTAAGGATAATAAATGAAGGAATATTGAATTAGATTATTGATCAAATCCGGAGTTTTATACCTTAATCATTAACAAACACACAAATATCTGGTAATGTTTGCGTTCGTTACTGAGTTTCAGTTATCATGGTTGCAAGGTGAACGTTCACAAAAAGTCAAGAACGGCTTAAAGCTGAGGATCTAATTGTATTATCAAGGGCAATTCCAGTCAATTCACTGACGCAAATGATTGATAAATGGAGGTTAAATAAGCATTCGAAACATATTTTAGCGCGTACCTTTACATGCATGCTGTAGGTACACCAAAGCATATTGCCTTACCCCTTTTTTATTGCTTAAACAAAAAGCATGCTTTAAAAACATCAAAAATCCTGGATCCACGTGTAAGCAAAAATCCCCAAGAACAAACTTTTAAATAGGAATCAATGAAAGATGTATACGTTTACATTATAAGGTTTTTCCCTGATAAACAATAAAAGATCTTGAAATAAGAAAACATGTGAAATAACTATCTTCTATTTATGAACTCATTTCTATTAACTGTACAAAGTAATATGGTATAGTAAAGATATATTAAAACACCCTTTTAAGCCTACCTTTCATAAGACATGAACAGAGTGACCTCAAGCAACCCGAAAGAGATTAAGAATTTTTCTCTCAAGCTCAATTTATATATCAGATTCTGTAGCTAAGAATCCCAATAAAAGGACTTGCGTCAAAAAAAAAAAAAATCCTTAAATTGCACATTATCGCCTTTTTTCGTTCACATTGATTCAGTACCTATCAATATCGCTAAAGCAAGGAATATGATACTAATTACGAAAAAACTTAAGTTGCAGTGCTAAAACACAAGGATTGTCCTCTATTTGAGATTTTTTTTTCGTTAATCAAATAAATAAAAGGATTATGATGCAAAGAAAGTAGTTCTGTTGGTGATAAAATGGACATTTTAATGGAAAATTATTTCTTGCAAACTCATATCTTACAGTGCATCAAAAACACTGAATTATTAACTTGTTACATTAAATATTGCTGTATAAAGGTTCACAGTCTAATTTTAGACGAAAATCTTTTTTGCAATCAAATACTAGTGTTTGACAGTGGCGTTCAAATTAGTTATTAACTTTTTATGTAATAAAAAAAAACATAGGAAAACGGGGCTCAAAATATAAAACAGAAAACAACAAACTATTTACATGTACAAGGAAATGAAGACTGCTGCTGATATGGTTATTTCCTTGTGTATTTTTGGTCGATTCTCTGAGTGTTTATAACCGATAACCAACCATTGGATAACCAAGTAAACCACCGTCATGATGAAATTGGGCAATTAAAGGCTTGATTCTAAACTTTAATAAAAGACCAAGGGTTCAATTTATATGAGACAATACAAAAAATAATTTAAACAGAAAGAAACATAACTGCTCATCACTACGAAGTTGGATATTCAGCGTTTGCAAATTGACTCTAAAAGTACAGTTTTGCAGATATTTATTTTACACCATTTAACATAATAAAGCTCTTCCCCTTTTTTATATGATGTTCACAGGGAAGTGAATTTCATCGCCTTTAAAAGCAAACTGACAGCTTCCGTAAATCGGATAGATGAAGATATGGTAATGTTCATTGGTTTAATTGTGCCTTTCTGGCATCCAATAGAATGGGGTATATTCAAAATTGAACTTTCGTCAAAAATTAAAAAATAATTCCATACTTATTCTCTGACATTTTTGAAAAAAAAGGAATATGCATGCATGGTTACCCCTGGTCAATGTTTTTGTATCGACATCGTTAACCACTGTATTTCATACTGAATCCGGAATATTAAGATTACAAAGTAATACATGTATGCTAAAAGCTATCAAATCTGTGTTCAATTGACTGAACATCTTCAACATTGTGAGTTGAATACCGATACGACTCAAGTTATAACAAAGATATCGTAAAATGAAAGCACATGATAAGGTGATGTATTTTCTCGTTAAGCATTTCCATGCGCTGATCTAGGGTGGGGGAGTGTCCGGACCCCCCCCCCCCCCCCGGAATTGCAGAGCTATTAAAAGTATATAATGAAACAAATAAAAAATGACCCCCCCCCCCTTAGAAAACGTGGACCCACCATCATCACCACATTTTTTCTTCTTTTTTTTTATTTGCTTGTCAAGAAAACTTTGGGTTAGAATTTTTTTTACTGGGATGGACCCCCCTAGAAAAAATGCCTGGATCCGCGCCTGATTTCTTCATTATAAAAGGTGAAATACAGCGCCAAAAAGATTTCGATTCTCATTAATACAGTAACGAAAAAAAAGTTACTGCATTTTTTCTCAAATTGTAAAATTCGTTATTTTAACAACTTTGTTTTTGAGTGATCCATTATTTGAAACAAAAAAAAATGCAAAGTCAACATATGTAAAATAATTATTAATAATTAGAATGTTTTAAACTTGATTAAACTTCGACAAATTTTAGCTCGTCTACTCTTCCATTGTGAAAACATGACCAATGAAATACATGTATCACTATGTTCATAGCACCATAAATGCTCTAGCTATTACACTTTAGATTTTTAATATGTGCGACAGAACATTGTATCAGACAATGCCATATGTACACGTAAAAACTAAATATGCACTAAAAGGAAAAAAACGTAAGTAAAAGACTTTGCTGTATATAAGCTTTTTATTTCTTCACGAAAACGGATTTGAGATGTCATGACATGTTTTTTAATACGTCTCGATCAATGAATAGAAATCAGTGACGGACAAATGGCTTGGTTAAAAAATGAATTACTGAATACATAGTAGACTTTAACTCTAGAAACCATTATTTTGATTGTTTACATTCGAGTGGAGGGTCAAATGTAAAATACTAGACATGCACATGTTCAGAATTATACAACGTTTTTACAGTAAACATAGTTAACACTGCTGGCATAGATACATTAACGAAATATGCCAGCAGAGCAATTGCTTTTCATATTTGCCCTTTTATTATTTTTGAATCCATCTATCTTTAATTGTTTTGCTGATGAAACAACTCTTTCCAAATTGAGTGACCTTTAGAACAGATACATTTATATTTACATCAACCACATAGAACTGCGGTGAATTTCTTCAAAATATTGACATGAGTTGCAAGAACTCCTTTCCGGTGGCAAAGAATCTCTAATTACCCAAATCGTATTTCTTTAACAAATATTTTCCTTTTGTCTAATATTACTAGAATTGCCGAGCCTACACGATAGTGATCTCGGGCCACTTCCACTGGGGCCAAAAGTTTAAAATCTTAACTTCATAACCACATGGCAGTCAGCATTTTTTTTTTAATTTTGTGGATCTGTTTTGCACGTCTTCTGTGTACCGAAATGAAAACATAATTTCACGATGAGCATTTACTTTTCGCAGAAACTTGATTGATATCTAAATATATATGAAGTGTTTTTTTTAAATCTAGATGTCTGTGCAAGCTTTGCATTTAGTAGTACATCAAAAGATCTGATAGATAAGTCTTCGAGGAAAAATTTTATGTTTAACATTATATAACTCTATGTTTCCTTGATGATTAATTGTGTGAAGGGGAAAGCAGGTTTCCAAATAGTTTACACTCCTCCCAAAATGATTTATTAAATAAAGCTTTCAAAGCAACAAAAACAAGTTACATGTACATGAAACATCTGGGGAAATATTATAAACCTTAGAATCGATCTCGGGATAGGTACTGTACTGTTGTTGCTATGGAGATGATATTGTCCATTTTGACTTAAGTTTTGATGTTCAGTTAAGGATAACATTGATTTTAGTTAATCATGATTTGCCCAGAACAATAAGGAAAATAGCTTAGTTTTTTTTTTCCTGCAACAAAAACATCACAAATTTCTGACTAAATAAAGTTCAAGGACAAATAAAAAAAAGTACTTCGTTTGAAAAAAATTACCAGCTTGAGCCTGCGTGAAATATCATAACCAGGACGTTAACTACTACAGAATGATCCATCTCAATTTGACGGAAAAGAGATACATTTAATAAATGAAATATGAAGATAACAATCAATCAAAAGTCCATTGAAACAATACAAATTTGGAGCAGAGCATACACAGACCTCTAAAAACATCAGAGGTGGGATCAGGTGCCATGGGGGAGTAAGCATCTCCTGTCGACCGGTCAAATGCTCACTTTATAACACAAACTGACACCATTACGTAAATTTGTATGCTTTTTAAAAAGCTTTCTAGCATTAATCAGGATATCTATTGTACACGTCCCCATATTCGGTTCTTTTGATCAAAATAATAAACAGCATTCAAACAATGCATGGAGAAGTTGTAGGTTTACATTGTTTAAAATATCTTCTTGAAACATTCTCAGCTTTCCATGAATTCGAGAGAATTTACATGATATTCTTATCATGAAACTTTTAAAAAAAGAAATAAGCTCGTTAATTATTATATAAAGATAAAACAGTTATCTTACCGGAGGTGTTATAAAATCTTCAGATGGATATTCACACCCTCCGGGAATCCTAACACTTTATACACTGGTCTGTGTGAAGAGATTTCTAGCTGGCTACCGCAAAGAGAGTAACAGCTGTTCTTAGGTAAATACATAAGCTCGGCGTATAGTTATGTTTTACAGAAAACCTAACGGACACCAGCCGATAGGTATTTCATGCTTAATGTAAAACTGTATCTCAACACAGATACATGCAGATTGTAAACTCCAAATTAAAAAAATCTGGGATTCCTGAACAGGGGAGTTCGTGTATGTTTATTGAGATAAATGTTTCATGATTTTATTCAAATGACTAAGACTTTACTGATAATTTTTCGTTAATTCAAAAGGAAACTTAAGGAAATTTATTGCTTTATATTAATTTTAATTTACAGTAATTTAATTAAAATTTAATTTAATTTAATTAGATTTTAATTATGAGAGTTCAATGAAAAATATCAAGTTAGGGATGGATTCTTCTCATATTTATTGTATTTAAACATAAATGAAATTTTCACATATTCACTAAGTGCCGGTATTATTTTAGTACCAAGGTCAAGGTCACTATTTAGTACCAAGGTCAAGGTCACTATTTAGTACCAAGGTCAAGGTCACTATTTAGTACCAAGGGCAAGGTCATTATTTTTTTACTTGATATTACAAAATCGATAATTACTGTTGCGACTCATATAAACTCTCTCTCTCTATTTTTTCTTTTTGCATAAAAAGTAAGACATGTACCACAAAAAAGCTTTATAAAGCTATTCAATTGATATACATAGTTTAATTTTAAAAACTTTTGACTTAACCCAAATTTCCTCTAAGTTTCTTAAATTTTTAGGAAATTTTATATAATTTTTCTTTGCATTTTTCTTTTCAATCATATAGAGATACAAATTGATACAAATAGAGAGAGAGAGAGAGAGAGAGAGAGAGAGAGAGCGTAAATAAGAGAGAAGAAGAGTGTTTACTGATTTTTCAATCAAATCTGTTTATAAATTGAAAGCCTCCAAAAGCAAAGAAGATAGTGGTTTAATCAAATTTATCTAACATATTTTAAAATTTTAAATCCTAAATTACAAATTTAATTTACGTTAAAAAATCTTATACAGCTGCTATACGACTTAGTTCAAGTGAAATAAATTTGAAACACAGAATATGACTGTGATCTTTTCTTACACTGCTGTTCCGCCAAAAAAATAGTTCCTGTTTATTCTGAACTCAATGACTATTTTTTATGTCAAGTTGTACAATTGGTAAGAAAATTACGATTGTTTAAATTCCAAAAAAATTAATATAAAGAACTTTAATGCAAATTTACTTTAAATATTTTAATTAGAAAAATCCCTCATTTAGATTATAACACAATTTTAAACTTAAAAATCTTTACTAGCCATAAGACATTATTTAGATTTATATAATATTCTATCCATTCTATCTAGAACTTCAAGACCTTTTTCCCCCTCTTATCAAACTTCAAAGAATTTAAACATTTTGTAGAATTTGAAGGAATATTTAGGCTAATTAAAACAATCTATCTCGTTAGACTTATTTAAAGAATAAAGGTCAAGATCCTGCAACTACATAAGATAAAATTTTTGTACAGAATCTAAAAAAAGGAGTCAAGTGCCTTGCGTGTGTTCGTTAAGTATTCCTGTGGGAAGTCGAGAAGAGAAAGTCTCTTTGCTCCTTTCTCAGGACAAAATTAAACGTGTTGACGCTATAAGTAATACCACTAAAATACATCACAATTGAACAAGAAGCCCTTCAAAAACACCACATGTAATTCCGCTTGTTGAAAAACAATATTAGTACGTGAAGAATTGCAATTTCATCAGCTATCAGCATAATCATCCATGTCCTTTCTTACATGTATATATTGTATAAAGCAGCAGGAACAAAAAGGCACCCTTTGTTTTGCACCAAATTTCACTTCTGTTCAATAGAAGTTCATGCTCACGATCAAAACAATTTTTATATGTATTATACATGTCCGTTTAGTAATTTCTTTTCCTTTTTTCAAATAAAATTTCATAGCATTTTTTCCCTTGCATTTTTTTTTAATAACGAATTCCCTTTTATAAGTACGATATCGTAAAATTCCAAAGTTAAAACACTGTAAAATGAATGTCCAGGGTATCATTTACTATATTCTCGGTACTGGGTCCTGCATGTACATGTACCATTTCAATTGGGAATTTTTGATTAAAAATGTGGCGAAGTGTGGAAATATTGATGACATATTATGTTTTACTGAACTATTTTGATCTAATAATTTAGATTTCTGATTATAAAAAGCTCTAATAAATAAATCACTAAATCACTCTCGTGTCAATTGGAAATTTTTACCATAATTTTTTTTTGGGGGGAAAGAATCAATTTTTAATACTCGGGCCTAGGCCCTTTTACTTGATCTGCATGCAATGGATATCAAGCTCAGACATTGTCTGTAAGACTGGAACTAATGCTCTGATTGTCCTTGTATGTATATTGACTTTTTATTCCCAGACATTGCCATTATAAAACAAAGAATTCGAAAGCCTGGGAATGGCAGGTTCTGAACAAACATAAATGACCATTAATTTGACACTAATTTACCTTTGGTTTTCTAAATTCGATCACTTCTCTAACCGATTATTGCTTTCTTGTAGTCTGCTAGCAATATAATTAAGACAAATACATAGACTTTCTTATTAATGAAGAACAAAGAAAGAGACATTTTCTATTCAAACAAATCTTCATTAATATCAAGTTATAAAAATAAATATATAACTCTGTTAAACTTTTGCATCAAAGCGCCCGTCTTGTTTTGAAATCTAGTTTGGAACATTTGAAAAATATATTAGGCTTCTTCGTATGATTTTCAATTTGATTTTTTTTTATGTATATCGCGCGCTGTTTGAAACAACTGTTTTGACCTCTATGTGAAAAATTCTATATATTAACATCTGCCAATGTCTTTCCTTATATGGCAAAACTAATTAGATTGACCTTCAATTTTCGATGAGATGAAGTTGATCACGTGATCTGAATTTCTTGCGTATGGAAATCAGATCAAAGCGACATTCAGAAGGTCCAGACAGTGAAGTCACATGACGTCGTACATATATGTTGTGTTGCATTTCCATAACAAAGTCTAATAAATAGTGAAAAATTCTCGAATGGGAGGTAAAACAACATACAATCAATCAATCTTTTTCACTGTATCAATCCCCAATATTTTTGAAAGCCTGACAGAACAACCGCTGTGTTTGGGATTATAACCAGTGCGCATCCTTCACAAATTATTCCGCGGGGTGAATATTGAATGGTTTACATTAACTGTCTCATTATAAAGGGAAATAAATGCACAGATTGCATGTTGATCCATAACTTGACAGTTGGCCATTACATATCTGCATTTGAGGAATGTATAAGAGTGTATTAAATCTTACTAGCTGGCCATTATATGTCTGCATTGTGGAATGTATAAGAGTGTATTAAATCTTAAGCAAGTGACGAAGAGAACTCTTTTTAATTAATTTCAGCTGGTAGAACAATTACATGTATACTCGTTCATAAACTATTTATATGAAAGGTCAGATTAAATCACATGACATAAGCATACAAACAGCACATTTTTGATGGTATAATGGTATTATTTTTTCGTTGGTAAGACATTCCAGGACGATCAACCCAGAGTACACATAAGAAATATCAGAATTCTATCTTCAGCCAAAAAAAAAAAAAATAAATAAATGAATAACATAAAAATAAATAAATAAATAAACAAAATAAATAAAAATAATGATCATTAACCCTGTCAGTCCACAAATCTCATTTCACCAACCAACGAATCAAAATCAAAACATTTTGACGTATTGCACAAAAACAGACATTCGATCAATAGAATACAATATTCCAGTAAAGCTCTTGATAAAAGCATCTTTTAGTGCAGATAAGAACTTCTAACCCCAACTTTTGGCAGATAAAGCAAATGTCTTTTATAGATATCTGTGAACAATTTGTATTAAAATTTTGTTCAAAGTGATTTAGATACATTGTCATTGAATTCATCTCACCTATATATAAGAGACCTGTATTCTCTTAAGGCTCTTTGTCTTAAAAGTAATTTAGCAAAAAGTTTGACTTCAAGATATTAGGGGTACGTTTATACCAGACCGGTATATATCTGAAGAGTTTCAAATCTTTGACACCCTGGAGAATAAGCCTACATGTATAATTATTTATTTAATGATCTTGAAATTTGTATGTTCATTCATAAAATTAGTTTATTCTGGTAAGGCAGGAGAAAAAAATAACTAACATTAAGCTAAACATCATTCTTTTGTCTCGATGTATAATAAGCCACCTTTAAATTTCTAGCAGAGTTAAGTTCATAGGAAATTCAAAAGCGTTCCCGGAACACAATTTATTAACAAGTACAATTTACGTAATAAATTATAATTAGATTAGCTTTTTGTGATGAATAAGAAAGTTGATGAAGCTTATAATGTGGGTGTTCATTGCTGACTGCTCCAAAATCACTACCAAGCTTTGTCAAACAGATATAGCCAACATCTATTCGGTACCCTGTTGCGCTTGTAGATCACTGCACTGAACTATACAATGTACATTATACAATGAAATAATTCCCCTCCTACGCCGGGTTCATTTTTACTGTTTTGTCAGAAAATAAATACGGCAAGGAACGAGGGTTTATTTTAGGCTAATAATACATCAAAGGCAATTTGCATTGACACATGGCATTGCAACAACATATTAAGCATTTGCAAAAAAGTTGCACTTTGTCAGTGATTGAATACCGTTACCATGAACCATGCACAAGTCTTCGGTTCCCGCTAATTCTATATTGATCTCAAGGTGTCCACGGTATGCAAACTCAGCTTCCGTAAACACTGGTGTTTGATTTTGGTCACCGACGTTATTTGAGTCCCCCGGACATTTTCTTTTAACTTACGACATAACTGATCACGGTATGGCGGTGTGATATTGAGGTCAGTAAGGATAGGATGATCTCCGCAGCTGATTTATACTCTCATAAATCTTAACTAAATGTAAATTGTAGTCTATCTTTTATTCTTTTTCATTGTGTTTGATAATTTCAATTTCTTACTTTATCTGATCGATATTTCCAATAAGTTTTAACAATATTGAAAGTAATAAATTACATATAGGTGTTCATGATAAAAGTGTCATGAGCAAACTGCAAAACAATGTTCAATATATCAAGAATTGAAAAAACAAGCAAATTCAAAGAATTGTGGTCCCCCGCTTTCGGTGTCTTAGTGGTTAGCTATAGGATGCAATCATTTAAGGCATACTGTTACTGTCTTGTTTGTGATTTCTGTCTTGTCTGTGTATCATACCAAAAAAAATTGAATTAATAAGACGTATGACAAAGATAAAAGCTTCTCAAAGCTACATCAAACTTCAAGGTCATGAGGTTAAATATCATAATACAACCCAAAGGATCTTGCCACAAGTAATGCACATGTGAAAAAATATGAAAGCCTTATCTCTTCTGGGGCAAAAGTCATCGCTAAAGTTTAAATTTTATAAGCAGGACAAAATTCTAGGTCAAGGTCATGAAGTAAAAAAAAAACCATATATCTTTCTGAAAGGTGTTGTCATAGGTAATGTACATCTTAATGCCCTATCTCCTATTAAAATTAATGTAGGTTAAACTTCAACGTCACCAGGCCAAAAAAAAGCAAAGAATATTTAGAAAGGCCTTGAAACAGGTATTGCGCATGTCAAAGGTAAATGCCCTATCGTCTCTCAAGCAAAAGTTATCAGCAATGTTAAAGTTTTTTGAAAATCAGGTCAAATTCAAGGTCAAAGTCTTGGGGTTAAAAATCATAGTACATTTGGAAATGCTTGTCACAGGTATAATGCAGGTGTCAAATATAAAAGCCCTATCTTTTCTCATTCAAAAGTTATAACCAATGTTATACACGTAATTTATGAAAAGTTAGGTTAGGCGTCAAGGTAAATATCACGAGGTCAAAAAACAGTATATTTCGAAAGGTATTGTCACAGGTAATGTACATGTGAAATATGAAAGCCCTATCTTTTCTCGTTCAAAAGTTATGACCAAGGTTAAAGTTTGTTAAAAGTTTTGAAAAGTAGGTCAAATTTCAAGGTCAAGGGGTCAAAAATCATAGTATGTTTGGAAGGGACTTGTCACAGGAATTTTAAATATTTAAAATGAAAGCTCTATCTCTTCTCATTCAAAAGTTATTACCAAGATTAAAGTTTTTGTGACAGACAGACGGACAGACTCACAGATGAATGAGATTCAATAACATCCACTCGCTTTAATAGCATAGGAATAAAAAAAAATACGTGTATTTGTACTTCGCTAACTCGGTGAGATTAGGAATACAATCTAATAAAGTTAAATGTGACAAATGACCAAAATGTTGTCGTCACTAAACACTAAACTTTATAAGCTGAGTGTCTATTTTATCATGTAGTTCACGTGTACCAAGCCTTATTTATCTACAATGCAGATGAAGATAGAACAATTAACAAAGTAAATGGATATTCTAAAAGGAAATTGGGCAATAACACTGTATTAGGAAGACTAACCCTGACTTTCTAGAGGATTATATTGACTACTAATATTGACAGTATGAAATTCTCTAACAGCTGACTGACCGATGGCTTTTATTATGGATCACATAAAACAGAGTGGCTACAAGCAAATTCAAAGAAATTTGGTTCCCCACTTTCGGTGTCTTAGTGATTGGGATGTAATTATTTATGGCATATTGTTTATTTTGTGTTTCCTGAATTGCCTGACCATCATACAAAATTGAATTAATAAAAGTTACGGCAAAGATTAAAGCTTCTCAAACTTGCATAAAACCTCAATATCAAGGTCATGAGATCAAATATCATACTATAATCCAAAAGATCTTGTCACAGATAATGCACATGTGATAAAATATGAAAGCCCTGTCTCTTCTGAAGTAAAAGTTATGGCCAAAGGTAAACTTTTTGATAAGCAGGGCAAACCTTTAAGTCAAGGTCATGAAGTTAAAAATTATAGTTCTTCCTGAAAGGCGATTTCATAGGTAATGTACATATGTAATACGAAAGCGCTATCTTCTCTCATTCAAAAGTTAAACCAATTTTAAAAAAATGAAATTTGAGGTCAAAAAACCATAGTACATTCGGAAAAGTCTTGAAAAAGGTACATGTAATGCACTTCAAAAATAAAAGCCAATCTTCTCTCATTTTCACCTTCAAAAGTCAGCAACATTTTTTTTTTGAAAATTAGGTCAAACTTCAAGGTCAAGGTCACGGGGTCAAAACTCAAAGCACTTCTGGAAATTTTTTGTCACAGGTAATGTACATGTTAAAAATATTCTCTCATTCAAAAGTTAAAACCAATGTTAAAATATTTGAAAAGTAGGACAAACTTCAAGGACAAGGTCAGGGGTTAAAAAATCATAGTTGTCACAGGTAATACATATAGTACAAATATCATTTCTGCTTGAACTTTCAGTAAGGCGTGATATTCTTTTTATTTTGTTTTCTTCTGGTAAAAAGCAGTCTTCATTATTTATTTGATGGAACCCAGAGAACAGAAAGATCGCTTTCTGTAAAGCTCTCGTACTTTTTACTGTGTATTGGCATTTTTGTACGTGACAACAAACGAAAACTTGTGATAATTTGCAGAATATATTGTAGCACAGATTTCGAGCAAATACTTCTCTTTGGCACATATTATAGTCATAGTGTAGCAGACACCACAAATGTTGTCTTTTTTATTCGGAACAGACAACTCCTCTAGTTAATTACAGTCTGCTTTTTTATGGAAATGTTTAAAGCATGTTTAGATACCACAATCCAATTACCACGAGAGCAGAACCCATTAAAAGGGAGAATTATACAGGCTCAAGCAGTGTTATGTCATCGCATCTTTAAGGCTTGTGTCTGTGAAAATGTTTATTGAAATAAATATATAAACCATGAATCTATCCATGCACTCATGAGAGTATATTTGTCGGTATTAAATGAAAAAACTAAAGTACTCTTGCGCAAGATCTATATATATATATATATATATATATATATATATATATATATATATATATATATATATATATATATATATATATATATATATATATACTAGTATGATTCCAATATGTTGCGGGTATTGTCGAATTAAGTTCAAAGCAATCATTTTGAAGTCTGATATTGCCATTCAAGGAACTTTTTTAAAGTTTTGTGGGTGTTATTAGTGTGTAAATCACACAGATCTGTCACGTAGGCATTTCTCATGAGGCACACTATCGAATATCCCTGTTTTCTCTCCGAGAAATAAAACAAAAAATATCCCATTTTCTTTCATAATCGCAACAAAATAACAGCAAATACAATGTATGTATCCATGCTGAGAAATATATTTACTTACAACAGATTACCATAGAGCACCCGGAATACAAGCCTATCTGTATTTTTTATTACAAGGAAAAATTCATTTTTCGGTTTGAAAATAGCTCTATCAAACAATTGTGGCCACAGTGATGATTTTAGAATTTTTTTCTCACCCAACAACTGTTTTTTTCCCTCCAGATTATGACTGTTCACTTAATGTGCAGTCACTCCGTGTAATTTAGAGCCGACATTGGCTCCCTTTTCCTTCTTATACGGACATGGTACAGTGATGACGTAAAATCAACCATAGTACGTTACCGGCTCCTATCCAACCAACAGGCATATATTATATATAAACAGAATATGCAAAGATGTCATCTGATACTTCAAATTAGGTGAACAAAAAATTGAATTAAAAAATAATACGGAATGCGGAACAGAAAACCAAAGTAGTCAACAATACCTTGTTTATCGTGTGTAAATCCTAGAGTTCAATAATTAGATTCCAGTCTCTGGTGGACTGATATAAACCTACAGACTAATTAGATAATGAACATGTAGTGATGACGTCACGGTCAGAGACACTGACTGACAAAGGGAATCAATAGGTTTTTGTAGTTCATTCTATTTTTGATATCTTGTCCGATATGCTGAATGGAATAAAAAAAATGTAAATGTGACTGAACCTCGGACACACTTAATGATGGAATTGCGTGCTGGAAATAAACAATTAACACAAAGTGATTTAAGTTTGGGCACCTTCAGTGCTCATCTTTGAGGTTTTATAAATGAACGATGTCTTTAAACTTCCTGTATTGTTTGGTTTAACACGCCGTACGAGAAGGGTATCACGCTTTATGGATGAGTTAAAGGCTTGATCAGATCAAGTTATATTTTTATAAACGTATCAATAAAGTTATCTATTCCACTAATCTGCTTGTTTATTGTGAATTGTAAGTCCATCTCAATCAATCTAGGGAGACCTTGATATTAACAAAGTGTAATTAATAGAATGATACATAGAAATGAAGAAACGAACCCGATATTGGTAACATATAACGTTGCACGTATTAATTGTAAGTAATGACTTTTTTGCAATATGGAAAAAAAAATTTATCAGAGACATGATTGAATATCACTTGAAGCATAATGTTCACAAAGAGCAGTCTGTTTGTAAACAGTCCGGCATGGTCAATAGACTGGAGGGCAGAAAAGTCAGGTCATGGCCCGACCAATGAGTACAAAAAGGGCACTTATCCGCTCAACACACGGGGTACAAAATGAATATCCCTTTCAGTTTGAAAGTTCATCTTTTTGGCGATTAGTCATGGTCACTTTATGTACATGTACCTGACTGTCGTTAGCTTAAGAAAATGTTTGTGTTTCATGCGGACATATCTCAAATATAATAAGTCAGTTGTTTTTAAAATACTGTATTAAAAAAAATTTGACCACCAGTACATGAGAAAAACCACATCAACCTGACTTAAATTATCTCAATACTACCATACATAATCACCATTCATGATTAAAGTTAAATGGTCCATCATTTCGCACATATTCACGATTGGTTTGAGTTAAATCTGTGGTTTATGTTTGTTAAAAAAATTCCCTTTTCAATTTTTTTTTTAAATCTAAAGTTTGACACGAAAGTTCAGACAGGTGAATGATGATTTCAGGAATATTTATTATTGAAAGACCTCGATCGATTGTTCACACGTTTTCGATGGCAAAGATGAAACTTTGTAAATTGGACAACCGCGCTTTTTTGTCGCAGGAAGCCTATTTTCAATCCTATTCATACCTTGAATGTTTCTCTTTTAACAACGTTGTCTACAATCTTAGGCGTTGTTTTACTGCCGTGTATGGCTATAGCTGTCAAGTTAACAAAACTTTATTCTAATCGATATCCGTTTTTCTCATTAATTCTGACTTTTTTTAAAGGATTTCCATTACTTACTTAGAAATAACAGTTGAAATTATTATTTGAATAAATTTTTCAAAATGAATTTGAATTTGATACAATGTTTTTGAAACTGATTGCTTCTTGAAATAATCAAATGTAGTTTGAAGTCTTTGGAAATACAGTAGTTGATGTGTACTCTTTATAAAGGAACACAAAAGGACAATTTACAGTGACCAAATTTCATTTTAACTTACTTTATGTATACCCACTGCTTATTGGAATGAAATTAAAGGACTATATATTATAAGAGTCAGTTTTTACCCCCATATATCATTTTTTTAAGTGATTCTGGTATACATGATTTAAACATACCTTTTTCAGTTGCCTGTCCTTTACCCTGAAACATACAATGTAGTTGTTGATATATTTTCCAAGAAAATGTACAACTGATTCAATTAAAACATACTTCAGATTTTGTAATTTCTACAGCATGATATGATTAACTATAATGATTAACTAAGTAGAAAATTGTAAAGGTAGATGTGCATTATTTTATGAATTGAGTGACATTTTTGTGAGCATTTTTAGTTACTTAAGTGTTGATTCCCCAAACCTGAGGGATAAACTATCTTAAAATATACAATTTTCAGACTGACTTTGCCAAGAAGGAAATTGTACCTTTGTTCCGAGTATTTATTTTCTCTATATCGAAATATGTTGCAAAGTTTAAGTCCATAACACTCTCAACAATTGGATGTCAATGGACAGACAGCCATTTTTGTCTTCCCTGCGTTGATGTAGAATACATCACTATGCTCTTTCGATCATTAACCTTTAACATACTAGAGCTCTAATGAAGTTGAGGTGCTTGATTTATGACGCATTAGTATTTTGGAAATGGCTCTTGTAAAAATGTTTGTAATCAAATTACAACCAGATTCTTCACTTCAGGAGGTGGCACTCAGTTGTCAAACAGTACTACCGTAAGAATGCTACATATGCTTATCTATGAGCTAGATTGGAAAACCTCAACCGATGTTACTACCTAGATTTATAAATAATTTCCTTTTTGTCCCCCTGCTTTCACTGTAAGTTTGGGATATTATCGTATTAATTGTGTCTGTCCCTCTGTCATTTCTGTTAGTCTGTAACACTTTAGTTTCCGGATGATATCTCTGGAACACCTTTAGCTTTTGCAATAAAATTTATATCATATAACTCCCTAGGCCTATGACTTAAAAAGGCCCAATTTATTTTCAGGTCAAAAGATTAAGGCATAGGTCAGAAATTCGTATATTACATAAAATAGTTTGCATGTGATCACTTTAGTTCTCCGAGAGTTTTTGCAATAAAGGCAAGGTGCTCCTACACAGCAATAAGAAAAAAGAGCTAAAAACAACTACCGTAATTCCGCATGGAAGAACAAGAAATCCCTAAAGACAACATGGCCAGATTCCGATGGCATGGATGGGTTTACAATCAATCAAACCTTTCATTTTAACGATCGGTCTTTCTTGTTAACTCAGGGACTTAGGGAGAGGGCTAAAATAGGTTATGCCTGCTGTCCAATCCCATTCACTTCATGTGAAAAAAATAATGTATAATTAAATGTTACCTCATAATAAAACAAAGGACCCATAGGATTCCCAATGCCAAACCATTAACCGATTCAGTGTCAAAAACTACATAAAACTTTAGGTATTTGAAATACTGCATCTCAATTTTTCTCTACACACGTGTAATTTTAAGAAATATATCTTGTTACGACAGATGTCAAAGCCATCAAGCTATAATTCACAAGGTAGAGAAAAGGCGTTGTACCCAAATGACAATACAAGTACACGTACATTCTAATTTGATTTAAAATAAATTATGATTATCTGAATATATAAGAAATAATCTTCAATTAAACACTGAGGTGAAAGGTCAAGGTAAAAAGAGAGTTCGTTGGTCAGGCAGTACCATGTGATCCAATCAATCTGTCCTGCTTCACCTGTGTTTGAAGAAAGATAATAACATTATGCCATCCTGGAGGACAATTTACGAGTTTCATAATTATAAGCTACCGTTCACGGTAGCTCAGTCGGTAGAGCGCTCGCTCCGTGATCGGGGGGTCGTGAGTTCGAATCTCGGCCGCGACTGACGTAAGTCGATGAAAAATGGGTACCAATTGTACCTTCGCCATGCGCTCGGCACTTTGAAGTGAAAGTTGCGGGTCCTTCGGATGAGACCTTAAAAACCGAGGCCCCGTGTCACGCCAGCAGGCGTTGGCACGATAAAGATCCCTCACTGCTCAATGGCCCTGAGTGCCGAGTACAGGTCAAAATTTGAAGCCATTCATCGGTATATGGTGACATCTCTATAAAAGTGAAAAATTCTCGATCGAGACGTTAAACAACATAAAATCAATCAATCATAACTAAGCTAAAGGTCAAAGTCATTTAATCCTGATTACCTATGTGAGTTAAACCATGGTGGACTGAACAAAAAAATCATATTAATAACTACCCGATCATAAAACAGACCTAAGTCAATGGAAAATTCGAAATACTAGTTGTTACATCATCCAGAACCCTTACATGTATATAAATTTATCTTAATTAACTCTAGCTCGCATCAACCATAAAAAATATCTACGCAACCCCCCCCCTTTCCAAGCCCTCACCCCCAAAAAATCATTTGTATTTTAATTTTTTATACATTAAACATAATTCTAAAACTGAAATTATTATGCCCCCGTAATCAAAGATTCGGGGGCATATAGTTTTTGCCCTGTCCGTCCGTCCGTCTGTTTGTCTGCAAAAACTTTAACATTGCCCATAACTTTTGATTGGTTAGAGCTATGACTTTCATAATTTATATGTGTATTCCTTGTGACAAGACCTTTCTTTGGGTACCATCATATTTGACATTTCGACCTTGACTTTGGAGTTTGACCCACTTTTGCAAAATTTTACCCAACTTAACCCTTGGCCATAACTTTTGAACAATTGGTGCTAGGGCTTTCATACTTCACATGTGTAATCCTTGTGATATGTCCTTCTTTTGGATACCAACAACTTTGACATTTTGACCTTGACCTAGGAGTTTGACCTACTTTTGAAAAACTTTAACCTTTGCCATACATAACATTTGATGGGTTGGTGTTAGGGCTTTCACACTTCACATATATAATCCTTGTGACACGACTCTCCTTTGGATACCAACAACTTCGACCTTTGACCTTGGAGCTTGACATGCTTTTCGAAAACTTTAACCTTGGCCATCACTTTTGAAAAGTTGGTGCTAGGACTTTCATACTTCAAATATGTAATCCTTGCGAAAAGACCTTTCTTTGGATACCAACAACTTTGACCCTTTGACCTTGAACTTGGAGTTTGACCTACTTTTGAAAAAAATTAACCTTGGCCATAACTTCTGAATGGTTGGTGCCAGGGCATTCACATTTCGCATGTGTATTTTTATGAGAAGGCCTTTCCTTAGGTACCATTAATTATGACCTTGATCTTGATGTCTGATTGATTGATTGATTGTATGTTGTTTTACGTCCCATTCGAGAATTTTTCACTCATATAGAGACGTCACCATATACCGTTGAAGGGCTTCAAATTTTGACCTGTACTCGGCACTCAGGGCCATTGAGCAGTGAGGGATCTTTATCGTGCTAACGCCTGCTGGCGTGACACGGGGCCTCGGTTTTTAAGGTCTCATCCGAAGGACCCGCAACTTTCACTTCAAAGTGCCGAGCGCATGGCGAAGGAACAGTTGCTACCCATTTTTTATCGACTTAGGTCTGTCGCGGCCGAGATTCGAATTCACGACCTTCCGATCACGGAGCGAGCGCTCTACCGACTGAGCTACCGTGAACGGTTCTTGATGTCCGACTTACTTTTGAAAAACTTTAACCTTTTCCCTATCTATTCAATGGTTGCTGCTAGGGCTTTCATATTTCACAGGTATATTCCTCAAGCAGGCCCATAGGAAGCAATTTCAGTTTGGGGGGGGGGGGGGGGCACAGCCAAACATTTTCAGTTGAGGGGTCACTATCAACTACCAAAATTCCTTGACAAGCCAAAAAAAAAAAAAAGGTCATCAGCCGTTTTTATTGAGGGGGCACAAGCATATAGTAGCTAAGTTTTCTATAGTATTCCATATATTGACAAAATTATTGGGGGGGGGGGGGCAAGGCCCCCCCGTGCCCCCCCCCCCCGGTTCCTACGGCCATGTCAAGACAATACCTTACTTTGGGTACCAACATATTTGATTTGCATTTGAGAAAGTTTAATCTTCGCTCTAAGTTGCCATATGGGGGCATCTGTGTCACAGGTACTTGTGGACAGGACCCCCCCCCCCCCCCATATTAAACCCCGGGGCTTGTTGGACATTTTTTTCACAAATTATATTTATTGCACTTATTCATCATGTGTACAATAGGAAAAAAATAGTGAAAAACCCCAAAATAATCGTTCCACACAAAAATGCCCCACTATTTTGGGGTTTTCACGATTTTTTTCCTATTGTTTCTGATCTGTGTTTCACAAACACATCTTGTTTTGAATCAGTTCTGATTAATCTTTATCATTATATTTCATCAAAGTAAAGTGATTTTAACATTTTTCGTATACATTTTTTTATTTATCTTTTTTTAAACTTATTTCTTTTTTGCTTCATTTTCTTATTGGTCAAATACAATGTACTATTTTATTTGACTAAGTGGAGATCCAGAACACCCCCCAACTCTCCCCGGAGCACAAAGAGACATAAAGATCCTTTAGCCGGAGAAAGGATGAACTGGTCGAAAAAACATTGTGTGCCCCGAATTATAAGTTACATCGTGTAATTTAAAAAAAAACAAAAAAAAAATACTTTATACATACCATCCTTAGTTATTATGTCCAGCCATTCTATTGAACACGGAAACTTAGAGCGTCATTTCCAGACAATTAAGATTTTCTTAAGGATTTCGTAAACAGCTGTTTTGTGACGTGGAGAATTTCATGTCTGATTCATTCACGTAAATATGAACCCGAACGTGAACTCAACAAACGTACATCTAAATTTACAATTCAATGTGGGCGCTAGTAAAACGTCAGACAAATGTACACTAATTATCTCTCCCTTGTTCGTTAAGACAATGGGAATTATTCATGTGAAACTCTTAAACATTTACCTTAACCTTTTCATTTTACTTAAACATGTAGTTGTGGTTGCACGACTCAATACATCTCTCTCTCTCTCTCTCTCTCATACATAGATTGTGTTTTGAAAGGTATGTACTACGTTTAAAGTTCCAATAACTTAATTCTTTGAACAGCGACACGGAACTGTTAGTAAAAGAGACTTTTGTCTCACAAGAATGCGTTTTGTAGTATATTTCTATTGTGAGTAGTGTTATATAGTTTCCTAACAAAATTTTATTCACAAAAAATTAAACATTCGTCCTTTTCTCCTGCTTTATATCTCAGTGTACATTTACACCCTCCCTTTTTTCCATAAGAAGCTGTTGTATTCGTATTATTAACCAATATAGACATGGGAATAGACCAAGGTCAAATACACTTTATTAACACGAAGGTGAAATTTGAACAAGACCAGCTTTATGGTTAATAAACAGGGTCATAAAATAGACTGTGTGTATCCCACTCAATGATAAGGGGGTGCTTGACGTCCTTGTAGCTACTCGGGACATATTGAGGGGATCCATATTGATTATTTCCTTAATAAATAAATCATTTCCCCTCAGGTTCACCCCGTATTATATCTATCGAGGATTTAAGGCAGGATTTGTAATCATATAAATTATAACAACAAGGAAGGGCTAATTAATTCAATGTGATATTTTGTGCCTTCTCAAAAAATGTTGAATTTTAGAGCAGACTGCATTAAAATCAACTTGGCAATTTCAAAAAAAGTGCATTGTAGTAATTCATCTAAAAGGCCATTTCCAAATTATATTGCAGTAGGTTACACCTCCCTTGATGGAACATGAATATTTTAAACATATAAATTGTTACATTTACATGTAGTTTGTTTTGATTCCAATCCACTGTGTTCTGCGAGAATAAAGAATATTACTAAATCACTGGCGAAGTTGATGAAATTCGTGACTATACACTCATACTCTCAGCAACTTTCCCTTCAAATTTTCCATACAATGACTAATCATGTATACATGTAGCAAGACCATGTCACAGATTGATTTTTGGTTCGAACTTCGACGCCAGTTCTGTGGGTCTAGCAATATTTTAGCTCTTGGAGTTTCAGACTCAAGTGCAGCTGAACTATACACTTGACAGAAAACAAGATTGATAAGTGAACCCCTGGTTGCACCCCTAAATTAAAGGATTGATTGCAGCAATTGCATGAGTTCCTTTGGTGCTTAAGAGTGTAATGTTTTTGTTTACTGTGTTATTTTAAATTAAATGTACATGTATATGCAATACAAATACTTACGTATACCAGAAGGGGAGGGACCATTTCTAGCTGCCATAAAAATGTATAGTGCATTTACGTCTAAATTTTACTCCAGGTCATATTGCAAAAGTTCAAGGTCATTTGTGTAATGATATAGTGAAACGAGGACACCGACCGTCACCATGTATCGACCATAGAACTTGCGGAATGTTGACGTCAAACAAGAATGTTGATACCTTTGTTTCATCAACTTGTTTGTCTATAGCTTGCTTTGTTTTAGATATTTTTCGTACGTAAAAGCATGCTCTTGCGTATCGAATCAACTGGGAGACATAAATTCTATAAAATTATGCAGGTGATAAGGGTATATTGCTAGACGAATAAGGGAAGAAAGGATACGTTGAATGGAAGGAGTGTTATTCAAGAGAAGGCCTAGGATTCCTTTTTATGCTTAGGTAGTCTAGTTATTAGACAATTTCCTTTTCGATAAGAACTGGAAAAAGCATTATGAAGTCATTAAATTAATGCATGCTCAACTTCAAGACAGATTAGTAGATACATAAATATCATAAGAATGCTGTGTATGTTGTATTTTAATAGACATACCTTCTTCTACACAAATGTTCATCACTATCTTTTCTGATATAAGTAAACACTTTGATGACATAATATTCAATTTGAAAACATTATGGTTTCCCATTTGATTTGCGTTAAGTTCTATTATGAAAGCAACTCACTTCAATCACGGGAAAGGACTTCATGATCAATGAATAATATTTTGGCTTTCACCAAAAACTGATTGATTCTTACACATTTACCCCTACATGATTGTGTCTATTTCTCGTATTAAAATGTGTCATGATTTACAGAAATAGAATACTGAGAATTGTTATATATTTACAAGGTTCTCGACTAACAACCATTATTTAATATTATTGGATACATCAATGAATATTTCAGGATTCCTCGCCATTTTCTGCGATAAATTATAAATTTTGTACAAATAAATGATCCGGTTACAAGGTCGCGATGCAAGATGTATGTATACACAAGTTTTTCCTTCCGCCTACTGCGACATCTGTATAATGTTTTAAAGAACTGTATCAATATATTCATCTGTCCGTACAAAGCACCTTGTCAAAAGCGTACAGTGTATCTTATCTAAGTGTCAACTGACAAAATCTTGCAAAAAAAAAAAAAAAAAAAAAAAAAAAAAAAAAAGGACAGGTTTCATTCAGCGACTTAAATCAATATACAAAGCACAGTTGCACGGATTGTTGCATCCAGTGAATCTTGTGTACATTTGCATCACAGATATAGTTCTTAAGAATAAATTCCTGTCTCTAAATCTACACAGTTGATTATAATCCTAGGTAAATTGGGCTTTATTATTCATTTCAATGCAAAACGAGAAAGGGGCTTCATATGCAGGTGTCCGCTTCGAATTCCTAATATTCTTAAATAGTGCATGGGTACTATAGCATTTACAAAAGCTCCTCCTCCTCGCACTATTAGTTGGTGAAGTTTTGAATTATATGCATGGGTTCGAAATTTAGACGGGTCTGCATGTGTAAATAAGTTTTTTTCTTTTAGAACCTTCCGAGTCGATACCTAATTTTTGATGTTGAATCTCACGTGTTTAACATTAATAGATTTTCTGCAAGCTTTCTTACCAGAAAAGTAAGCAGAATCGTTTATTCAAAGATTAACCGCCTGGTTAACTTGGTACTATTGCGCACGACAGTGCAAGATAATAAAAATAACCCTTATTCTGGGCTTTCAGTATTTAGGTTACTGTTTTGTACAAATTAGGCCCTACTGATTACTGTTTTCAATACACTATTGCTGTACGTATGTAAAGCTCAAATCAGATTGCATTTAAATTAGCATGTTACTGTGCTCTAAATTTCTTTTATTATTATAGTATTTCATTGGGAGTAAAAATCCAAAAAATGAAATCTACAGTGATCCAACTCTACTTTTGGTGTTGAGAAATATGCGTTTATTTCATATATAAATTTATGAAAAATAGAAAGATATTGCATATCTTCACAATTTATAATGATAGGACAAATATATTATATAAATATATAATAACACTTAATTGCCTTTGGTCTTGCGGAGGTTTAAACAAGTTACATATAACCTCACAGACAGCTATCCTTCAGATATTAGCTATACAACAAGTTACATACAACCTCACAGGCAGCTTAGCCTTCTGATATTGGCTATACAGACAGCTGTTAAGTGGAAATAATGTTTGGAATCTTCATCTTTATCTAAGATCGTGAATAAACAATTTTAAAAAACATATGGTTTTCTTCTATATTCCCCGATGTGATCATTACTTTTACAAGTTCTTAACATACCATTCCGTCCAAAAATATAGAAATGATTGTCATCCTCATTTCTTGGAAATGTGCAGTCATTTAAAACATGGCCCTCTGATCACGCTTTTACATTGATTTAAATTATTAATTTAACACATGCATTCAGGCAATGAATAAAATTATTTCATGATAATGCATAGCGTACAAGATTCAGAATTTCATTTCGGATTGCATATTTTATAAACCAGGAAAATTATACCTATGGACTATTTTTTTTTTTTTGTATGAAAGTATATAACCTGCACCATTCCAATTTTATCTTGACCGTCACGGTAGCTCAGTCGGTAGAGCGTTCGCTCCGTGATCGGAAGGTCGTGTGTTCGAATCACGGCCGCGACTGACCTAAGTCGATAAAAAATAGGTACATGTAGCGACTGTTCCTTCGCCAAGCGCTCGGCAGTTTTAATTGAAAGTTGCGGGTCCTTCGGATGAGACCTTGAAAACCGAGGCCTCGTATCACGGTAGGCGTTGAAGAACCCACACACTCAATGGCCCTACGTGCCGAGTAAAGGTCTAAATCTGAAGCCCTTCAACGGTCTCTATATGAGTGAAAAATTCTCGAAAGGCACGTAAAACAACGTACAAACAATCAATCAATAAAAATACTATCTTAATAATTACATTCGGATATTATTTCATCTTCCGTATAGGGCAATTACATGCATCTGTGTGAAAAGGGAACTGAGAAATTAATGTTAGAATAGTGACCTCGGTTTTGACAAACGGCCTAGAAATTTTTTTGTCAACAATTGAGGTCTACACTATGTACCTCTTATATTATTAATGTATCATTATAAATCATAAAAGACTGATGATTATAATAACGTCTTGTCTCTACATTTACAGACTATGGATTCAATTCAATTGGGTTATGTAACATATGTTCTTTTGCATCGAAAAAGCGTAACATTCTCCTTCCATTCGTTTAATCAGGTACTGACTTTAACCTTGTAATAGTGTATATAATGTATCAGAGAAACCATAGGGGTATTGCCGTAATTATTACATAAATTTTACAAAAATTCAAATTCCCTTTAATTTTTAAGATTAAATATTGTCAGGTATCTCCAATCCACAATTCCCCTTTCTTACAATGGCTGTAATATTACAAAGATAAGTGTATTTTAATCAGGCATCCCAGGTTCTCTAATCGTCTGTCATATACACTGTAAATAGTATTGTATTATGGTATCCCCTGTCATTTCCCCATCAATACGTTTACAATAAATTTGGCAGTATTACTTGAATCTGATTAATGCATAAGGCTTAAGGTCGACGGGGGATGCTAGCTCCTCCTAGGCACCTGATCCCACCTCTGAAATGTTCGGGGGTCCGTGTTTTATGCTCTGTTTACAGATTCTTATTTGAGATCGATCACTGTTCACTATCTTCACTTTCTTCATCTACAC
Source organism: Saccostrea echinata (assembly GCF_033153115.1). Lineage (NCBI taxonomy): Eukaryota > Metazoa > Mollusca > Bivalvia > Ostreida > Ostreidae > Saccostrea > Saccostrea echinata. Next base: position 16,383,974 of record NW_026889777.1, read on the forward strand.
CAGACACCCCTCCCCATAATCTCTTTCATTACATTGTCTCTTGATATCATAGCTATCTTAACTTTAGTCATATTTCAAATTTTCAAGAAAGAGGTGATATAACAGCTTATGTGGAGATAGATAGGCTAGGTAAGAATATAGTATTTCATCATTCAGAGAGAGAGAGAGAGAGAGAGAGAGAGAGAGAGAGAGATACACATGTCAATAAGAGACATCCTTTCATTAAAATAATTAAATAAAGACAGCTGTGTTAAAATGCATGGTCAGGCACTGATCGATGCTGTAATTCTAAACTTCTCTTTGAAGAAGGCTAGCTTGTATGAATTTCCAATGGACACGACAATTCACTAATGGTCCTACAATGACATTTCTATATACAATCAAAAGCACAATCTCCATTTTTATCCAGATAGTTATCTAAGAATCAGAAATTGTGTTGAAGCAGTTGATAAATCATCCATGTTGTATGCTGATTACATGAACCAGATATACATGTATATTAAAAACAATCATTAAAGAAATTCCAAAATATACAACACGTCCTATGAATATAAAAAAAAAATAAATATCTTAAAAAATCCGAATCCCCCCGCCCTGATATTTGACCAAAAGAGCGTTTCTGTCTATTTCTGGTTGTTATCAATCATTTAATTATTATATCTATATATTTTATGTGACAGAGCCCACTATACATGTATGTGTGTTTTATCATCCGTCTAAAGCAAAAATTGAAACTGACATTATCGAACAACATATCTTTAGTCTTTAATATTTAGTCCTCATCAAGGAAAAATAGAGCAATTAAGTTAATTTGCATTCATCAATCTTTCAGAGATTGAAAAATAAGCAAAGCATTAAATTACTTCTAGGTCAATTAAAAGAATACGTACATGTACATATGAAACAACAGCACGTACCCTCTGTTTCAAAAGATTTTATCATATGTTAACGTCAGGAACATAGTGGGAGGGGGCAGCCCTGCCCCTATACTTCTTCAGAGAATCTTCTCTTTCTGTTAATATACTATGGAATTTTTCATTGAAAGACCAGTTGCCTTCACCCCCCCCCCCCCAACACCGCGCACACCTTTTGTTGCAATACGGTTGAGTCCTCCCACGTTTTCTTCATGTATATTCATTTTAGGGGTGGGGTGGGGGTCCATTTGATAATCATGCAATATATAAGTCTCAAAAAATAATAACGGTTTCCATATTATAGACATGTAGATAGATGAATATATTTGCCCAATATCCAATTTACATGTAATTAACGAACCAAAACATGCCCCCCTCGATTCACAATTCTTTGATCCTCTACCTTTCAGAGATGCTATAAAAGACGCTTTACCCAATTACCAGTAATAAAATATGAAGTTGACAGTAGACAAATATTGACAAACATATCCATTACCAAAATTTTGGCGTCCCACCTCAAGAATTAAGGGCCGTCATTAATGTCAATAAATACAAGGACCAAGGCCTCTCGCCATGTGCCCTTAAATACACCAGATTTAACAACAATTGTACGCAGGCAGGGAGCCGGCTAATTTGTGGGCAGTCTTTCACAATTTGATACTTGTTACATGACCTGGTGTGCAAATACTGACAAGACATCTATTATATACATCTTATCAAGTTATCTACATGTAACAGGTACTCGTAATATATTTAAATGTGTCTACTTTTTTTAATGGGACACACGCAAAACCTTCGGTATATATTACAACGGTTGTCGTTATATCGACGGGGGGGGGGGGGGGGAGGAAGGATGCTGTAAAGTACTAGTTTGCACTGCCTGATTTTCAGGCCATCTGAAGTGTGCGAGAGAGAGAGAGAGAGAGAGAGAGAGAGAGAGAGAGAGAGAGCGAGAGCTAGAGCATTTAAACATCATAAAGAAGATTACATATGCATACTATACTGGTGATCATTCAAAAATGACTTCTCGTATATATGTATACCGTCTATTGGTTTTAGCCTGTTTGCTGTTTTATGTATGCAGTTCTTTACAACCATATACACATGTTACATAATAAGCACTCACACACCTGTATCTCCTGATAATGGACCGACAATATCGTCCTACCTGAGAATTCAAATTCCGTGTGTGCATAAAAGTGTTCTTCTGCTGTCAGTATAAAGAATCCCTAGAAATATGTTCAATGGTATCGTAATGTCGGAATCACTTAAAATCCGGGAGAGAACTGACCAGAATTCAAGTTTTTTTTAAGTTCCTTTCACGTGTTCAACACATTTGTTATTAACTCACAAATCACTCACATGTATTCACTGATTGAGGCAGAAAAAGTTCTGCGTCTATACATTTGAAAAGAATGCACTTCATTTCCTTAATATGCATTCCAATCTCGCAATGTTTGAAGCACCCCCTACTTTCAAGTGCCTCCCTCCATGTTTTCTATGGTAAAAGGCCTATGGTACACACGACGGCGGATTAAATAACTTCCGTTTGCGATTTAAATACCTCTTGGGTTCAGTGCATAACTTGAAAAGTAAATAATAACAAAACCATGAAGATTTCGAATGGGAGAGAGGTGTTACCAATTACGTGGCTTTAAAGGTTCGATCTTGACATACTTTTTTCTTACACCCCTAATTCCCGGAGAGTAGATCATGGCCTACATTAATTTAATAAAAACAATATTGGGAGACCTAAAGCGGAACTGAATCAAGACAGAATGAGTCATATGAATAACATTAAGTGGAGAGAAAATTGCTAATTTGCGTAAAATTATTTTCAAAAAAACGATGCTAATAGGCACTTTAATGAAATGCTTTTTTTCTAATGACGAATTTCATTTCAAAATCATGTTATATATTACCGATAGAAGGATGCAATTCATTGAAATAATTGTGGAACTTAAAATGCTAAATCTTGTGTTTGATATAAAACTTCGTGATATTCAGTTAGAAATCTACACTTATCAGAGTGCGTGAGGTGACCTGCATGCATCCCCCTTTCCAGTGTTGGCTTTCGAGAGGAAAAAAATCCCCAAGACCTTAATTTTTTCCCCATCCATAAGATCGAAGACAGAGCAGTATATATAGTACTATAGCTTGAAAAAACGGTCAGAATATTACAGCTATAAGAATATATGAGCATGATGATATTACACAAATATTTATGTGATAATGGTTTAACGTTGGAAAACTTCCAAACACAAGTCAAATGGATGTTTGTAAAATTTAACAGGTCCAGATAAGATGCATCTGCTCTTCCAAATTAACACTTTGAACTTGATTTTACCGGAAACATGCTTTTAGATTGGTGAGCTCTCTGTTTCTAATCTTCTACATTTTGTTTATGTTTTGTAAAAACTACTCTGGGCTGACTCGATTTTGATAGACTGTGAAGATACATATATATACACTGTACAAATCGTCAAAATAGTCGCCGGCGACAATATGTACGTAACTTCACTGCACCTATTGTCGTCCATCGGTATATACATGTATTGTCACCGTCGACAATATGTACGTAACTTCACTGCACATGTTGTCGTCCATCGGTATATACATGTATTGTCACCGTCGACAATATGTACGTAACTTCACTGCACATGTTGTCGTCCATCGGTACATATTGTCACCGGCGACAATATGTACATGTACATAACTTCACTGCACATGTTGTCGTCCATCGGGGTACATATTGTCACCGGCGACAATATCTACCTAACTTCACTGCACATTTTGTCGTCCATCGGTACATACTGTCACCGGCGACAATATGTGGAGAGAGGAGCCTTTTTTCTCTCCTGCAGAATGGATGACGGAATGTACAGTCACACATCGGCACATATTGTCGTCGGCAAATTGATAAATCAGCCTTTTTTCTAGTTTTATATATATATATATATATATATATATATATATATATATATATATATATATATATATATATATATATATATATATATATATATATATAAAATTTTTTGAGTCCACGGCAATTTATGTAGATGGACGACAATATGTGCAGTAAGGATGGGTGCATTTTGTCGCCGACGACAATATGTACATAACGACAACATGTAACGTCACATAGCCTATCACATGTATCAGTCAAAAGGTGCTTAAAACTCTCAATCTGGTACAAATTGTACATAAATATATCATTACATCTTGACACTACTTTTTTTTTATTCGCTGCAAGTAATAAACACCAGAAAACGAAAATATATAATTTTCCCCAAGAATTTGTGATTGAAGTAACGCCACTTCAAGTTTTCTTACAAAATGGAGGTACGTAACCAAGACATCTGTGCAAGATTACAGAGGATGGTATTCTCTACACGACTCTACTGGAATCATAATTTAGAGATTTTTTAGGCATTTTAAAAATAGCTTAAATATCACAAGGTAATATTAATAATGTGTCTATTTCTACACAAAATTGAAGTTCAGTGCCTATAAGCCTCAATAAAAACCTCAGTAAGCAAAACTTAAAGCTTGGTAAGGTCACTGGAATGACGTAATATTGTTCAAAGACTTCCAAGAGAGAGAGAGAGGCGCTTCAGCTTAATGTAAATTTGAGATATTTCATTAAAAAAGTAAATAACAAATCAATGTGAAAATATTTTAGCTTTATGATAAAAGAGTTATAGAACTTTTATTGGTTAACGAGGTTCGCTCCTGAGCTTTTGAGCAGATTTTTATTTTAACCTATATTTAAAAAAATCTGCGTAATGCTTTAATTCTTACAATAAATTTGGATTCTACAATGCCAAATAAACTATATTCAGTTAAAACTCCATGATTAAATTCCATACCAAAAGCATTAAGTGAGGAACTATATTTTGTGGCGGAAGGTTTTTTTTAGAAGAAAATGATCATTTTTTCTCTCTCGAAGTATTTAAAGTATGTTAAGTTTGGATTCCTATTTTTACATGCAGTCTGCACACAGAATTATTTTGAGCAGTGAACTGTTTTATACTGGTCCTAAATTATATATTTAATAAACTGTCATGAATTCAATCATCATATTTGATAAATAAATCAAATATATTGTGAAAATCAAGAAAAAAAATAGCCCAAATTTAAGCTCAAAATTAGCACTATTTTAGTAATATCTAAAAATTAACATCACAGACCTCCACTTTTAACTTTCTTTTCTGAATATACAAGATACTTTTAACCATTCTTCTTAAATTCAGTAAAATGTCATTACTTTTAAATGAGTTTTTTGCTTGTTAAATTTGTAATGCTAGCAAAATGAAATTTTTTGAGTGCAAAAAGGTCAAATAATTGAACGTGCGGAGTAATTTTTAAAAAAAATTTCGTTGTCAAAAATTTTAATGGGCCTATTCAAGATGAAATAAAACTGTGTTTGTTCCCATAACTTATTTGAATAAAAAATATTGGAGGAAAAACTTTAAAAAATGATTTATGTGTAAGACGTTTTTACAGTGCAAAAAGGTCAAACTAAATGCTCTCTAGCGCCAAAAGAAGCGCATTGACCCCAATTTTTTGTTTTCATTTTTAATTAAGCTATGTGTATAAATTCTAAAAATATACTTGATAAAAAATTCTCATTACTTTTGATGTCAGGATCCAACCTCCTTAAGAATGCTCGCAAGCTCGTGCATTTATTCAACCACCTTGTGCCAATATTCACCAATACAAGTTCAATAACCCTTTACCAGTTTTGTTATATTAATAAGAGATACAAAAACAGTGACTTGTGCTGTCAAATCTACTAAAAAGAAAAGAGATTATGATTTTGATATACAGACTTCACATATTTAACCCCCCCCCCCCCCACACACACACGCCCAGAGAGAAATACGGAGTCTGAGTTAACTCGGTGCTATCCAAGGAAGACAGAAGAGTATGAGTGCCTTCTCCTCCTTTTCAATTAAAGATCATCGGCTTTTCCTGGAAAGTTTCATTCTTAGTTAAAGAATTCCATGAAACTTCTGTCAAATATTTCAACCACTTCTATCTATTGTGTCGCAGGTCTTCCACCATTTTCACCCTACTCAGATACAATGACCTTTTTATATTAATTAAATGTACAGGTATAATCTACAAACCTTTGGTGTACTATAGACACTGTTTTTCCGTCCAGTAAATCTCCCAGATACTTCCTGAAAATGAAGTCTATAGGATCGTTGTTTTATATTAATAAATGTTAAAAAGAAGCACGTGCAAGTTCTTTGATATTTGAGGAGAAAAAAAAATAGTGAATAATACTCTAAAAATATCTCTTTTATTATTTACAAGATAATATAGCGCTTCTTTCTAAAACTCGGTTAATTATGGAGTGTAAACGTACTTTTGCAGTAGGGTTTGGACTAGAACTGAATTAAGATAACGTTGTCGAACAATCGGACATAAAATCCTAACGAATTCTTGACAAATCTTAAAAAATTATCTGTTCTAGACTATGGAATTACGCGATTGCAGAAGTTTGACTGAAGATGCGCTTTGCAATACGCGCTGAGAGAGAGAGAGAGATCGAGAGAGAGAGAGAGATCGGCGATACAATTAATCTACGTACACGTACAATATCTTTTACCATTTTAATCAATAGTAAAAACCATGGCATCGCCATAATATTCCCTCAGAACAATTTTTTTAAAGATAAATAAATGCTATCCTCATTTTTATCGTAATATTCAACTTTTAGCATGCAACATTGAATGCCGCTGCAGTGCTATCGGCCGCAGGTCGACGTCACCGCGTTCCTTTCCCTTCCATCTCAGTCTCCAAGAGAGGGAGATTAACTATAAAATATAATTTTATCATGTTGGCATGTTATTGTAAGATTTCTTTTTCATTCTTTCGTGTCGACTGAGGGAGGCTAGGAAGGCATCACTCGGCGTCAGTTGAGGTTCACTCAGTTAAGTTCGTGCAATATTGATGTTTCTGGCTTAAACAGTACCAATGATCATTCTTATCTTCTTTATCCACTCCCTTTCACTGCATTGAGTAAAAATTCAAACAAACTAATTTACAAAAAGGAAAAAAATCGAGCAAACACCCCCTCACTCACAGCATATATTTTTCTCTCTGATGAATCACCAATCACCCTGATGTAATCCCGACAAAAATTCATTTGGTTTTTCCATTTCCAAATTTTTGGAATGGTCACATTTGAAATCTATTTGATGATTCCATTCAGCTTCTGTCTTCCTAGGCAATGGATATGGAAAGTATCAACTTCTACTGTCACAAAGATACTGAATCAAGTCCGTCATATCTAGAAGTGTCTGTATTAATGCCAGTCTGCCCTCCGTGGACAGAATATTACATTCCTTGCTACATTTCACTGTGACCCCACATCCCTTCTCCACGAAGCCTTGATTCAAATTCTCCATAAAACCTTCATCTGCCTCCAGCGATACCACAGTTATCTGTAAATACATTAATTCAGCTGATGGTCATATATTTAAACTTTAGTATCGATATCTTAAGAAGACTGGGTGGTCAACAAATTTCCCAACAGATCCACATAAAAATAGGAAATACTACTGTTTTAGACATAAACTATTATTTAGAAAAGAAAAAAAACAACTACATGTTCCAGCTATAATTATATTTAATGCTTCTTTCCCATGTCTTTATAGAGAGCTCTTTTTTCAAGAAGGCTAAAAATAGTCTAAAACAGGCCATGACTACTGAGCCCTCTCAAATACAGATTATACCACTGATATTCTGAATGCGAGTCAAAAACTTTGACTTCCTAGTAGAGAAGTTTTGACTTCATTATGTTGTACCCCATGCTCAAGATATCATGGTTGTTCTGTAGCAATTCAAGTCGTATAAAAAGTTCAAAGTGAAATACCAAATATTTATCTATTGATGATAAGTACAATAAATTTTATTGTAAGTTATAATAGATAGCTAGAAGTTAGAACTGTCATAAATCTAACTTTGCATGTTCCAAAAGGATTTGAGATTTACCAAAATCAACAATATACGTTCTTCAATTTTCAAATAACCGTCACGGTGTCCCAGTTGGTAGAGCTCTCGCTCCGTGATCGGAGGGTTGTGTGTTTGAATCAAGGCCGCGACTGACCTAAGTCGATAAAAAATAGGTAGCAACTGTTCCTTCGCCGAGCGCTCGACACTTTGAAGTGAAATTTGTGGGTCCTTCGGATGAGACATTAAAACCGAGGTAGGCGTTGGCACGATAAAGAACCCTCAGTGCTCACTGGCCCTACAATCAATCAATCAACTTTCAAGTACATCTCCCTTTTGAAAATATGCATATCGTGCAAAGCACTGCTCAAACCATTGGCTGAAAAACAATAAAAGTCTCTCCCACATTTTGCATATGTGAGAAATGAGCCTACAAAGGTACTGATAAACTTACTTGTGATTAATGAATGAAATATAATATTGTTTTCCTGAATGTGCATTTATTTAAATCTTACTTTAGTTCCTTTCACCAAGAAACCATAAATCCCATTGGAACCAAAAACAGAGGTAGGAAGAACAGCTATCATATCACCAATCAGCTGACACAGGGGTCGGGATGTAACTGAGTCTGTCTTCAGCTTCTTTGGCCTGCTCCCCATTTCTCCCTCCTCATGACCTACTTTCTCTCCTCCAGAGTCTTTATTTACCTATCAGAAGAAATAAAACCAGTGACATTCAAACTCTCCTCTTTTTTGGAACGCACTGATTTACTAGTCGTTAAATAAATTGTATGAAAAAATTAAGGCTCACACAAGGGATTATGTCTAACAGTGAAGTTATGAATATAATTCTAAACAAGAGGCCTATGGGCCACAATGCTCACCTAAGTCACCTAGGCCTTGCTGTTCTTTAGAACAGTGGCCCCACCCTTATCCTGTGGAACATGATTTGAACAAACTTAAGACTACACTAACTAAGGATGCTTGCATTTTAATATGAATAATCATGACCATGCTTTTCTTTACAAGAGTTTTTTTTTCAATTTTTTTTCTTTGATCCTCTATTGTGCCTAGATTCTACCCCCTGGGGTCATGGTCTGAAGCAAAAAAAAAAATGAATCTACATTACCTGAGGATGTTTGAATAACAGTATAACTAATCATTTGCCTATTGTTCTTGAGAAGAAAATATTTCCTTTTACATTCCCAGTTTAATCTCTGATCTCCAATGTAGGCCTACCTTACCCTCAGGGGCCATGATTGAAGAAACTCAAATCTACACAATTTGGGAATACTTAAGAAATGAATTTAATTTTTGAAGATTCATGAGGACATGAACTACGACGCTTCACGCCGGCATATTTCATGAAGCGCGTTAGCGCTTCATGATAAATATGCCAGCGTGAAGCGTTGTAGTTCATGTACCTCATGAATCTTCAAAAATTAAATTCATTTCTTATATTTACATTATTTTTCTGATGAATTACCACAAATTTCACCATTCAACTGTCATTTTTAAAGCAAAACAGTTTGCACTATAGTTTTGACGTCAAGTACGGCATTATGACGTAACAATTGAGATATTCATGCTCATCCATGGTAGTTCATGAGAAAATGAACAGCATTCTAATTTGCAAAGAATATTAAGAAAAAATATTTGGAAATGTAAATATTTGTGTATCAATATAACTAACTGTTCTCTACAAGAAGTATATTTAAAGATTTTTTCCTATATATTCCCAGTAAAATTTTGATCCCCTATTGTGGCACTGCCCTACCCCTGGGGTCATCCTGGGTATGCTTCTATATTAATATGACTAATAATGGCTTAGCTATTCTTGAGAAGAAGATTTTAAAAAGATTTTTCCTATATATTCCTTTGATAAACTTTGACCCCCTAGCTATTATATCTTCTCCAGAATTCTGAAGAAGAACTCAAATCAAAAATGTGAAAAGTTTACAGATGAACACCAGACAAATTGTGACCAGAAATGCTCACTTGAGCTTTAGCTCAGGTGACCTAAAATATGTTTATTTGATTTTTACAAAGACTATCCAAAAGTAGTCTATATTTCAGAAAACTTTTAGAAAGGTAAAATGTAAGGCATGTAGTATTGTCCAGATTTTGATGCAGATATTAGCTAAATTTATATAGAGTGGAATCATCATTGTTTGTGGGGGACTAATGCTTTTGGATTTCTAGGGTCACACTTCACACTAACCCATGAATATACATCCCCACATAAATAACTTTGTCAATCATGTATATGTTCATTGAATCTTCTGTATGTAAAATTACCAACAAAATCAAGTCCCAAACAACCAGACAAATTCTTATGAACCATGTGAAACACTGACTCCCAGGAATTGAAATGATTTCACAGTACTCATCAATTCTAGGTCAAAAATACATAAGTAAAATGTTTACAGCATCATATCCTCTACAATTTTACCTTTATAACTGCAATAGAGTTGTCATTTTCTAGATCTTTACAAGAAGAGGATTGCACTACAGCATCAGGAGTTAGAGGTAGTCTGTTTGGTCCAACGGGAATAATAAAAGAGTGCATGTTTGAATTCTCACTGAGACAAAAAGAAATAAATACATTTTACTGCACATGTACCACTTTAAGTTTCATTCAAAAGATGTGCAAAATTCTCATACAACAGTGTGTTTCTTTTGTTTAGAATCATTTAATTAGAAATTCTGTTGGTGTTTAAAAATTATCATGATAACATTCATTTACAACAGAAAAGAGAAAATTTATGGCTGAATTGGGAATTCTATTACTAGTAAGGTGCTGCGCCACCCAGGTTTACATCAATATAGCCCAAACCACTACAGATCTCAGGCAGAGTTCTATCGTCTTTTTTTGTCTGATTTTTGTCTTTATCATCATGATAAAAAAATCTGCTGTCTTACAGTACCCCCAAAAAGTTTCAGTATTTGGGAATATCATTAGTAACCAGCAGAGTAAAAGTTCATAACTTAGTTGTACTTACATTATTTGTGTCTCAAATATTTTCATGAATCTGAGAAAAAGTTCTTTATACATTCCATCTGTGATTTCTTCAGGTGTGCCTTTCTTTCTTTTTCTAACCATTATGGACAACTGCTGTACAAATTGTGTCAGCCATACCCGAAGACTTTACATGAAAGAAATGACAGATTCAGACTCAAAATACATGTCATATGATGTAACAATTATATTTAGTTCACAAGTGCACTTCATCTACTTAACCAAAGCAGACCAATGTGTCTTACTACCACATAGCAGTCAAAACAGCACAGTCAAGGACAGTTTAACAAAATACAAGAGGCCCATGGGCCACAACGCTCACCTGAGTCAATATGGCCCTGCTGTTCTTTGTCAGCAGATTTCTTCTTCTATATATTCATACGTAAAGCTTTGATCAACTGTTCTAGGCATAACCTATCCCCATTTGCCATGTTTTGAATGAAATTGAATCTAAACTTTCTGAGTATGCTTCTGTATTCATATAACTAATCATGGTTTTGCTGTTCTTGAAACGGAATTTTAAAGATGTCTGCCATCCTACCCTGGGGGGAAGGAAGGGGGGGGGGGGGTTCAAGATTTGAACAAACTTGAATATACACTACCTAAGGATGCTTCCATATCAATATGACTAATTATGGCTTTGTTGTTCTTGAGAAGAAGATTTTTTAAGATATTTCTTATATATATTCTTTTGTTAAACTTTGATCCCCGATTATGGCCCCACCCTACTACTGGAGGATGCCTTGAACAAACTTGAATCTACAATACTTGGGGATGCTTCAATATCAAAATGACTAATCACGGCTTTCCTGTTCTTGAAAAGATTTTAAAAGATTTTTCCTATTTATTCCTATGTAAAACTTTGATCCCCCATTGTGGACCCACCCTACCCCCCGGGGTCTTGATTTCGACAAATTTGAATCTACACTACCTAAGGATGATTCCATATCAATATGACTAATTGTGGCTTTGTTGTTCTTGAGAAGAAAATTTTTAAAGAATTTTCCTATGTATTCCTATGTAAAACTTTGATCCCCCATTGTGGCTCCACCCTACCCCCGGGGGTCATGATTTGAACAAACTTGAATCTACGTTACCTGAGGATGATTTCATATCAAAATGACTAATTGTGACTTTGTTGTTCTTGAGAAAAAGATTTTTAAAGAATATTCCTATATATTCCTATGTAAAACTTTGATCCCCTATTGTGGCCCCACCCTACCCCCCGGGGTCATGATTTGAACAAACTTGAATCTACATTACCTGAGGATAATTCCATATCAAAATGACTAATTGTGGCTTTGTTGTTCTTGAGAAAAAGATTTTTAAAGAATTTTCCTATATATTCCTATGTAAAACTTTGATCCCCTATTGTGGCCCCACCCCACCCCCGGGGGTCATGATTTGAACAAACTTAAATCTACACTACCTGAGGATGATTTCATATCAATATGACTAATTGTGGCTTTGTTGTTCTTGAGAAGAAGATTTTTAAAGAATTTTCCTATGTATTCCTATGTAAAACTTTGATCCCCCATTGTGGACCCACCCTACCCCCGGGGGTCATGATTTGAACAAACTTAAATCTACACTACCTGAGGATGATTTCATATCAATATGACAAATCATGGCTTTGTTGTTCTTGAGAAAAAGATTTTTAAAGAATTTTCCTATATATTCCTATGTAAAACTTTGATCCCCCATTGTGGCCCCACCCTACCCCCGGGGGTCATGATTTGAACAAACTTAAATCTACATTACCTGAGGATGATTTCATATCAATATGACTAATTGTGGCTTTGTTGTTCTTGAGAAGAAGATTTTTAAAGAATATTCCTATATATTCCTATGTAAAACTTTGATCCCCCATTGTGGCCCCACCCTACCCCCGGGGGTCATGATTTGAACAAACTTAAATCTACACTACCTGAGGATGATTTCATATCAATATGACAAATCATGGCTTTGCTGTTCTTGAGAAGAAGATTTTTAAAGAATTTTCCTATGTATTCCTATGTAAAACTTTGATCCCCCATTGTGGACCCACCCTACCCCCGGGGGTCATGATTTGAACAAACTTAAATCTACACTACCTGAGGATGATTTCATATCAATATGACAAATCATGGCTTTGTTGTTCTTGAGAAGAAGATTTTTTAAGATATTTCTTATATATATTCTTTTGTTAAACTTTGATCCCCGATTATGGCCCCACCCTACTACTGGAGGATGCCTTGAACAAACTTGAATCTACAATACTTGGGGATGCTTCAATATCAAAATGACTAATCACGGCTTTCCTGTTCTTGAAAAGATTTTAAAAGATTTTTCCTATTTATTCCTATGTAAAACTTTGATCCCCCATTGTGGACCCACCCTACCCCCCGGGGTCTTGATTTCGACAAATTTGAATCTACACTACCTAAGGATGATTCCATATCAATATGACTAATTGTGGCTTTGTTGTTCTTGAGAAGAAAATTTTTAAAGAATTTTCCTATATATTCCTATGTAAAACTTTGATCCCCCATTGTGGCTCCACCCTACCCCCGGGGGTCATGATTTGAACAAACTTGAATCTACGTTACCTGAGGATGATTTCATATCAAAATGACTAATTGTGACTTTGTTGTTCTTGAGAAAAAGATTTTTAAAGAATATTCCTATATATTCCTATGTAAAACTTTGATCCCCTATTGTGGCCCCACCCTACCCCCCGGGGTCATGATTTGAACAAACTTGAATCTACATTACCTGAGGATAATTCCATATCAAAATGACTAATTGTGGCTTTGTTGTTCTTGAGAAAAAGATTTTTAAAGAATTTTCCTATATATTCCTATGTAAAACTTTGATCCCCTATTGTGGCCCCACCCCACCCCCGGGGGTCATGATTTGAACAAACTTAAATCTACACTACCTGAGGATGATTTCATATCAATATGACTAATTGTGGCTTTGTTGTTCTTGAGAAGAAGATTTTTAAAGAATTTTCCTATGTATTCCTATGTAAAACTTTGATCCCCCATTGTGGACCCACCCTACCCCCGGGGGTCATGATTTGAACAAACTTAAATCTACACTACCTGAGGATGATTTCATATCAATATGACAAATCATGGCTTTGTTGTTCTTGAGAAAAAGATTTTTAAAGAATTTTCCTATATATTCCTATGTAAAACTTTGATCCCCCATTGTGGCCCCACCCTACCCCCGGGGGTCATGATTTGAACAAACTTGAATTTACATTACCTGAGGATGATTTCATATCAATATGACTAATTGTGGCTTTGTTGTTCTTGAGAAGAAGATTTTTAAAGAATATTCCTATATATTCCTATGTAAAACTTTGATCCCCCATTGTGGCCCCACCCTTCCCCCGGGGGTCATGATTTGAACAAACTTAAATCTACACTACCTGAGGATGATTTCATATCAATATGACAAATCATGGCTTTGCTGTTCTTGAGAAGAAGATTTTTAAAGAATTTTCTTATATATTCCTATGTAAAACTTTGATCCCCCATTGTGGCTCCACCCTACCCCCGGGGGTCATGATTTGAACAAACTTGAATCTACATTACCTGAGGATGATTTCATATCAATATGACTAATTGTGGCTTTGTTGTTCTTGAGAAGAAGATTTTTAAAGAATTTTCCTATGTATTCCTATGTAAAACTTTGATCCCCCATTGTGGACCCACCCTACCCCCGGGGGTCATGATTTGAACAAATTTAAATCTACACTACCTGAGGATGATTTCATATCAATATGACTAATTGTGGCTTTGTTGTTCTTGAGAAGAAGATTTTTAAAGAATTTTCCTATATATTCCTATGTAAAACTTTGATCCCCCATTGTGCCCCCACCCCACCCACGGGGGTCATGATTTGAACAAACTTGAATCTACACTATGTAATGAAGGTTTCCCATAAGTTTCAACTTCTCTGGCCCAATGGTTCTTGAGAAGAAGATTTTTAAAAAAAGACACCAAATTTTCACTTATTCTTAATTATCTCCCCTTGGAAGAGGGCATGGCCCTTCATTTGAACAAACTTGAACCCCCTTCTTCCAAGGATGCTTTGTGGCAAGTTTGGTTGAAAATGGCCCAGTGTTTCTGGAGAAGAAGTCGAAAATGTGAAAAGTTTACAGACAGACGGACGGACGGACGGACGGACAGACGGACAGACGGACTACGGACAAAATGTGATCAGAAAAGCTCACTTGAGCTTTCAGCTCAGGTGAGCTAAAAACCAGCTGTTATTGTGTTTGTGCTGTGTGTCAGACTGTCATTGTGGTTGTGTTGTGTGTCAAACTGTCACTGTGGTTGTATTCCGTGTGTCAGACTGTCATTGTGGTTTTGCTCTGTGTCAGACTGTCATTGTGGTTGTGTTGTGTTTCAGACTGTCATTGTGGGTGTGCTCTGTGTCAGACTGTCATTGTGGTTGTGTTTGTTTTAGACTGTCATTGTGGTTGTGTTGTGTGTAAGACTGTCATTGTGGGTGTGCTCTGTGTCAGACTGTCATTGTGGTTGTGTTGTGTGTCAGACTGTCAGTGTGTTTGTGTTGTGTGTCAGACTGTCATTGTGGTTGTGTTGTGTGTCAGACTGTCATTGTGGTTGTGTTGTGTGTCAGACTGTCATTGTGGTTGTGTTGTGTGTCAGACTGTCTTTGTGGTTGTGCTGTGTGTCATACTGTAATTGTGGTTGTGCTGTGTGTCAGACTGTCATTGTGGTTGTGTTGTGTGTCAGACTGTCATTGTGGTTGTGCTCTGTGTCAGACTGTCATTGTGGTTGTGTTCTGTGTCAGACTGTCATTGTGGTTGTGCTGTGTGTCAGACTGACATTTTGGTTGTGTTCTGTGTCAGACTGTCTTTGTGATTGTGTTCTGTGTCAGATTGTCATTGTGATTGTGTTCTGTGTCAGACTGTCATTGTGGTTGTGTTGTGTGTCACACTGTCATTGTGGTTGTGTTGTGTATCAGACTGACATTGTGGTTTTGTTCTGTGTCAGACTGTCATTGTGGTTTTGTTGTGTTAGACTGTCATTGTGGTTGTGTTGTGTATCAGACTGACATTGTGGTTGTGTTGTGTATCAGACTGACATTGTGGTTGTGTTGTGTGTCAGACTGTCATTGTGGTTGTGTTGTGTGTCAGACTGTCATTGTGGTTGTGTTGTGTGTCAAACTGTCATTGTGGTTTTGTTTTGTTAGACTGTCATTGTGGTTGTGTTGTGTGTCAGACTGTCATTGTGGTTGTGCTGTGTGTCAGACTGTCATTGTGGTTGTGTTGTGTATCAGACTGACATTTATGGTTGTGTTCTGTGTCAGACTGTCATTGTGCTTGTGTTGTGTGTCAGACTGTCATTGTGGTTGTGTTGTGTGTCAGACTGTCATTGTGGTTGTGTTGTGTGTCAGACTGTCATTGTGGTTGTGTTGTGTCAGACTGTCATTGTGGTTGTGTTGTGTCAGACTGTCATTGTGGTTCTGCTGTGTGTCAAACTGTCATTGTGGTTTTGTTGTGTTAGACTGTCATTGTGGTTGTGTTGTGTGTCAGACTGTCATTGTGGTTGTGTTGTGTGTCAGACTGTCATTGTGGTTGTGTTGTGTCAGACTGTCATTGTGGTTGTGTTGTGTCAGACTGTCATTGTGGTTCTGCTGTGTGTCAAACTGTCATTGTGGTTTTGTTGTGTTAGACTGTCATTGTGGTTGTGTTGTGTGTCAGACTGTCATTGTGGTTGTGCTGTGTGTCAGACTGTCATTGTGGTTGTGTTGTGTATCAGACTGACATTTATGGTTGTGTTCTGTGTCAGACTGTCATTGTGCTTGTGCTCTGCGTCAGACTGTCATTGTGGTTGTGTTGTGTGTCAAACTGTCACTGTGGTTGTATTCTGTGTGTCAGACTGTCATTGTGGTTTTGCTCTGTGTCAGACTGTCATTGTGGTTGTGTTCTGTGTAAGACTGTCATTGTGGTTGTGCTGTGTGTCAGACTGACATTTTGGTTGTGTTGTGTGTCAGACTGTCACTGTGGTTGTGTTGTGTGTCAGACTGTCATTGTGGTTGTGTTGCGTGTCAGACTGTCATTGTGGTTTTGTTGTGTTAGACTGTCATTGTGGTTATGTTGTGTATCAGACTGACATTGTGGTTGTGTTGTGTGTCAGACTGTCATTGTGGTTGTGTTGTGTGTCACACTGTCATTGTGGTTGTGTTGTGTATCAGACTGACATTGTGGTTTTGTTCTGTGTCAGACTGTCATTGTGGTTTTGTTGTGTTAGACTGTCATTGTGGTTGTGTTGTGTATCAGACTGACATTGTGGTTGTGTTGTGTATCAGACTGACATTGTGGTTGTGTTGTGTGTCAGACTGTCATTGTGGTTGTGTTGTGTGTCAGACTGTCATTGTGGTTGTGTTGTGTGTCAGACTGTCATTGTGGATGTTCTGTGTCAGACTGTCATTGTGGTTGAGTTCTGTGTCAGACTGTCATTGTGGTTGTATTCTGTGTGTCAGACTGTCATTGTGCTTGTGCTCTGTGTCAGACTGTCATTGTGGTTTTGCTAGCTCTTTGTCAGATTGTGGTACTTGTTATTTGTTTCTGTTTTATTTAGTGGGCTTTTAAAAGAATGCACCACTGATATTCTCAACATATATAAATACCTATAAGCGAAATTTGTGAAATCCTCATGTTGATTACTTCCTAAAAGTTTCGCCGGGCATGCGTTTAGCTGCAATATACTTTCTATTTTACCAATTTTAAATGCAGGTACTTCATCGATCGATACACAGTCTATACAAAGGACATCCGTTAATGCTCGAGTTAAACACTGGCTCCGAAAAACACGCTGTTTTTCATTACGGGACATTTGACCAATAAATCCACTTATCTTTTCATCATGTTTTTGTTTTATGAAAATCTTTACATAACCGCTGATGAACAGATCATGCGGCTCATGAACAGTTTGGTCAACTTTGATGTTTAACTGAGACAACACTTCTCCTGTCCATTCTTTTGTCCTCCATGGAATTTTTTCAAAATTTATCGGTGCCGCAGATATCTTGCTCGCCATCTTTTTCTACTTTCAATTTCCCAAAAGCGGAGACAAGTGGTTACGCCCTGGTACGTTTTAAGTCCGAGTGTTTAGGGTCCAAATGATAAAGAAGCGTCGCAAATTATCGGTGCTTGGGGATATTACTATTCACTTTCGTTTAAGAGATATATGCTAGAGGGTCTGTGACAATAATTATAATCACCAGTGACAATATTATAGTGTTTCCAGAATCATTGGGATTTTTTAATACAAAATATTTAGCTTGAATATTTTTTTCACCAATGGACAATACTTGTTACTTTCTTTGTTATGAAAATAAATTATCGTTTACTCTGTATACTTTGTCGATTACAAGTGTTGAAAGTGAGTGCTTTTCAAAACAGAAAGCTTATTGTAGATCTGTATTTTACAAATGTACTTAAAAATACTACATGTACCAATGTACATTAATGTACTAAATAGAATTACCCTTCACTGTAATGTCTACTGCAGTTTGTTACGAAGTATCTGTAATTATACATTATGTTAATGTTTATAGCCATTTGGGCCCTGTTTTGGTTATAAATGCTATTCTATTCTTAGTGTTGCTGTTACTGAGAAAATATCCGAGCTTTCTTAAGCTTTGATCTGTAATTGTTAATTTACTTAGCATACCATCTCTTTTCCTTAGCTGAATTCATCTTCTTTTTCAATGATTTGTACAACACAATCCAAAGAAGACAGCGAAATACTCAGTGCTTCAGAAATATCACAAGATTTAACAATTCCTTAGGCCAACTTTAAAATAATGTCTGTTTGCCCTCTCTTGACTCAGTAAGAAAAAAAGGGTAGGTAGGTATAGGTGGGAAATGTTTTCCCCCAGAAAATTTCAACACCAATGCAAAATTTTCAAAATCTTTTTTTTTTCCTGAATGCATAAAAAAATATAATTGTTTCATGTAGCTGAGGTTAAAAAAGTTTTGAGTCGGGCCATTTTTAGCCATTCGGTCGGGAGAGGGCAACTGAACATTTTTTCTTAAAGATGGCCTTATTAATACATACATCTTGTACATGTATATGCTTTCAGTTGACAAAAGCAGTAATTTTGAGTAACAGCACACAGCAGGAAGTATATATATAAAATAAACGGGAGGTTTGTCATGAAAATTGCATGTATCATAATAAAGTATAGGGGGGTATATATTGTAATAGATAAAATACTATAACATTATTATATGTAATTAATCCAATATTTTAGATAAAAGTATTTATTAACAAACCAATTTATTTAATATATACTTACAGTGTACCATCTTTGCTTACATATTGACACCGGTCGGTGACAATGTGCCGAGATCTTTTTGTCGTTGTCTTTGATTGAAATAAATGTGTTATTGCGCGCATTAATATAAGAATAATTTCACTAAATTCTATGGAATTGTAACTAGAAAAAAATATTCCATATCCTAGGATAGACTTGTGTGACTGATTGGGAAAACTGCTCTGATCTGGTCCCGGTTTTTTTAAAATATCTTCTATTGAACAACATTGGTATACATGTATATTTATTTGTTTGTCAAATGCATATTTATGAAAGTGCACTAATGTGTAGTGTAAATTTAATTTCACATTTGAATCCAGGTACCGACATGACTTGTGGGGTTCCCCAATAGAGATAGAAAGTCTAAAGTGATGATTATGTATTATAAAGTACATGTAATATCGTTTAAGATCTTTTCGGTCCATTTGGGTTCCATTTGCGTGCGTTTTACATACGGTAGGTCAACACAGAAAAACTATCGGTATACACCAACATTTAAAGAACAAGGATACATTTTGTCAAATCAATACAGAAACATCCCCATATAATGTAGATTGAAATTTTCAATTGATCAGTAAATGTAGCAAATGTAGTATATTCAATTACAATTAAATCAAACCATGACCCGGTGATCAAGGTGTGTCGATATAGGAGGTTTTGATGAGCAAAACAGCACAGTCATCTCTGTACGGCCTATTTATACTTATAGCTCGATTGGGCACATACATTACCTGTAATAGACCTATGACATGATGAGCCAAAATGTAATCTTTATATTTTAAAGACACCACTGAATCTGACACGTCTGTTTCATAATTGGATCTTTTACTAGAGAATAACATTATTGGCAATCTAACAAGTAAACTTTATGATAAATAAGATGACTTCAACTTTTCGTTTGTCAACTTTCCTTGTTTATGTATACAGCAATAGACCAGTAATTTCCCCAAATGGGGTTTTTGATTCGGTACGCTAGAGCACGTTCTGCGTACAAACAGTTTCTAAAACGAGAAGGGCTACTGATAAATAAGTTGATAATACAACGATTCAACAATCTCATTAAATTTAAGTCAATATTTTGCAAATTCTATGGTCAATACTACATTATGACCTTGTTTGCATATACAATCTGTAGTTAGGTCGAATGTTGACTGACGTCTTCCATACATTTGTGAGGCCATTATATTCATACGCAATTGTTTACGAATTTCTTCGTTTACCTGATCATGACTGACAAGGGACACACGGCGGGTGTAACCGGTCGGCAGATGACGTTTACCTGATCCCACATCTGAAGTTTTCAGAGGTCCGTATTTGCTTTGTCCATGATTTTTGGTATTGTTTAATTAATTGGATCTTTGAGCATGATGTTTGTCATATCTTCACATTTCATTAGAAGCAGGCCAGTAGAACGCCCGGGGGCCGGGGGGGGGGGGCTGTCCACCTAATTTTTTTCTGACTATAATCAGACTGTAGTTTTAACACTGAATTTTTCATTTAGATGCTGCTTGTTCCCCCATCCCTACCCCCGCCCACTCTTTGTTGCTGTAAGGTCATACAATGGCAAATTCCAGGGTTTGAGAAAAAGAAAATTTACCAAAGGTTACAGAAAAGTCGAACTTTGTCTTCATGTACGCAAATTTTAAGGGTGATGTCCATTTTTCTACGTAAAAAAATGATCAAGGGATATGGACACCGAAAAATATTCGATGGAATTCATTCGTCTTTATACCGGCAACAAGATGTAAACATATTTTTTGAAGAAAAAAAAATTGAGTCGGCGACTATATTTGCAGAT
Organism: Saccostrea echinata; assembly: GCF_033153115.1. Taxonomy (NCBI): domain Eukaryota; kingdom Metazoa; phylum Mollusca; class Bivalvia; order Ostreida; family Ostreidae; genus Saccostrea; species Saccostrea echinata. The sequence goes on from NW_026889777.1 coordinate 16,405,013, forward strand.
GTACAACAATGTGTAGAGTTAGGTTAGATACAAATTGTCGCCGACGACAAAATGTACAGGACGACAAGTACCTTCACAGTCCTTTTTCCCCCTGCCGAATGGACGACAAAATATGTATCTTACATATTGGAACGATGAAAGATGAGAGTAGGTGTATAATGTCGATGACAATATTTACAGGAAAAATAACACCATCTCAGGTCCTCTTAACTACATTGTGGAAAGCATATATCAACAGTTCGAACTTGATTCCTATAAATCTAAAGGGGACTTTGTTTCTAAAATGTGACAGATAGACGGGCAGACCGAGTATACTTTTCGCTCGTTGTGATTTGGTATGGTGTCATCACCAGTCCTAAAAATAAGATAAGGGGTAGTACATATAGACACTGCAGGGATTTATCAGTACCTTCTCAGGGGCCGAAATTCGGCCCCATTCCCAATTGAAAATGAGCTCAGTTTTTCCCAATTTGGCAGTATTTTTTCCCAATTGGTGAACAATGCTTTTATATTTAATTTTCTTGGAAAAACACAGAGAAAAATTGTCAGATTGTCTGTAATTTTCATCTGTTTAAGTCATTTAGTAAAGCTACAGTCATAACAACATCGCCAACTTTTAATCCGAATTTCCTCCGTTTTTCTTAAAATGGTGATATTGTGTAATTGTATAGATTTATTAAGTTATTTCCACCTACTCAAATGATCTGCGAGTGAATGGTAAGGACTCTAGGCATTATTTCAGATAGAAAAATATATTTTCAATGTTTTAATACATATTAAAAGAGGACTAATTGAGAAAGGGTGTACTTTAGTATAATTTTTTGCAGGAGGTTTGTATTTTCCAGAAACAGATTCTATAATGACCTTAATTGAAATCTCATACACACATGTACTACCCTAAGTTGTATAAATACTTTTTACCCATTGAAGTCAATTTTACTTTTATTAGTCTATTATTTATAATTGAGCTTGTATGATGAAGTTGGATCATATTTAATTGCCTGTTTGAATGCCCAAATTAGAGTTCATGCTGAAATGTTAAATGAATTACACTTCAATACATGATTTAAGCAACATTTTTAATTTTTCCCAATTTCATCAAATAGCCGATAATTTTTTCCCAATTCCCCAAAAATGGCGTTTCCCAAAATAGGGTGATAAATCCCTGCACTGTCTAGCAGATTGTTGTACCAAATACTGTCTAGCAGATTTTTACTCAAGTCCTCATTGGATCGAGCTAAGGGCCTGAGTTTTTGAAAATGATGCAACATACGTCATTTATCAGTGTTTATATACATTTTTTTAATAACATGAAAGATATTCAATGTGTAGATAACGTTTCTTAATGAAACAAAATAAATTTATATCAGATGAAAATGTATGACTACGTAAATTCCTGCATCAGAATACTGATCTTTGTATTTGTATATTGCTAGATGTATAATTCTTAATGACAAAAGAATAAAAAATGATGAAAAGTACTCTAAACAGCCACGTAGGCGCAGAGGAAAATTACGGCTGTCCGTCTCCAACTGACTAACAAATAAGTTTGAGTAAAACAAATTAAACACAAAGAAGAAATTAAGTGTCACATAGAGATAAGATAAAAGTGTGACATTCTAAAGATGGACAATTAAATCAACATGTCAGATAAACAGCATTGTTATAAAAATCACCCATAAATCCTTGTCGTGGTCAAGGTGTGAAAATTACCTAATGGAATATCCTCTGTTTAACGCCAATCGATAATTCGATTTTTCAAAATGGTTTTCGTGGAATGTTAGATATTTTGCTAAACAAAGGATCATGCAGAATCTTTCATAAAAATTATCACAAATAGCAGCAAGAATAACTAAGTAACAAAACAGTAATTAAAATGAATGTGAACATTTAAAATCTTGTAATTTTTCATCACGACATTTGTATAGAACATAGCGGAGTCATCCAATCATTGCCGATTGTGAGTACAGTGTATTTGTTTAGTTTATGCAAAACATGGAGCCACACTACAGTTTCAGTATAAGCATATTAATATAACCACGCCCTCACCTGAGATTATTTATCTACCCGTTAAAACAACCCTGAACATTAGCTGTAGCTTTTAAACTGAGTTTACATTTTAAACAAAGAAGTGCTAACAAAATATTGAGAGAAAAAAAGATGGGCGTTGATACTTGGAACAGACTGAGGAATCTGGTGTGGAATATGACAATGGGTAACATTCATTCTAAAAAATGTTTAAAATTTTCCGAAGTTTATGGGGAGTGGGGTGTGCTATATTCCTTTTATGTTAACCCATACTTATTCTTTGTGCCTTTAACTGTTACCTTCGTGATGTCAGTAGGGATTTTACGCGGAAAACTTTTCGGAAGGACGCAACTTTTTCTGATTAGCATCATGTTGGTGGATATGTGTTTTGTCATGGTATCTTCCGTTAGAGATGGCTTGTTGATAGCTTTTAAAATGGATTACGGTTTATATGTGGAGTACCCTGTTTGTAACGCGATAGTCATTTCCTTCAGAATCCAGATGATGATGCATGGGACCGCCATCTGGTTAAAAACACTGATGACAGTCAATCAAGTCTTCATTGTGGCGTTTCCTTTCAAAGTCAGATTAATTAGGTTAAAATGAGTCATTGTTGGGTGCATCGTCCTTCATTTTACTATGGTTATTCTTTATCATATGTGTATGCAATTAAAAGTCCCAAGTTTGAGAAGATTTACATTCTACAAGAGTTTAAAGCAGGGGTTCCTCTTAAAGTGATAGCAGGTTGTGGATTGAAGGCAAGCTTCATTCTTAATTTTGAGGCCACTCCAGTTGTTTCCACATTCTTATATTTTTTATTTATTTGTTATTTCCAATTATTGCCATTCGCGATCAATTTCATTGCAGTTCTCGTGTTGATGGTTCTTCTGAGAAAAAGCTTATACCGGATGTCGATTTTATCGGCAAATAAAAGCATAAACGCGACCAAAATAAAGTTCATAATTCTGATAAAAGTCAATATCTTTTTAGGAATATCGTATATTTTGCAGGAAGCACCAATAGTTGCTGTGCCTCTTTTCATGCACTTTCATTGGTTTAGTAAGTTTACAAATAGCATTTTCTATCAGGGAATGTTCATTATTTCAATGTCCATATCGTTTTCGCTCGGGAAACCCATAGATCTCTTGATTTATGCTAGTTTAAGTTCAACGTTTAAATCGCAGATTAGGGGCATCGTACAAAAAACATGTAGACTGTGTAAGTTTCCAGGTAATTAATATATAGACTAAAGCATTGCAGGCCCGTAGAACGCGGGGGAGGGGGGGGGCAGAAGGGGCCAGGTCCCCCCACTTTATTCTGAGTATAGTATTTTGCAATAGTAAATATACAAACTTTAGAATACAATATTGACAAGAATTAAATTAATGATCGACAAATGGCATACAGCACCTACAGGAAATTACAATATACTACAATTAAAGATCGGCAAATTTTCAACACCTACCGGAATTACTACTATTGATAGTAAAAAAAATTTACAAACTTAGGTATACAGCACCTACAAGGTGATAGATTATAATTAATGATAGACAACGTATAAACTTAATTGACAAATCATCATCGCCACCATTTGATTCTAGATTTTTTTTTTCAATACAAGCGTTATTTCATTCATGTGCGTTTAAAAAATCATATCATGAGTGAACATATTTCTTTACATTGAATATAATTTTCAAAATCCGACATTTTAAAAAAAATCATTTTAATCTATTCTGTTGGAAGAAAAGAAGAGCTTAATATACATTGGTAAAGTGTCCGGGTTTTTTCTCATCAAAGAGAAACGTACATGTAATTCTATATTCATTGAGTTTTTTTAAAAAAAAATTCCAGTACGTGTTGTCATAAACTATACAGATGACTACCGGAAATCGGTTCAATTCTTCTAAAACCCTTATCCTCTTACTGTTTTGATCTGTTTAAGATTTGTTGACCCTGATTAAGGTTCACTGACTCTTTGATAACAGAGATAACTCTCACTGGGATAAAAATGACTATTGTACCTTTTTATTATACTGATATTACCTTATATAAAATTCCACCATTAGATCGAATAATTCCCTAGTTAATGGACTAATATCTGTTTTGCCGTGCGTTAGTCCAGTGAACTAATCCCTGCTTCGAAAACCAATTCCTGGTTATCTTTAATCCTCGAGATATTATTTTTGTACCGGTACATGCATAAGAAAAAAACGTTAAGAGGCCTATGGGCCACAACACTCAACTGAGGACTTTAGCCCTACTATTCTTTAGAAGATTTTCAAAAAAAAATTATATTCCCTTGGAAAATTATGACCCCATATTATGGTCCAACTCTGTAAATCTGAATTCACACTCAATGGTGATGCTTCAGTATCAATATGACTAACATGGCCCTGCAGTTATGGAGAAGAATATTCTTTTTATGTATACAAGCATTTTGTATTGAGCCATCTCTTACCTGGGGTCCATAATTAAAAAAAAAAAAATAAATCCACACAACTTGGGAATGATTGCAAATTTTGATTCTGTTGCGTTTTTAGAAGTTTTGTTTTCATTTCTTATATAGTTCTATGACCGTTCACAGTAGCTCAGTCGGTAGAGCGCTCGCTTCGTGATCGGGAGGTCGTGAGTTCGAATCTCGGCCGCGACAGACCTAAGTCGATAAAAAAATAGGTAGCAACTGTTCCTTCGCCAAGCGCTCGGCACTTTGGAGTGAAAGTTGCGGGTCTTTCGGATGAGACCTTAAAAACCGAGGCCCGTGTCACGGCAGGCGTTGGCACGATAAAGATCCCTCACTGCTCAATGGCCCTAGGTGCCGAGTAAAGGTCAAAATTTGAAGCCCTTCACCGGTATATGGTGACGTCTCTATATGAGTGAAAAATTCTCGAATGGGACGTAAAACAATATACAATCAATCAATCAATATATAGTTCTATGCGAAACTTTGATCCCCTATTTTGGCCATACCTTATCCCCCACGGCCATGAGTTAAACAGGCTAGTATTTACACTACCTCAGAAAGCCTACACTTAAGTTTAATCTTTCTGGTCCTTGGAAAGATTTCAAAAGATTCTTCCTATACATTTCAGTGTAAAACCTTGATCCTTTATTGTGGCCCCACCCTACCTCCAGGGTCCATGATCAAAACAATTACAATCTTCATTATGCCTGGAAGCATTCACATTAGTTTCATTTTTTTCTTGTCCAGTGGTTTTTGAAAAGATTGATTAAAAAATTCCCCGTATATTTCAATATCCTTAGATAAAACATTGATTCCTTATTGTGGTCCCATACTACCCAGGGGTAAGTTGAAAAAATTTAGAATTTAAATTATGTCTGGAAGCTTTCACATAAATTCCATCTTTTCTGTTCAAGTGGTTCTAGAGAAGATTTTTTTTTTTAGAGATGTTTCTATAAATTGTATTTCAAGGTAAAATTTTTATCCCCTATTATATATTGTGGCCCCACTCTACCCGATTGTTTGAACAATTTAGAATTTACACTACCTCAGGAAGCCTTCACATAAGTTTCATCTTTTCTGGTCTTGTGGTTGTAAGAAAAAGATTCTTCAAAATGTTTCAATTTATAAGTTTCATCCCCTATTGTGTTCCCATCTTACCCCCGGGGATCATGATTTAAACAAGTTAGATCTACATTTCCTCAGGAAGCTTCCCCATAAGTGTCACCTTTTTCTGGCTCTCCCCTTGGAAGTGGGCTTGGTCCTTCGTTTGAACAGAGGCCCGTAAGAAGCAAATTCAGTTTGGGGGGGGGGGGGGCACATCGTCGGTAACCCACCGGTGATTCACATCGATTCTCTCTATCATGGTAGCTTGTGGACTCAAAACCGTGGTTTGCGACGAGGGGGGGGGGGGCATAGCCATGCATACATTTTCAGAAAAATTTCCTGACAAGCAAAGAAAAAAAGAGCATCAACTACCAAAAGTTTCTTGACAAGCAAAAAAAAAGGGTCATCAGACGTTTTATTGAGGGAGCACAAGCATATAGTATCTATGTTTGCTATAGTAATCTATATATCGGCAAAATTATTGGGGGGGCACCCCCCGGTTCCTACGGCCATGGAAAAATTTAGAATCATCCAACATACCCAACAATGCTTTGTGAAAATTTTGGTTAAGATTGGCCTAGTGCTTCTTGAGAAGTCGAAAATGTGAAAAGTTTACAGACGGACAACAGGTAATCAGAAAAGCTCACTTGAGCTTAAAGCCGAGGGAAATAGCCCTGGCCATCTTGTTTACTCCCTCAATGATATACCTTAACTGTGTGATAAAATTGTCAAGTTAAAAGACCATTTCTGGCCAATTTCGCCCTTCAAGGAATGCTGATTTTGTGGATATCGTTCAAGCGAATTTTATATAAGTGATAAGATGGGGGGGGGGGGGGGGGGTTGAAATGAAACGTCATCCGGTTATTGCCGTGGATGCTAAAAACAGAAAAACCCGTACGCGTGAAATTCCTTTAATACGCTCCTAATTCTAGCTGAACATTTAATGTTACTAGTACTTAATAAATATGTACATAAGTATATTGATTTTTCCCAGTTTAACGAAAGATGTCACATGGTTATTAGAAAGGAGAATATTTAAAGATACGTTCATTGAACTTTTCAACGATGGTTATACATATGTACTACAAACAGAATCTGTCTTCTTTTTTTTTTAAAAACAGCAAGCCTTGTTTTTAAGTTCAGTCTGTTTTTCAACTAATCTTAGTATACATGTTGACTACTTCTTTTGTCAACGAACTAGAATACGCTCTACGGCGGAGTACCCTTTGAATTTTTTGAATTTATAAGTCGATTCTACTTACTTTCTTGGGTTACGGCAGATCAAATTCTCAGAATTGTCCTCACTAGATATACCCGAGCCTTGAAGAAAAAATGCCCTACAGTCGTTTTATAAAGGTGTTCAAAATTCCAAAGACACCAAAATCTGATTACAAGGCTGACCGAAATTAATTCTATGTTTAACGTCACCAAACCTAGAGGGACGTTAAACAACAAACAACAACACCAACAACGAGGGAGGAAGCAACCAAACAAACAAAAATTCAAACAACTGAGTATTAACTCATCTACATGCTATTACATGAATTTAAATACTTTATATTTGTACTTCACAATAGGCTTATTAATTAATGATCATGTTATCTATCTAGATATGGAATGCAGTTTTTTGGCGCTAAAAGAAGCAAACCTGAAAATGTCGTTTGCTTGATAATTATACAAAATTCAATTTAAAAACTGCTCACAAAAAAGAAAGACTTATGTGGGACTATTTCTTGTGGTGGAAGGATATTTAGAAGAAAATTCTTCAAATCTACACATTTGTTTAATTTAATATCTTGGAACTTAAGCCCTTCATGTTTTTACTCAGAACATTTTTTCCGTTAATAAATGCTAGGAATATTAAATATAGGTTTCAAATAATATTTTTAGAACAAATTTTGCATATTTACTCAATAGACTTTGCTAGGAAATGAATATATATTGAATTCCTGGCAGTCTATTGAGTGAATATGCAAAATTCGTTCCAATTGAAGAAGTCAAGATGAAATTTACACAGTTTTATGTCTGAATATCGCATATTTTGACCAATATCTAAAAATTTACATCACTGATCCCATCTTTTTCTTTCATTTTCTTAAACTACACGATACTTTTAACCAATCAGCACTAAGATCTTAAAAGCTTGATGCAAGGAAATATTTTATAACCTATTCAGTTTTTTTTAAATACCCAATACGATACTATTTTAGTGCAAAAAAAATCACACAATAATTTATGCACATTAATGCATAATTTGTCCTATGATAGATATTATAGTTTATGTAAAAGAAGATTACATTTATTGCAATAATTACATCTGGTAAAATATAATAAAGATTAAAGTGATTAACCTAAGATGTACAATTTAAGTGCAAAAAAAGGTGTCGAGTTCAATGTACCCTTGCTTAATAAGATGCACAGACCCCCCAATTTTCTTTGCGATTTTTAATCATGCGATATGAGTACTAATCTAAAATATACTTCCCAAACAATCCTTGATATAACAAATTTCACGAGTGACATACCTTAATAATTTAATAACCGTTTAATTTTTTTTTAACAATAAGTTTGCTTCACATATTTGATTATAAGTCATGCCCTGTACCCAATTTGTGTGAAATATGACCAATATGAAATTTGGTATAAGGAACATAACAATCAAAGAGTATCAACATTTATAAAGCATTTATTTTAAGAACAAATTTACACTGAAATCCACTTCAACATTCATTACATTTAAAGAAAAGGATTGTAACATCTTTAAAGAGAAAGTTTCTCATCTCTACTTACACACTCAGATAGGAAGCATATCAAGTTCTTATCGTTAAACTCAAACTGTATGACAGAATTCTTTCACCAGTACATGCATCTTAAACAAGTCGAGATAATTATTAATGTCAAGACTTCAGGAAAACTACACTAGATTTTAGGATAATTATACAAGATTTAAATGGATAATTATCCATATATACATGTAGGATAGTTATACCAGACAGGAGAATAGTTATATTAGACTTTAGGATAGTTACAGAAGACTAAAAGATTATTACTGTATACAGGGAAATTTATGCCCTTGTTTTATTTTCGCCCTTATCACAAATGGGTGAATTTAAAACAGGGAGTATTCAAAGAAAACCATACTATCTCTGGCACAAAACTGTCTGAGCAAATTTCAAAGGGGGCAGAATTGTTTTAAAGTGTAAAAGAGCGAGAATAACCCTGTATACATTATCCAGATATAAGATACTTACACCAGCCTTCAAGTCTTATTTTAGGATAGTGCAGAAGAATTCATGGATAATTATCCACATTTAGGATAGTTACACCGGACTGGAGGATAGTTAAGCAAGGCTTAAGATAGTTATACACGGATGCTACGACTTACTTTAACAATGTCAGCAGCAAGATACATGTACATTTCTACTCTCACAGATTCTGCACATAGACTTCTATTACACAGCAGATTATCATACAAAGATTTAGAAAATAAAACAAGAAACACAATATCTGAAAAACTTCTACATTTATCAAACATAACAACAGATTCATCAATAAATAAAATGTGGATGTGCTTTGGTCCACTTTGGGTAAAAATCTTACTACATACATAGGTTAGAAAAGGAAAAGAATACATATGTAAACATTTAATGGCATTCACTTTTTGCCAAGAATTTTAAAACAAATCCTGCAATGCTTTGCAGTATATTTCAACTCTAAATTATGAAATCTTTTAAAGTAATCAACAATTTAAATAAAAATACCTACATATACTTTATTATTTACTTGATTTAAAACCGCAAACAGGACAACCCATGTGAGCACTAAATGTCAACAAAATTAACATTCATATTGTCTTTAATAGTCAAAGAATGGTTTACTGAGGATTCTTTTCTCCTCAGTTTACAACACTGCAAGGAGACCGTTATGTAATTATGACTAAAGCATCATTTCACTAGGCAAGGATGTTGAACAATGATGAAAATTTACTTTTGCAAGACACTAACTGTAGCACATACAATGGCAGGTATACTATTTTGTCACCGTTCCTGGCATACAATGAACACAATCGTGTGGTACAGAAATAACCGGGTAGTCTTGACGATCACCTAGAGCGGCCATGCCTTGACGACCGAGATGTAGCTACAGCTTTACTGGCATCAACCTCCCAAGGAAGAGAAAAATCCCTGCAATACATATATATAATAATTTCAATAAATATAACAATTTTAAATAAAACATTTTTTAACTTTTAATATATTGTTGATATTTTTCTATTTTCCTTTTTTCTCCCTTTCCAAAGAAATTAAATTCTGATAGCAAAACATTGTGTCCTTACTGTATGGTAAATTAGATTTAAAAGGGTAATGTGAACGAATCCCACATTCAAACAAAATCAGTTATTATTGTAATTACTGAAGATTTTTTTATTTTCTCAACATTGCAAAATGACACAGGAACATGAATTCAACAGTTGGACAGTTGATGAAAAGTTTTTACAAGAATTTCAGCAATTTAAAATAAAACAGAGTAATTTTATTTAGCAGGTGGTGCTTCTTGCAAAATTAAGTGATAATGAACTCCTCATGTATACTTAGGATTCTAAAGTATTCAAAAATAGATAAAATGCTTACACAGATTTTAAATTTGGCAAAGCATGTCCAAAGGCCATCACAGGAATCTTGTTACATACTTCTATATGAGTGACTGCAAAATAAAATACATGGTACATCTCTTAACACAAAACCATTATGCATTTTTGTTATGATCCATTCTCATTTTTCTATTCAAGTGTGTATTTTCCTTCTAGCATCTGATTTGTACGGAAGCGTATTAGGGCCGCAGCAGTATCTTCTATTAATTTGTTTTAACAAATTACTAATTTGTTATAACAGATTACTAATTTGTTATAACAAATTACTAATTTGTTTTAACAAATTATCAATTTGTTAAAACAAATTACTAATTTGTTAAAACAAATTACTAATTTGTTAAAACAAATTACTAATTTGTTATAACAGATTACTAATTTGTTATAACGGATTACTAATTTGATATAACAAATTAATAATTTGTTATAACAAATTGGTAATTTGTTATAACAAATTAATAATTTTGATAAAGTGAAAGTGTATACAGATCTATGGAAGCCAGATGAGATCAGAAATCTTTTTATAAGTTGGATTTGTGAAAATAATAAATGTACAAGCTCTGCAGCTACAGCTTTTGACCAATTTTTTAATCTGGATTTACATCTTTTAGCATCTAGAGTTTTCACTGTCAAACATTATTGTTATAAAGATACAATGCATCAAATTCTTTGGTTCCTATTTACTTATTCTTAGGAGCTCTATTTGAATTTTGTCCTCCTCCCCCACCAGGGCTCCGTCCTTGACTCCCATCTACCAGGTCATTGCATCCCCGTTCGTATGCTAGGAAAAAATATCTTATCAAAGACATGTTATTTGGAGAGGGAATTTTTCCCACCCTGAATCAACATGTTTATTATAATGTTTTTTTTTTCAATATGTCTTTTATTTTATTTCATTTTACCCCCCCCCCTCCCTCTCTCTTTCTCGATTCATTCTATACATGTACCAAATGATTTATGCCTACTGTTCAATCCAGTTTATGTATCATGAATAAAATATATTTTAAACTAAACCGCCGTTCCTAATGCATAAACCTGAATCTGCTCCTCTGGTGAACCTCCTTGGCTCCAATTTATGCTGGGGGCAATAAAGGCAACATTGATAAAAAATGAATTTGTAGATAAATTATCATAGAAAAATTGATAAACACTCTGTAATAACCTTTTCTGAAAACGAAAATAAACAATATTCTTGAGTGGGTAGTACTTCGTAAAATTTGAATTTAGATACCTTGTGAAATTTTTTCATGTATGTATGTAATTTTTATAATCAAAATACGTGCCTTTTGGAAAAGCCCTCGAAGTCCCACTAAAGCCTTCATAACTTATTATTGGCTGAAAACTTTGACAGTTGTTCAAATTCATTTGTAATTTGTATCCTGGTTGTCTCATATTGGACTACTCATATATTTTACAAGAAATCGTTAAGCAATATAATTTGTTATAACAATACACACAAAATATTACACATGTGTAAAGAAGGAAAAAATAGGTCTTCTCCCCTTTTGACCCCTGTGTTGACATTGAAAAAAGTGTTGATTTGAATGGACGACGTTGAAATCATATTTAATTGTCCGGAACTTCGAATTTTTCTCGAAGGATCCAACATTCTGTATTTCTTCTACATAATCCCTGGGATGTAGCTATTCTTTTAATTGTCTAACAGAGAAATCTATTCCAAGGAACTGACTCAAAAAAAAAAACAAACAAACAAACAACAACAAAACAAAACAAAAATTAAAAAAAACCCTGCAATTAAACAAAAATTAAAGTGCTTTAATCTAAGTTGTTAATTCATCTAAATCCACATTAACATATTGATCAAAAGCTCTCCAAAGCTTATGCTTAACGTGTTCATAAAACCGATTTAAAATAAGATTTCTGATCTGATCTGATCTGGCTTCCATAGATCTGTATTCACCTTCATATTTTGTAAAAAATAATAATTTTTTAAATCAAATTACTAATTTGTTATAACAAATTACTAATTTGTTATAACAAATTACTAATTTGTTATATCAAATTAATAATTTGTTATATCAAATTAGTAATTTGTTATAACAAATTACTAATCTGTTATAACAAATTAATAATTTGTTATAACAAATTAATAATTTGTTATAACAAATTAATAATTTGTTATATCAAATTGATAATTTGTTATATCAAATTAGTAATTTGTTATAACAAATTACTAATCTGTTATAACAAATTAATAATTTGTTATAACAAATTAATAATTTGTTATAACAAATTGATAATTTGTTATAACAAATTAGTAATTTGTTATAACAAATTAATAATCTGTTATAACAAATTAGTAATCTGTTTTAACAAATTGATAATTTATTATAACAAATTGATAATTTGTTATAACAAATTAGTAATTTGTTAAAACAAATTAGTAATTTGTTAAAACAAATTAATAAAAGATACTGCTGCGGCCCTATTACGCTTCCGTAGATTTGCCTCTCAAATACCTCAAAGTTTAGGAAAAGATTTAACATCTCTTTCTCTATGTCAATAATAAATACACAGGGATTAGCATGCAATTTTGAACACTCTTCTAATTATTTTTAGAATTGATAGGGGGTGTGGGGGTAGTTAACATTTTGAAAAGAATTGACTTCCTCTATATATAAACTTATTACAAATTTTGTAAATACACTTAGATGAGCCTCACACTTGTGAAATAAAGGTTTAACAGACAATACAGGGCTCAACATTAACGCTTGTCCGGTACCAGTGAAAAAAAAATACGGACAAGTGAATATTGATGGGCACTTGTCCGATTGGACAGGTGCATTTTTATGTAAAGAAGTCTCTAAATATTTAATAAAGAATGACTGTTGAAAGTTCTCCGGTACTTTAAGACGGAAACAGTACATAAAAACCAAACTTCGATCTCGATATAGATCGCTATGTAATTGAGTACACTCGATCAGGATCGAAGTTCACCAATTGCATACTACTGCTAAGGCATGGAACTGACGAAGTTTGGATTCTGTTTTATGTTGACAGGACAGAAAGTCTAGGTAAAATTTTTTTTATGTGTTTGTTGTATTTATAAATAACATCATGCACATATAATGGACTTTATTTTTAGTTTTTCAGTTAACAGTATTAGATCTTTATTGAAAAATTTTCGGACAAGTGAAGTTGAAGTTCGGACAAGTAAATGTCTTGGTCACTTGTCCAAATGGACAAGTAGGAAAAAAAGTTAATGTAGAGCCCTGCAATATTATCTATTATAATATATATTGGTAAAATATTATTGTTGTGAGTCAGTTCTCCTACTTATATTTTTATTTTCAGAATTTACACAGGCAGATCTACTCTGTGTAAAAAAAACCCAAACAGCCATTAAGCCAAAGAAAGACAAACTGACGTGCTTTCATTTAAGAGCTCAAAGATTACTCGACAAAAACTAAGGAAGTTGCTCTGTGATAACTGATGAAACTTAACACACTGTCACCTATACTTACTATCTTCCAGTGTGGGGTAAAAGGTATCTACATGCTGGTCCTCTCCTTTTTTCAGGTTCTCTGCAGTTCTCTCTTTTTCCTTTAACTTTTCATAGATTTTCTGCTCCCTTATCCTCTGCATATCCCACCTATAAGAAGTGAAATCATTATGTACAATATGTTACATGACAACAAGTTTTCACACTGTTCTGAAGTAATTTTTTTCTTGTTAATAATTCAATGAGCTGCAACTTTGACATCGGAAATTTTTGTTGCAATATTGTAATTAACTATTTCAATCACAGAAAAAAAGAACGATTATAAACTTCTGTTGTTCATATTTGCAATGGAAGAATTATTCATAAGGTTTGATTGAGGAAAAATTACATTATTGTCATCCTGTACAATTTTGATTTCTTATATAATACTACACATTCCAAAGTACAGAAATCTTTCTTCTGAAAAAATTAAATACTTTATTTTAGTCTAAATGATCATAAAGGATTGAATTACATTCAGATTTATCATAACAGCACATTTTAACAGCAAAATAAAATTTTCAAAAATGCAGCTCATATTGCTTAAACAAGGTAAAGCATTGCTTTTAAGAAAAATTCAGAGGTGTCTCTTTACCTTTAATTTCAATAAGCAACATGTATTAAATTTGAAAGTTCAACTGCAAGCATACATAAGAAGTATTAAGGATATTAATGTTACCTTTTTCTTCTTTTTTCCTCCACTTCTAGTTTCTGATGTCTCTTTACAAATACTTCATCTTCTAAATTCTGTAAAGGTGACATTCAAGGTAAATGAAAAAAAAATGTGCTAATAATTTTTAGTTCTACTTTGCTCTGATATGGACAATATACTGTTAGCAGCTTAACATCTATTCTTATAAATTGAGGTTTATGTGTGGTTTTATGTGTTGTTTTTGGCAATGTTGATGGAAATCCCCCATCCTGTCAGCTGCTACATGTAAGCTACACTGATAAAAAGATGCCTGGACCAATCAATATAACTGTACACTGAACAATTAAAATGAAGAACTGGATAAGCTTTGTTTGGATTGTCCAAAACGTGTATCAGTCCAAAATATTTTCAGAACTATATGCTTCATTAGGGTTTTTTCAAAAAAAAAAAAATTAATGGAGTGTGGTGGAGGGGTTAAAGTTTGATGCTTCTCAAAGAACACAAACCCCCTTTTCAGGGTGAAAGAGATTTTCTAAGCAACACTGCTTGGTACTTGCTTGATATTTTCAAACCTGGAACAACTATTATTCTAAGAAAGATAACTCTACCAACTTACCTCAGTTCCTTCTAGCACCCACAGACTTGGATATTTACGAGGTCTCCAGCTCGGTAATTTCACTGTAAACAGAAAGTAACATTTAACAAATGGGTTCATTAATTTGTCAATAATCTAAAATTATATCCTTGAATCAGAATATACATGTATTTTTTTTTTTCAAAGGCACAGAAAAATTAAAACAGTTAACTTCAAAGTTATATTTATTAACACTGCCAATTTAATTGAATTGAAGCACACTCAAAATTACATTATTCGGGGGGTGGGGCTGGGGGGGGAATATCCTTCTAATATTTAGATCTTAGACTATTAGATCATCTACAACACAAACTGCACAATTTACGTTGTTACATACTTTGTTACACACACATTTTTTTTTTAACCTTGCCATTTTTTTTTCACTTAAAAACATCTTCAACCAGAATTCTATAGTTTCAAGATGAAAACAAAAGGAAACAAATATTCTAATTCATCATAACATCATTATTCATTACTAACTAACTGTACAGTGTACATCCATTCATACCTTCTAAGTGTGTGTCTTCCTTCTGTACAATATCCTTTCTAAAGCTTAAATCCTCATCCAGCGGCTCATAGTGCGAGACATAGTATGGTTCATTGGTTCTTAACACATTATCTCCTTTCTGATCTTTGAGGACAGGCAACAACTTCTTTTTATAAGGTGAATTACTGTCCGGTGTGGCTGCCCATGACTTCTGCCTTGGGGTGGGTAGGTGGACCGCCTCCTGTATCTGGGTGGTCTTTTGACGTGTGGTGTGGGTGGGAGAGGCTGCGCTGGCTTCGTGTAATGCCCGTCTCTTTAGTTTGTGGTAAGACTTGGATGATGTACTCGGTGTGTCATTTTCATCCAAGGCCAACCTCTTAGAAATGTTCTCAGCTTCTACATTGCTCTTTCTGTGGATAGATATTAGAGACAAAAATAATTCACGATTTCTTGGTCTCCAATAATGTGTCAAACAGCATGAGCTGACAGGGTTTTTTTTCCTTATCTAACTGGTACCGGTCTGATAAACGGTACCATTCCCAATGCCAAAAAACGTTAATTTTTCCCAATTTTGAGACTAAAAATTCCCAATTTAATTGACTACGATGACATCATATTTCTTTTTATATGAAACATTGTACAAGTTCACTAATTGTTTCACTTCCGCTGTAAATGAAAGTAGATATTAATCATAATATCGCGGGACCTGTGGTGTAGACAGCGTCGTGACATACATTTTGACAAATTGAAAGCATGAAAATGTGAAAACAAGGGACATTGATATGAAAAGAAATAAATACTTGCTGTTTATTCTTTAAAACACGGAGTAATAGTAAAGAGGTTGGAATAAACATGAAATATGTTTCATTTGTTGAAATGACAGAAAATTCTCCTTTGTTTTGCTTTGATGCTATTTTTCCCAATTGAACCAGTACCGGACACTTTCCCTATGGGTAGAAAAAAATCGCTGTCTGACATATAAAGGAAATCAATAACTTTGTTTAGAAGAGTTATTTTTCTTTCCTATTTCAAACTAATAAGTTTTGACACATTCCCTTTGTAAGTTGAAAAACGTTTTCTGATTGGATGACATATATAGTTCTCCTAAACAGACATGTGTCTCACATGTTGACAAGTAAACAAAAACTGCTCAGGTATATAAATTTCATATAACTAATATCCTTGTCATGGCTAGTAAAACACAATTTCATAGCTGCCTGCACTCTTTGTATAAATTAGAAAATTACAGATAACTAATGAATAAAAAGCACTTTCACTTTCATTTTCAAAGCTTCCTGTTTATACATGCAATGCATTGTCAATATTGCATAGGATCACCATCTCTTTTCCAGGCTCTTTTATAAATGCAAAACATTTCATACAAAAACTTAAGATCTGCTATCATTGCACATGTTGTATGCTGTTGCAGCATAAATGTGTTTCAAATTTATATATAAAATAGGTCAACCTTTTAACCCCTCTCTCAGCAGGGGTGGGGTTTTCTGTGTCAGCTTTGTTTCTGCTAGCTGGACTTCTAGGTGAGTTTCCCATGATAAAATCTGAGTCTTCTTTCTGCTTCAATAAGGCCATCCTCCTCTCCATTCTTTCCAGGCGACATTTCAACTGAAAACAGATGGTGGACATAAAAGTACTGACTGTTACAGGACACCAAATTTTATATTCCGTTTGCATTTCTTTATTTTTTATAAACAAATTTTCAATAAACCATTGTTGTTTTATGTTTTAAAAGTACCCTTTAATCCCAGTCTATCATAAATATTTAGATGGGTAATAATCTATCATGCAAGATTTTGCATGTAAGTTGTTATCCAATTTAACTCCTGAGCTTGTCAAAGGATAAATCACTGAATTGCACGACCGTAAATAAACATTATCAGTGTATTTATTTACAGTGTACTCCAAGCACCTGTTTAATTTTCATAGATAAAATATATCTGTCTTAACATGTTAAAAAAACATTTCCTTTTGCTGAGCGGTGCGATTTCACTTTATCCTATATATTTTTAACCTCCAATTTTCTTGTTTCCATTGTGATAGGTAAAACCTAAAGCAAGTACGAGACGTATCGATCATCAGCTAGGACAACGGCCACATAATAACGGTACACGACAGCACACGTTATTCCGCCATGAAATATGTAGCCATTCTGGCATAAAATACATGGATCTATTGCATCAATTATCAAACATTTCTGATCAACGAAATTGCTAAATTGTCTATTAGAATAAAACATTAACTATTATTAGTCGTTTCTTAATCAATTTCTTGTAACACGATTTGTGCAGGACCTATGAAAATAACAATAAATTTTGATCATGATCTCGTCTGCCATCTTGGAAAAACTTACCCCGTTATTATTCAATGCTGGGCGTTTACAGGATCGGAAGAAGTTCCTTACAGAAACTGAAAACTTATTTGGCACAAGGACATCCGTCATTTTTCTGATTCTCCCGTAAAAACCTGTACTCATATCACCAGAGGCGATAGAGTGGTGGGAATTTGAAAATAGACGCCAAACGGTTGGCTGATCCGCTTGATAACAAAGACGTGCGTGTTTCGACCACATGATCAATCACGTGATGAAAACAAAAAATAATAGCAATGTAGACATACACATGCTTTTTACAACAAAAATATATTTTTTATTTGCATCCAGCTTATTAGGGATGCTTCAGCTAATATACAACGTTCAGGGACTAATATATTTCATAGGGCAAAACAAAAACTGGATGCAATGCTAAACCAAATAAGAAAAAGGGGCAGTATCAAAACTCAAAAACTCTAAGATTCATTACCCTGTGGCGCAATGTGTAAAAATAGCTTTTACAAGGAAAAATTTTGCACCATATAAATTAAGGAATTTCTTTGTTTGATAGATCAATTTTTTATTTAATTTTTTTTTTACATTTAAAATAATAAAAAAAAAATAATAAAAATAATGGAATTTTTTTCAGCGACAATTTTTTTTTATGGTTTATTTGAAACTCTACTACTACATAAATTATAACTGAATTCTACAAAGGTATTTTATCATTTAAACTAACACCTCAACTCTTCAAATTTGTTCTCTTGGGTCACTTACAGGTCAACTGGCGAATTGCGATCTAACATCCCTCAATGTTGACCTTTTTCACCAAATGCCAACCCAGCTCTCCAAATGCAGATATTCATGTATTAATTATGCTTAAAGGGATACATGAGTGTCATTAGCTGCAATAATGTAGCCCTCTCCATTTTTTTTTTTTTTTGGGAGAGGACCTCTCCTGAAAATATCAGATTTAAAAAAAATCAGAGAGGGCTACATTATTGCAGCTAGAGTGTCATAATGTCTTGTTTGAATTTCTTTTGATTATCATGTCGAAAAAGCACAATTTAAGGAGACTAACCTAATTAAACCAGTAAATCCTTCCACAATTTCACAGGAAATGATTGCATATTCTAAACCATACATAAAAATTCTCACTGTAACATATGTTTTATAATGGGAACTCTTAAAATGGATATCAAAAGGCCCATAATGCCTATGGGAAAGGGGTAAAAATACAAAGTAACACATGAACAGGTGCTTTTATATATGTACTAAAAAAGGCGATATAAGGTCTGTTCATTGGACTCCATTTTTCTTGCGCATGAAAAATTTTGTCCCTGAAAAAATTTCTCTGCTTTATTTTTTTTCTCTGCCAACTATTCATCCAGAATGTATTGTATTTAATGAGATATTCTTCATAAAGTGCAGAACTCTCACTGTCAGGATTCAAAATTAACATACTGATTGTGAGATCTTTACACTGCACTGGAAGTTAATGTAAATAATTATATAGTTTGTATATAATTATACATGCACATACTGTATATATACATGTACATTAACTTCAAGTGCCCCTGCCTGTTATAGAGTCCAATATGGCTTTTTTTTTTTTTTTTTTTTACAACAGATGAACAAGGAATGCTTACTCCTCATAGGTACCTGGTCCTGCCTCCGATTTTTTTGGAGGTTCGTGTTTGCTCTGCCCCTGATTTGTATGGTTGAATAGACTTTTGAGCTTTAATACTGTTTGTTATCTCCATATTTCATGAGAGAATGCCAGATTTTATTGGTGGAACTCCTGTAGGGCAGTCTTATATCCCCTTACAACATGTACAATGCTTGCATGTACATGTATCACATTGCCTGGGAGATGGTTCCAGTGTATGCATGCGTCTACAAAGAATGAGTGTTGGTACATGTTCTGAGGTGTCTTGCTGATTGTTACAACATGTCCTCTGGTGCTTGCTATTTTGCACATACTTAGTGATTATGTTTGTAATAAGTTGGTCCCTGAATGTCTTTAATTTGGAACAAGTTTCTGTTTGAAAATTGTAAGAGGAAAAAGGGCGACAAAGTCAATACGGTGAATACCCCTCAACCACTTTGTACATACATGATAGTTGCCCCAAAACAAAAAACAAGCATAGATTCTCTGGAATTGTAAACAAAATACAATCTCTTAACAGTATGGTCTTGAAGACCATGACTATATAAAACTACGTACCGTGTTGTTTTCAGCTTTGAGAGCGCGGATCTCTTTGTCTCTCTCTGTCAACACTTCCTGTTGGTGTTGGACAAGATCCAGATTGATCATCAGTAAATCTTTCATGTGTGCACAACTTTGCATGACGCATTCTCCAACCGAACCATCAGTAAACTTGGTTGGTCTCAGATCATCTTCTTCGTCGCTGGGAATGGTTATTACGCCCTCTTCTTTTGCTTTGGCCTCGCGTTCTGCCTGCCTAGCATACCTCAGGCTCTCCTGAACAGCAAGGGCTAAATCCGTCTCAAAACCTCCCGTTTCAGAGTAGGACACCTTGGCAGCTCGCCTCCTTGGGAGAGATGAACGTCCCTCGTTACGACATTTTGAGTCGGTAGAACTGTCAGCTTTAGATTTACCACCAGTCATCATTTACTTGTGTTTCTGCCTCTTCTTTATCGAGTAAAATACTACGCCTTTGTTTTGTTTTTGTTTACCGGAAAATGGAGTACAGTCCTTTGTTACCTCCTTTTTGAAAGAGTTCATTCTAACCGGTGTCATACTGATTCGTCTACCGCTGATGTTGCAATGTACTCTCCAAACCAACAAACATCCTTTCGTGCGCCAGCAGATACTAAATAATATAATACTCTTCACATATAAGTTATTGGAAATGTAGCATTTTTCACAGCATCCCTTTCTGGGTGGACAGAAAATAAATGGCAAACAGAAACAAGAGACCTATTGGCTGCAATGCTCACCTGAGTAATTCTTTATCATATTTTCCCCATACAATCCTCTGTAAAATCTCGACAAATATGACCATCCCCTACTCCCAAGTGTTATCATTTGAACAAACTTGAATCTACACTACTTGAGGATGCTTCCATATAAATGATTTACTATTCTTCAGAAGAAGACTTTTTTCCAATATATTCTTATGTAAAACTTTGATTGCCCACATTGCCCCACCCTTCCTCCTGGGGTCATGATTTGAAGAAACTTCAATCTACAGACCCCAGAAAGCTTTCACTTAATTTTCATCTTTTCTGGCCCAGTGGTTAATGAGAAGATTTTCAAATGACCCAACAATTTTTTTTCCACTTCTTAATTACATTTGATTTTGATACTTTGTGTCAAATCAGGTTGAAAGAACAAGGTACGGTTTCAATACAAATCTTGCCCTGTGTTTTTCTTAAAAATGAAAGTGATGTAAAAAAATTAAAACTTAAGCTTTTTTAATCATTGAAATTCCATGCAGAAATAAAGATCATACAAACCATTTTTCTCACATGACCTTCTAAATGCTAACTGTGACGTCATAAACCTGTGCATTTTCCCGTATTTTCTTAAAAAGATGCAGAAGACACTAATTTTCAATGAAATTTTCTTTCAGAAAATATTGTCCACAGGCATCGCGCCCACAAAGATTTTGAAATATATGATTTTTCAAAGAATTTTACACAACATATCCGAAAATTAAAGTGGGCGACAGCTGTGGACACTATTTTCTTAAAGAAAATAACCCTAGAAATGGGCCATATTGAGGCATTTTCTGTTTAAAATAGAGAAATGCATCAAATTCGTGACGTCATATGTCCAGAATATGGTACTCCTTCATGCTCTATTCCTTCCTGATTTATCACAGTCATATACTCAACTAATATTTAAGCCAGTTTCAAAACTTTTTGAAAGCATTAATTTTTTTAGGGCACAATAAAGCTAAAACCGTACCTTCTTCTTTGTCCAGTGGTTCTAGAAAAGAAGATGAAAATGTAAAAACTTTATAATGACAACGCTGACAATGGAAATGCACTGAGCCTTTCACTAAGGTGAGCTTAAAAAAAAAAAGAAATCACCTATTGTGGCCCACCCTACTCCGGTGCTATTTAAACAACTCGAGTCTACACTACCTGTGGATGCTTTAAAAAACATATGAACTAATCTGCATGCCTTTGGTGTTCTTGAGGTGTTTTTCCTATACCAGGTATATATATATATATATATATATATATATATATATATATATATATATATATATATATATATATATACACACACACACACACACACACACACACACACACACACACACATATATATATATATATATATATATATATATATATATATATATATATTCCTATGTTAAATTTTGATTGCCCATTGTGGCCCAACACTTACCCCCAGCTCATGAATTGAACAAACTTGAATCTACACAATGCGCTTGGACATAAGATTCAACTAGCCAGTGGTTCTTCAGAAAAAGATTTTTGAAATTCTCGCTTTATTATCTCCCCTTGAAAGAGGGCACAACTCTTCATTTGGAAAAAAAGCAACACTTGAATTCCCTTTAACCAAGGATATTTTCTGCCAAGTTGATTGGTTGATATTGTTGAAATTGTAACAAGAGGCCCATAGGCCATAACGCTCACCTGATTAAATTTGGCCCTGCTGTTCTTCACCACTTTCCCCCTTGTAAAACTTTAATTCCCTATTGTGGCCCAACCCTACCCCTGGGGGCCATGATTTGAACAATTTAGAATCTGATCTACCCCAGGATGCTTCCACATAAGTTTCAGATTTCTGGTCCAGTGGTTCTTGAGATTTTTGTAAAAATTTTTCCTTTATATTTCAGTGTTAACTTGGATTCCCTATTGTGGCCACGCCCTACCCCAGGGGTCATGATTTGAACAGTTTAGAATCTACACTATCCCGGATGCTTCCACATAAATCTAAGCTTTTCTGGCCCAGTTGTTCCGAGAAGATTTTTAAAGAATTCTTCTATATATTTCAATGTAAAACTTGGATTCCCTTTTGTGGCCACACCCTACCCCCGAGGTCATGATTTGAACAATTTAGAATATATGATCTACACTACCTCAGGATACTGTAAACCAACTTTTATTCAGTGCGAGAGATATTCGCGAGTTTCGTGACCCACTTTTACTTGCGAATATTAATAGCCGCGAACCATTTATTTTGCATTGAATTTGTATAGGATGTTTCCTCAGTCACGAAAATTAATTGTGGATAGTTTTTAAACCGATGAATCGCAAAAAAAAGATGACGCGAATATTAGTTGGTTTACAGTACTTCCACATAAGTTTCAGCTTTTTTGACCCAGTGGTTCTTGAGAAGATTTTGAAATTTTTTTCTTATATATTTCTAAATAAAACTTGGATTCCCTTTTGTGGCCACACCCTACCCCCAGGGATCATATAAGATATAATAGCCATAACATTACACAACTTAGATCTGTTACTGGTAATCAATATTATATACAGCAAGGAGGAAAAGCAGATCAGCTCTTCAACAAACACTTTTGCAAAATTTTACCAAACTATAATATATTCATTTGGCCATATTAACTTTTGAGTGGTGGGTGCTAGGACTTTCATACATGTGTTCCTTGTGATAAGAATTTCCCTTGGAAATACTGATGTCCCCATATGGCAGCTCATGTGGAATGTTAAAGTTTTTCTCAAATGCAAGTCAAACTCCAAGTTAAAGGTCAAAATTGTTATTACCCAACGAAAGGTCTTGTAACGAGGAATACACATGTGAAATATAAGAGCCCTTGCATTTACCATTCAGAATTTATGGTTAAAGTTTTTCAAAAGTAAGTGAAACTCCAAGGTCAAGGTCAAGAAGTCGAAATTGTTGGTACATGTACCGGGTGAAAGTTGTCAAAAGGAAAACACATGAAATATTAAAACCCTAGCACCAAACATTTAAAAGTTATGGTCAAGGTTAAAATATTTCAAAAGCAGGTCAAACTCCAATGTCAAGGTCAAAATTGTTGGAACCTTATGGAAAGTCTTGTTAAAAGGAATACACGTATGAAATATGAACGCCCTACCTCCAACCATTCAAAACTTATGTCCAGTGTTAATGTTTTAAAAAGAACATACTCCAAAGTCAAGGACAAAATTATTGGTACCCAAAGAAATAACTTGTCACAAGGAAAACACATGAAATATGAAAGCTCTAGCACCAACCATTGAAACTTATGGCCAGATTTAAGTTTTTCAAAAGTTGGTGAAATCCACGGTCAAGCACAAAATTGTTGGTACTCATAGAACGTTGTTGTCACATTGTATTTGGTCACATTAAATCCAATTCATAATCCTTTATTTATAGTATCAATAATACACATTTGACACAAAAACAAATGCAAGTCTCAGTCTGTAAGTTCAAATCTCATTGTTGACTGTTTCTTTCTATCCAAACACAAAGTTAAGGACTAAAAAAATTAAATTCTCATTTTTATTATAGAAATCCTTTTTTAAACAATTCAAAGCATAACATTAAGAAGTTTTATTTTAACACACATATTTCTCATTTCTATACATCATTAGTTAACAGCTAATATTATTTCCCTTTAGAAGACTGCATGTCTCTGTACTGAAAAATCTTCAGATGATTATCAGCCGCACCAGACAGAAGTAGGCTCGGGATTGACCAATCAACTGCAAGGATTTTCTCTTCATGGCCACTCATGTTGTACAATGGAGACTTTGGGCTGTCATTATAAAAAATAAATCCTGGTAAGCTATGTAGGAAATACGTTTAGTATGAAAGAATCTTCTATTTCAATTTCTTTGACTTAAGGTTCACTGACCCTCTGATAAGAGAGGTAACTCTAATAAGCATTAATGAGTACCATGGAATCATTGCTCGTGCCGGACCAATGTTCATGGACTTCATGGGTCATCCATGAATTTACATCAACACAAACATTTATTTCGTAAGAATATTGATTCATTGAATCTACCTTATAAATGAGTAACCCACGAAATTACGTCCTCGTGAACAAGTAAAATTTTGCTTGCCCATAAACATTGACCTCTACTGATTTCACAGGATTGTTCCTTTATAATATTGTCTGAAAATTTTTTCACCATATGGTATACTGAAATTGTTCATTCATCAAAAAAAAAAAAAAAAATTACATAATTGATCAGAGGGATGAAAAACCTTAATTTTTAGAGTTCAAAATGGAAAGAAACACTATACATCTACAGCTATTAATATAACGAAAAAGCAAATAAAATATCTTTGAAAGATATAAAATAGCAAACACAATAAATTCAAGATCTGGGAGAGAGATAGAGAGAGAGAGAATACCTTCTTGTGTCCCATAATTTCATTACACAGTCATATGAGCCTGAGATGAAAAGAAACTGGTTCACTGGGGACCAGCTAACACCTGATACCCAGCCATTGTGTGAGGTATAGGTACACTTAATAATGGTACCATCTACAAAAGATGATTAATAATGTAAGGTTGAAAGAGATGTAGACAATTAACAGTCAGGACCTTGTGCAGGTGATCATATTTCTTAAAATGTAACTTTATTTTTATGGTAAAACAATGTACTGAATGTAGGTATAACTATAAAACAGTAAATTTAAGATGCATTTGAATGACTTGAATGATTTTCTTTTCAGGTGGAAAACATAAACTTCACTCATATTTGAATCAATAAATAACATCTTATCCTCAACTGTACATCTATAATAAAAATCTTCATTGCATTTATACAATGTTAATAAATATGAGGGACATTTCGACAGATATCAATCCCCTAACACATATAATTCCACATTCTGACCTCTCCGTGAACTTACGTGACACTCTGGGGTCCCAGAGCCTGATATATCGGTCTGCTGATGCAATGATAATCTGTCTGTTTAAAGGGGAGAAGGACAGGTCTAAAATTACTTTGCTCCCTTGCTGAAAAGATCACATTACACAATGTACAGTTATTGATACATACATACATAAAATAATTTCTATATTTCAAAATTCCAAATATCATTTTCCTCACACTAGTAGTAAACTTCCTAAAATGTGAAATAGTGCTTGGACTATACACATATGATCAATGTTATTCTTAAAGAGTGATTCCCAATGTATGAATGGCTCAAAAAGCAAATGACATGCTTCCTATATGGCCATCTTTACTATGCAAGATAACATTAGAAAAGTACAGGTGAATTAACAATCAGATTGAAATCAAAGTCCTTATAGTGTTTCAGTATATTCAGTCCTTTTATTACTATTAGTGAGGTTTGTGTTGCTTTTTCCATGTCCCATAGCCTCAGTGTGTGATCCCATGATGCTGTGCAAACTTCTGACCTACTTAACCACTCTGTGGAGGATATTCCCTCTTTGTGACCAGAAAGAGTCAGAATGGGTACCTGTAAATCATATTTCTTGTACTGAAGTTATAAGAAATTACATGGATTATTTTCAGCAGCATATGATAAATTCTGAAAATAAAGTATAATTTTCCTGTTTTTTTTTTTTTTAAAGACCATTTGTTCCCCTTCACACATATCGTTAATAGAGACCCCTATCCATTTTTACTTTATTATCTTTTTATGATATACTGCTACTTTAAATTCCATTATAAAAATTTGGTAACAAAATTTTCACAGGAATCACATACATAATTGTCTTATTACATAAAATTAAACATAATTGTTACAGCAAACAAATTTTATTGATTTCAGTAGGCTTTAGGGTCGGGTATCGCAATTCCGCATCATGATATATCACTATTTTTCCCAAAAATATCACAATAATATCTGAAATTTTTACAAGCAATTTTTACAATGATTTAAATATTCATTATTTTTCCTAAAAATATGCTAGAAAAACATAACTTAATTTTTTTATTTACATAATAAAAGTATGTTTGGATATTAGGATGCTGTTCTTTCACCGTTTACAACATTTTTTAACACATCCTGTAATTGAAATTTGAAAGTTTGAAAAAATAAATGAATAATTTCTGGATTTTATAATTATGTACCTAAATACCGATATTTTAGTCTCCATATCACGATACGTATCACACAATCAAAAATAAGGAAATACCAATAAAATTGCACATCCTTCGTAAGTTCAACTTTTGTCAATCTGAATCAGGTAATCACCTAATGTCCTTTGAAGTCCATTGCTATGGCTTCAGCATGACTTGATGTCAAGGTTTAATCTATTTTCACAACCACCCCTGTATAGATTGAAGATTTATCTGATTTACCTTTGTTTGGATTGAGGATTTATCTGACTTACCTTTGTTTGGATTAAGGATTTATCAGACTTACCCTTGTTTGCATTGAGAATTTATTTGACTTACCCTTATTTGATTTGAGGATTTATCTGACTTACCCTTGTTTGATTTGAGGATTTATCTGACTTACATGTACCCTTGTTTGTATTGAGGATTTATTTGACTTACCCTTGTTTGTATTGAGGATTTATCTGACTTACCCTTGTTTGATTTGAGGATTTATCTGACTTACCCTTGTTTGGATTGAGGATTTATCTGACTTACCCTTGTTTGGATTGAGGATTTTTCTGATTTACCCTTGTTTGATTTGAGGATTTATCTGACTAACCCTTGTTTGGATTGAGGATTTATCTGACTGACATACCCTTGTTTGGATTGAGGATTTATTTGATATACCCTTATTTGGATTGAGGATTTTTCTGACTTACCCTTGTTTATATTGATGATTTATCTGACTTACCCTTGTTTGGATTGAGGATTTATCTGACATAGCCCTGTTTGGATTGAGGATTTATCTGACTTTCCCTTGTTTGGATTGAGGATTTATCTGACTTACCCTAGTTTGTATTGAGGATTTATCTGACATAGCCCTGTTTGGATTGATGATTTTTCTGACTTACCCTTGTTTGGATTGAGGATTTATCTGACTTACCCTTGTTTGTACTGAGGATTTATTTGACTTACCCTTGTTTGGATTGATGATTTATTTGACATACCCTTGTTTGGATTGAGGATTTATTTGATATACCCTTATTTGGATTGAGGATTTTTCTGACTTACCCTTATTTGGATTGAGGATTTTTCTGACTTACCCTTGTTTGGATTCAGGATTTATCTGACTTACCCTTGTTTGGACTTTTTTGGTGAGTTTTTGTTTTTTTGTTGCGGTCTCCGTTTCCTCCTCCTCCTCCTTGTCTCCCTCTGCTACAGGGGCTGTGTAGGAAAAAAATACACAATAATGAATATTCATTCCCAAAAGCTGTGTACTTAAAAAATCACAATAATAAATAATCAGTCACTAAAGCTGTTGTATGAAAAATACGCAAAAATAATCACTGACTGAAACTGTGTACAAAGAAATGAATGATAAATTAAAGATATAATGGAAAACATTCATGTATGTAAAGCATTGACAGTTTTATAAATAATACACTGTAATATAATTGTATCTAAACTGAAAGTTTCATCATTGACAACCCTACATTAAATAGACAATGCAAAATTTAAATCCTTAATAAAAGTAGGTTGATTTACCTGCTGACCAGAGTTTTAACATGTTGTCCCAAGATCCACTGACAAACTGAAAATGAAAATCAATATGTCAACAATGCTGAGTCTGGAGATCTTTTTTTTTTTTAAGAGATATACATTGTATATTTACTAACAATTCTACAAAAGCTTACATGTTCATTAAAGATAAGTCAACACCTATACAATTTATCACCCACAGTGAGCATTAACTTGAACATGTATAAAAACATAGGAAATGAAGAATGAATGCATGTGTTTATGAACAAATACAGAATAAAACCCTAAAAGTAGACTGGATACATCTATTTCATTTACCACAGAAATGTACATAATATTTACTGTCCATGAAAGAACTTTTTCTACAATTAAAATATACAATAAATCACACTTATAATGGATGGATAATTTTGCTTTGTTGTAAGCGTAATTCATTATAACACTCAGTTAGGTTCACAATATATTTTAAAACCACATGGAATCAAATTCACTTTGCTATAAGTGTCATATCCTTATAAGTGTTTTCATTATAAGTGGGTTTTACTGTATAATCAGTTCTAGATCTCACCTTATCTTTTTCTTCATTGACTGCTACGCAATCTACACTGCGAGCGTGGCCACGGCACGCATGTACACACTCCACAGAATTTTCCTGTTTATTCCACTCCCATATTAATAGAGTCTGGTCATGTGACCCCGAGATGAAACGACAGGTGGGTCCATCATCTGATAAACAAATATACAGTTTAACTTCGTTATCTCAAACATCAATATCTCAAATACCAGGGATATGTTGAAAATGGTTGACAGTCCAACGTTACCACTTTTTCTTTAAGTTTTTGAACCTTGTATTTCGAATCCTCAGATATCTTGAAGTTTTATTTTATTCCCATCAAGTTCCAGATAAAGAGGTTTGACTATATTGAAATGTACAATAAACGTGAGTATACAGTCCCATATTAGAAGACTCTGGTCATTTGACCCAGAGATGAATGGTACATGTTTGTCTTTCATCTGATCAACACACATAATAATATTTACTGTAAACATGGAAATTCATGCTTTGGGGTTATTTACATTAATATAATGCACCTGACTAGAGCAGAATGATCTACCTCCACTTAGACATATGACACACTTGGCTGGAGCAAATCCTGCGACACACTTGACTGGAGCTGAATGACCACCCTCCAATTACATGTAGAACTGTGACACATTTGACTTGAACAGAATGACCTACTTCCACTTTAGTACAAATCTCTTTTCTGCTTGAACTTTCAGTAAGGCATGACAATCTCGGCGATACATAATTAGTGTCTATCAAATGGTGACCTAGATTCTCATTGGTTAAGAAATAAATAACATTAGCAACTTTAGTTTGTTGTTAACAAACACTGAGATGACATAAGCACACCTCTTTACGCAAGAAACAATGTAATTGGTTCCTTGCGTCACTCGCTGATCTCTGAACTATTTTTTTCTCATGTGTATTTCACCCGTGAATATAAAGCTGTGTAAATTTCAGTATAGATGAGCTAATCTGGCAACCACTATTTGAAAGACGCTGAAAGTTCACGCAGAAAAGATATATGTACTATAATCATGTGACACACTTGACTGGAGCAGAATGACCTACTTCCACTTTGAAGTTATGTAACACACTAGATTGGAGCAAAATTACCTACCTCCACTAAGCCATGTGACACACTTGACTGGAGCAGAATGACCTACCTCCACTAAGGCAAGCGACACACTAGACTGGAGCAGAATGACCTACCTCCACTAAGCCATGTGACACACTTGACTGGAGCAGAATGACCTACCTCCACTAAGCCATGTGACACACTTGACTGGAGCAGAATGACCTACCTCCACTTAGCCATGTAACACACTTGACTGGAGCAGAATGATCTACCTCCACTAAGCCATGTGACACACTTGACTGGAGCAGAATGACCTACCTCCACTAAGCCATGTAACACACTTGACTGGAGCAGAATGATCTACCTATACTAAGCCAAGTGACACACTTGACTGGAGCAGAATGACCTACCTCCACTAAGGCAAGCGACACACTAGACTGGAGCAGAATGACCTACCTCCACTAAGCCATGTGACACACTTGACTGGAGCAGAATGGCCTACCTCCACTAAGCCATGTGACACACTTGACTGGAGCAGAATGACCTACCTCCACTTAGCCATGTAACACACTTGACTGGAGCAGAATGATCTACCTCCACTAAGCCATGTGACACACTTGACTGGAGCAGAATGACCTACCTCCACTAAGCCATGTAACACACTTGACTGGAGCAGAATGATCTACCTATACTAAGCCAAGTGACACACTTGACTGGAGCAGAATGACCTACCTCCACTAAGGCAAGCGACACACTAGACTGGAGCAGAATGACCTACCTCCACTAAGCCATGTGACACACTTGACTGGAGCAGAATGGCCTACCTCCACTAAGGCATGTGACACACTTGACTGGAGCAGAATGACCTACCTCCACTAAGCCATGTGACACACTTGACTGGAGCAAAATGACCTACCTCCACTAAGCCATGTGACACACTTGACTGGAGCAGAATGACCTACCTCCACTAAGCCATGTAACACACTTGACTGGAGCAGAATGACCTACCTCCACTAAGCCATGTGGCACACTTGACTGAAGCAGAATGGCCTACCTCCACTAAGCCATGTGACACACTTGACTGGAGCAGAATGACCTACCTCCACTAAGCCATGTGACACACTTGACTGGAGCAGAATGACCTACCTCCAGTAAGCCATGTGACACACTTGACTGAAGCAGAATGGCCTACCTCCACTAAGCCATGTGACACACTTGACTGGAGCAAAATGACCTACCTCCACTAAGCCATGTGGCACACTTGACTGGAGCAGAATGGCCTACCTCCACTAAGGCAAGCGACACACTAGACTGGAGCAGAATGACCTACCAACACTAAGCCATGTAACACACTTGACTGGAGCAGAATGACCTACCTCCACTAAGCCATGTGACACACTTGACTGGAGCAGAATGACCTACCTCCACTTAGCCATGTGACACACTTGACTGAAGCAGAATGACCTACCTCCACTTAGCCATGTGACACACATGACTGGAGCAGAATGACCTACCAACACTTAATCGTGTGGCAACTTAACTGGAGCAGAATGACCTACCTCCACTAAGCAATGTGACACACTTGACTGGAGCAGAATGACCTACCTCCACTTAGCCATGTGACACACTTGACTAGAGCACAATGACCTACCTCCACTAAGCCATGTGACATACTTGACTGGAGCAGAATGACCTACCTCCACTTAGCCATGTGACACACTTGACTGGAGCAGTATGACCAGGTATTGTCAGGAGTGGGGCACCTGTTGTGGACCAAAGCCTCACTGTGTTGTCATAGCAACCCGATAGTATGCTGAAAAATAAAAACAGAACACTTCTTTTGTTATTCTGTCGATAACTCAAGCTCAATAGTGCAACATTCTCTGAAATTTTTTTTCCCAACAAGCGCATGTGTTTTTGACACTGCATGATTATTAATCAAGCAGCATATTTACAAAAGATTTACTTCGGAGAAGAATAAATTCTAAACTGAAGGCTTTGAAATGTTGTGATTATCTCTCCTCTGTGGCTGTTACTGTTTTCTGTATACTGACCACTCTTGACATCCCTGTACACAGCTGACCCAGTCATCGTGGAGGAGGGAATCCTCCGGTTGTGGGGCTGGCTGTCTTTCTACAAACTCTATCTCAATTAAATCTTCCTGAAATTTAAAGCAAAAATCTTTACAAATCTAATTCTGATGATTGTTAGTACAATTTTCATAAAGCTGCTAAGTTTCTCATTCATCTAAGATCCTGAGCTAAATCTTTCACTCTATTCTATCACTTTCATTCACACGCTCTTTGCAGCTGATTAGTTTAAAACAACCAACATATACATGACAAACCGTTACCAGGCATTACACAGGGAAGGGCTCTCAAACCATTTTTTGCTACTGGGGCTTGGGCCATTAAAATTGGGAAAATTACCAACTTGATGGGAATATAGATATGCATTTCTTAATATCTAAATCACCAATCAAAAACACAATTTATCTCACAACTGTATTAAAACATTTGGAAGTCACAACTAAATCCACAACAAGCTCCCAAGAAAAAAGAGGCAGTGGTCAACGATGGGTTTTTTTTTCATACTAATTGTTAGGCCATTATTTACTCACTGGATTTTTCCATTATTTCCTGATCATGACAAGGAGCACACCACAGGTGTGACCGGTTGGCAGGGGATGCTCTTTCCTCCATGGCATCTGATCCCACCTCTGATGTTTTGGAGGTCCGTGTTTGCTCTGCTCCTATTTTGTATTGTTTAATTTTGAGCTTAATACTGTTCGTTATCTCCATATATATATTTCATTAAAGCTCCATGGAAACCTCAAATACTGCCCACAAATGTTCATTAGTCTTACACTGGCTGTCACAATTCTATTGGAATTTAATGGCTTACTGAAGAGACTCCTTTTTTCTCTAAATGTTTGTCTAGCGGCACTCTGAGGAACTCTCCATCCAACAGGAAATCAAAATCAACTGACGTCTCCACAGAATCATCATTGCCTGCTCATAAAACAAGTCAAAGGACTGCTCATGTTGTAATGTCATTTAAAATATAGCACATACTTTTGAAGCTGTCTAATACTGTCCATTCCTTATTTTACACCAAGCTCTGGTGCCATAAAACTTAAACGAGCTCACTTTTTACCTCAGTCTCACTTTTACAAAAGGAATATATAGTGGAAAAGTGAGGCTTAGATCAAAGTGAGCTCGTCTAAGTTTTCTGGCCCCCAGAGCCAGTACTTAATATAGCAAAATGGCTCTCAGATGTCAAATAGTGAGAACAATAATTTGTGAAAGGACAGTGGATCAAAAGATTTTACATGGATATCATCATCATACGAATGAAAGAGTAATTTTATTTCAGCGACTGGTGATTCTCACAAAATTACGATAACTGACTCCTCATGTATATTTAGGAATCTACAGTAACACAGTCATGATCATTGAAAGACTTCTAAACTTTTATGTATAACAATAATGTTTCTTTTCCTGTACTGGTATTTATGTTTTTGACAATCACAATTTAGAAGCTAGAATAAGCAAAAATTATCACTCTACCACATTAATCTACTATAATTAAAAACATACCTCGGTTTATCTCTGCATTTTGTGTATGTTTTTACATATTTTCTGTTCATTGAAAACTTATTTTCTCAAAAGGTTTATTAAATTCATAATAAATAGTTTTTTAAGTTACTGAGTAATTACAATATTGCAACAAAAATTTCTGGCATCAAAGTTGCAATTCATATTACTTTAAACATTTTAAAGTCCAAATATTTCAATATCACACAGAACAGAAATTTCCCTTTGAAATTTATGAAATAGATACTTTACCTTTTAAGATTTGGTTGATGAGTGCACTGAGCTCTGTGGTACCTACAGTTGCTGGTACTGAGTATGGTGTGTCAGGTACCGAGTATCTAATTATAAACAGTAATACATGTACGAATCAAAATATGTGCATGTACATATAGATTAAAATCGTTTTGATTCATCTGATTGGTCGACGGAATACAGTTTAAACTAGAACTGTCCAAAAGGGACAAATACCCCCCGCTGGGTTTTTCAGAGAAAGTACCAAATCACTAATGTTTTCTAGATGTGAGAGGTGTTCACAATTTCCTTAAACATTTACAGTGAAAATTTAATTACTCATTATATATTTTTATACGTCCGTCTTACGACGGGACGTATTATGTTATAGCATTCATGTTCGTCCGTCCCTTAGCTTTTTCATGTCCGGCTCATAACTTTAATACTATTAGGCCTAGAATTATCAAACTTTTTCAGCTGATACATCTAGGGTAGAAAGTGTGTCGCACATTAAAACCAGGTCGCTCTGACCTTTAATAAAGATGCTATGGCCAAATATGGAAATATCATAACTAGAAAACCATTAGACTTAGAATCAAAAAACTATGTTTTTTAACTTTTAAATTACACAATCCCAAAAGATGTCAGAGTATTGCAGTATCTTTATTAAAAAAGTGTTAAATCAAGAAAATACTAGTCTTATTTTTTTCATTATGTTCTTTACAGCAATCTGTAACAACAAAAATTCCACCTCTCCCATGGGTGTAATGATCAGGCACTGGTCAAGGAAAATTTTGATAGCAGAAAATTGCATGTCAAATTAGAGAGAAATTAATGAGTTTAGTGTGAGGAGATAACTGGTAGAGCATCTCTGATCAAGCAGGTGTTATCTACATCTCTTGGGAATTGGGCAAAAGGAATCAGTCTCTTAATTAATTGCTTGTGTTGTATTGAATTGTTCTTGTTGGCTAGTCTTACTTTCAAGATAAATTTGATGTAATTAAAACTAATTTGATATTGTATATAATAATTAAAACTTATATGATATTGTATAATATAATTCAAACTAATTATTTATTGTACATTTTTTATTTGAATTTTTATATCTTTACAACAAATTGCAGACTGCCTTGTCTCGCTAAGATGTCATTCAAACAAATGAATCTATACTGTTTATGATAATTTAACAATATTTGATGGGCGTATCATGCTGTGGTGGGGCACTTTATTTAATGAATGAAACTAAGGTGCAGCCTAATAAAACATCAATACTAATAATTACAGTGTTTTTTATTACATTGAAAAAATAGTTTGCAACTATCTGCCATCTTTGTGAGACATGACACTCTGCAAATTGATTGTTGAAAAAAAAAATATCATAATTAATTATAGAAAATCAAATTGATTTTAATACCTTTATATCAAACTCATTTTAAAAATAAAAGGCTGGTTTTAGTAACTATGTATTTTGACTGACATAAATTACAATTAAGAGACTTAGACAACAGAGATCTTTATTTCTTTCTGCCCAATTCCTCTGAGATATAGATAACACCTGCTTGATCAGAGATACAGCTTCCCACACTGAACTCATTAATTAATCTTTAACTGGATGCATGTCCACTCATTACTCCCAAGGGACAAATCGATTTACACTATCTGCTGTGTAATGTAAAAACTGTTTTTAATACTTTGTTGTTTTTATTTTAGTTCTATTAAATGAGTAGTTTTAAGCTGTAGTTCACATTTTTGTACAGATGTTCTAGATTCTATGTCTCAAACCTTAGACATGAACCCGAAATGACTAAGTCAATAAATGAAATTAAGAAAAAAAACACCTGTAAAATGCAGAAAAATTATCAAATAATGTTGAAAATACCAGGTGCACATCTTCACATGGTAAATAATAAGTGTACAAATTTTCATACAAATCTACGCAATAGTCTCTGGGAACAGATCCAGACAAAACCACATAATAAAAATGAAAAAAAACACCTGTAAAATGCAAAATAATTATCCAATCATAATGAAAATACCAGGTGCACACCTTCATATGGTGAATAAGTGTACAAATTTTCAGACAAATCCTTCCAACAGTTTCCAAGAAATGGTCCGGACAAAATCTCGTCTACAGACAGACGGACAGACAGACGGACATGCTGATTCCAATATACCCCCCCTAAACTTCGTTTGCGGGGGGTATAATTAATTTGACTAATCAGATAAAGCAAAATGAAGTAATAACGCCAAATCCTCCTCCAAGGCTGTCAATAGAGAAAAGTTTACATGCCCATCTAATAAATCGTCTCATTACAGCATATAAAACACTAAAGATGAGGTTCAGGTTAAAGAGATGAGTAGAAGAACATCTCCCCGATAGAATGGTTACAAAAATATGACAGGTAACACTGTTTAACTTAGTACAATATGTACCTAGGAAATAAGCCTCGAAGTGGGGAACCCCCGTTTGTTTATAATTTTTGTTTCTTACCTTATGTATTTTTAATATCCTGTATATGGCCAATTTTTAAACCTTAACAAAGTCAAAAGTACAAACCAATTGCTCCAATCTGATTAAAATCAGATCTTTGTTACGCTCTGAAATTCTGATGGTCATTTCGGAGCGTAACAAAGATCTGATTTTAATCAGATTGCAATTGCACAGAATGACATACATGTAGAATTGACGGAGAAATCACATATTTTCGAGAGAATAAATAATTAGTTAGTTTATTTAACTTCATATACAGGTGAATGTACTAAAATTTTTACTTTGATCACTTTTGCTTTCAACGAATTGTCTATCATATTGATATAACTTAATTATAGGGAGTCTGAATTCTAGTTTGCACTTTGCAAACATATAATAATATACATGTATATGAAATAATTTAAACAGTTAAATATCATGGCTAAGAGACCTAACTTTTGTATTGGGCAAATTCATCTATTGCACTACATGCCAACTTTCCTGATTTAGGCGGGATCCTCCCGATGTTACCCTTTGACCCTGCTTTCCAGATCGGGAGAGCAAAATTGCCCTAAAATCCTGATTTGAAAATATTCACCCTAAAATTTCCGATTTTCATAATTTCCCTAACGCCTTATTTTGTCAATCGGGATAAGAATGTCAGACTTGTTTATTCAATGCACACAAATTATAGTCTCCTTGATTTTTTAACACATGCAGAGGTGTAAATTACTTCTCGCTTGAACACACACAGCTGTTCAGGTACAGTAACTTATCTAGCCTGGAGCAGTTAGGGTATTAACTTTACAGTCAGAAGGGGTTTGCAAGGTGGAACACATAGATTTAGGTGTTAATTAAATATCATTTTATTAAAAACAAAAATTAAATGCAATGATATGATAAACAAATAATAAAATTGGAATCCATGTAGATCGTTTTTTAAAAACGAAAGTAGAAAACTACAAAGCATAGCTGCTAAGTCTGCTTATAATAAAAAGAATGTAAAGTTCATAGTTTAAAATAAGATGAAAATAATTAAGATGAAGCAACTAAGTCTCATGTCAAGTACACCGAATTTCTTCTCCCTCCCCTCCCCTAATTTCTTCTCCCTCCCCTCCCCCTCCCAAAAGTGATACTGTACGTTGTATTTCTTTGTTATGACATGGTAATACCCACATAGCACTGACAAGACTGCAGTCCATCGTGACTATAACAATTTTAATTTTTGTTTGGGATAGCGGGTAGCCATGTAACTGATGATCTTAAAAAAAATTAAATTCAAATTGTTTTGTGTGTGTGATAAAAATTAACCATTTCTACTTATTAATAGGGAACAGAATGACATATATATTCCACAAATTTTCTTATCTCCCACACCAAATAAATAAATAAAATAAAAAAGTAATTAAAGCATTGCAAATTTTCAATACATGTAATTCTTTCAATGTCATGTCTAATTAGGAAATTCTAATTGTGTAAAATGTAAATATAGAATCTTAAAAATGTTTCCCAGAAACTCATATATTTCTAAAACTTAACAAAAAAAAATCATTGAACTGAAAGTTGTATATTTTCCCATTTTTCACCAAATTATGTGTCTTGGTCAAACATAATGTTGTTTACTGGTTTAACTAAACAGATAGTTATATCATTTCTTTATAGTGAGAGAGGCACCCATTTAAGCAAAATTTGGGAAGGAAAATATTTGTTTGTGTTATTTATCCTTAAGCTGTACCAATAAGTGATATCAATATTATAAATTTAAAAAAATGGGATAAACATTTATTTTCACGACAAAATGTCGCGAATTTATAACGCGCAAAATCCCCCATGGGAATGTCTATTGCTTATCCCAGATGCGTTTATTTTGTTGGGAAACAAATAACGACAGTAAAACTAAAGAAAACAAATGATTCCCATATATACAAAGGATATAAAGTCTTACTGTGATTGTTTTGTAAAAAACTTTGCTTGCACGTGTGGTATGTTTTCGTCCGACATAATGTAGAATCTGCCTCCACACAGTAAAGAGCTCTCCCAAGAACAATAACTCTCATTTGTGCACTCTCTCTAGCTTTTGAGTATCATATATTTTAATCACATAGAATTAGGCACATCTCCCCAGATATTTAACATTTCTATAAAAGAATATTTTGAACTTTAGATTTGTAATTTTCACAAGTTGATTTTTTAAAATACCACCATCTTTAAACATTTATAGATCTGCAGAGCCATGCAAAAAATAATTCTACGTAAGAAAGAGTAAAAAAAAGCTGCCATATTGTACGTATGTCTTCCAAACCTTTATATAATTTTAAAAGTACTACCCTTTCTTAATTGATTTTTAGTAGTGATTATTCGTTTAATCAATAAATCAGGAGATGTACAGATGTGATTTTGAGGTTAAACTGAACATTTCTTTTTAAACAGTTAAAATAAGTCTTACTTTGTCAGTATTCAGCAGCTCCCCCCTGGTCCCGACCAGCCGACCATGTAGCTGGTTAAAACTTTCAGAAATAGATCTAGATTTACTGAAACACTTTTGAAATGAATAAAAAGATACCAGTAATTATTGTTCTTCCTTTTTTATTGGGGTGAAAGGGAGGGGGAAGGAGAATGTAGTCCTATGTACATAATAATAACTTTTAACATACATGTTTAATATCAATAGATAGGAATCGGGTCTCCCCCATGAATTAGAATCTGGCACTTCCTTTGATAGTTTTGTTGTTGTTTTCTGATTTCTTTTTTTTAAGAGTGAGAAAGAGAGAGAGAGAGAGAGCTGTTGCAGCTGGGAAAAACAACTACAAGAAATTATGTCTTGAAAATATATCTATAATTACTCATTCTCCTCGCTCTCCATATGTGGATGAAAAGTATTATATGTTATAGGTTAATATTATTGTTTATTCAAAAGAGAATACTATTGGTCTGAAAATGCTTTCAAAAAAGTTGTATATTTACAGATAATATTAGATTTGTTTTGTTCTGAGCATAATTATGAAATATTTAAATCATACTTTTGAAGTTCCCATTACATTAATCCGAAATATGATATCATTTTACAAAAAGAAATAAAAAACAATCAAATTCTCTACATATAAAATTGATCTGGAAATAGGAAATATGCGATTATAGAAATCATATTTTTAGCCCTCGCTGCTTTTTGATACTGTTATGTAAATAGAAAAGCGGAAATTCAATGTCAGCATGTGATGTCAACATGAGGTTTCCTAAAAGACTATCAAATCATGTAATTAAGGTCTATGCATTTGTTAAAAAGAAAAAAAAAACAAAACCAAAACAAACAAAGAGAACCAACTATATAAGTTGTTTTTTTTTTTTTTTTTTTTTTTTTTTTTTTTTTTTTTTTTTTTTTTTTAAAAGCAAACTTATAACAGTCTATTTTTTTCTATGACGTCATTGAAACAATGAGGAAACAGCAATATTTACTAGAATCCACTACTTCCACTTGGAGTACTTCCTGTTTATCTTAAACAATGCAAGCTGTGTAGAAAGTAGGAAATACTTCATGTATGTATATGAGAATTGAGTAATCCTCTTTCCCTCGAATCACATGCACATGTTCCATTTTCACACTCATAGTAAATTACTTATTTAAAATTTTATCTTTTAGTTTTGGCAAGAACACATGACTTCAACAACAACTTAAAAAATAGGAATGATAACTAGAAACTTTACTATTAGCATACATTATTAACATATGTATGTCAACCCGCACTGATTTTCTTCTGTTTATTCCAAAAATGACCCAAGCGGTTGCACAATTGGAAATGCAAGAGGCCAATGGGCCACAACACTCATCTGAGTCTATATATTCCAATGTAAAACTTTGATCCCCCATTAATTGTGGCCCCACCCTATGATTTGAACAAACTTGAACCTACACTACCTGAGGATACTTTCATATCAGTATGACTAATCATTGCTTTGCTGTTCTTGAGAAGACTATTTTTCCCATAAATGCCTTTGTTAAACTTTGATCCCCCATTGTAGCCTTTACTCCCGGGGGTCGTCATTTGAACAAACAAATTTGCATTACCTGAGGATGCTTCCATATCAGTGTGACTTATCATGGCTTTGCTGTTCTAGAGAAGATTTTTTTTTTATCGTACATATTCATAATTAAAACTTTGATCCACCATTCTGGCCCCTACATGTACCAACCCCCTGGGGTCATGATTTGAACAAACTTGAATCTGCACTACTTGAGGATGCCTATATATATCAATATATATCAATATGACTTACATGTATCATGATTTTGTTGTTTTTTTCTATATATTCCTATGTAAAATTTTGACCCCCTATTGGGTCCCATCCTACCCCCTTTAGGTTATAATTTGAACAAACTTGAATATAAACTATGCAAGGAAGGTTTCACGTAAATTTCAATTTTTTATTTCTTGAAAAGATGTTTTTAAAAGATGCTAACAATTCTCACTAATTCTTAATCTCTGTATCTCCCCTTGAAAGAGGGCGTTGCCCTTCATTTGAACAAACTTGAATCCCCTTCACCCAAAGATGCTTTTTGTTTAGAGGAATAAAGTTTTGTTGTAAATAATATATTTTTACAGTGATTCAAATAATTATAATTATTAGATCTGCGTGTGGTCTTCGTTTGATTGTGTGATTTTTAAGAGCTGTTTGTCAGAAGAGAAGAGCAAAAACTTAAGATTATATCAGTACATTTCGGAAATTTCCAAAATTCTATTATTACACACATGTAAAAGGAAAAGATAATGAACAGTGATCAATCTAAAAAAAATCAACAAACAATACAAATATGTGAAGAGGGAAAAACACGGACCTTTGGAAGTTCCAGAGGTAGGCTCAGGTGCCTAGAAGGAGTAAGCATCCTCTGTTGACCGGTCAAACCCGCCATGAGTCCTATGTATTGATCAGGTAGACGGAACTATCCGTAGTCAATTCAGTACAAAACAAAGACCTAACAATTGGTACGAAACAAGTCAGCCAAAATACCAACCAATGATAGGTTATATTTGCTAACAAGGGCATTACAACGACCATAAATTTACGAAATGCTGACTTTAAACGAGGCCTTTGAAATCCCTGTAGTATCAACTAATCAGAGAGTAACCTGCCTCGCTTTAAAAATTGATCGTACTCAGAGCAAGCTCTTGAGTAGGAACAAGTTGGTAGACATAAACACCATAAACAGTTGATAGTGGAACATTACTACATGTACTTAAATTAGGAACGTTGACGATGGAAAGGTACATGTATATACTCAGAAATCAACTCGTAAAAAAACTTAATTTAATAAAAACTGAAAGTTTAAACAATATTTTCATTAATTAACAAGTCAAAAAATGTGTTTTAAATATTTATTAGAATAAAATCTCTCCCAATGGCTTTCATGAAAGTTTCGAGATCACCATAGGAAATTCGGGTTGTGAATCGACCATCAAGAGGATGAAAGTTCAAGGAAGATTCTTGTCTCAGACTTTCCGCAAAGACGACCTTCACATTTTCTGTTGAATTAAAAAGCAAAGAAAAAGGGGTCACAAAATTGACTTTCAAAATGTTTTTCAATTCTCTTTGGCTGGCAAAAGAGAAATTGCGGTAGGCGTTAACTTGTTTCTTCAGAAGTTTTAAATCTAAAACTGAATCTTCTTTATAAATGACAAGATAGAACACCCCTTTTCTGTCCTTTAAGAAAAGATTTTTACAGTAAGTTGTAAAAAATTCATCATCTCTTTCCGCTTGTTCCCGATATCTCACAGTTTCAATGGTGATACCCAAACCTTCCAAAAAGCGAAGTAATTGCACAGCATGGGGATTTCTTATTTTCGGTGCTAATGTGAAACGTCCGTCTCGGACAAGATGTGAAAATGGCGTTACCCCGGGCACGAGAGCCCGGGAGTATGCCTTCAAGACCGGCGTCGCCATTTTTGCTGGTGTATGTTGGCAGGAAGTTAATTCCTGCCATATTGTGAGGAAAAAAAAAATCCGCTGATCAACGGGAATTTCGATCTTTTTCTGGGAATTCTCTCACATCCCCCTTCAGACGTTTCTTTTTCCTCCTCATATTTCTCTGGGAATATCTAGCCTTGAAGTAATAAGGTAATCACCTTCTCTCTGGTCTTCTCTTACTTTCATTACATACTCTTTACCAACATCTTCAAGGTTCCCCTATCCTTCTCTTCAAACTTTTCAAAGATCCCTATTCCATTTGGAAATTATTTATCTTTTAATATTCCTGAAAGCATAAAATAATACTCATATATCAAAAAATATTTTAAAAAGCCAGTTGATATATGCTGCTATGCATGTAGCCATAAACAAGATATAGGCCTATCACTTAAAAAATATGAAAGAAAAGTTACTCCACGATAAAATACAATAAATATGCTGAATTTAAGGGTCCTTGACTGTAACCCCCCCCCCCCCCCGCCTCCCAACTTGCGCACAAACAATCACTCTTTGTATAAACTTTACTTATACAACACCCTTGCTATAAATCAATAAAAATGTTAACTGACATAAAAAAAATAAGAAAACAGATATATATCCTTTTGATTCGGTAGAATTCGATCGATATGCTTTCTCTATATCTCTAGGGATTAACCTCATTAAAAAGGTTATATATATTTGTATAATAAATACATTATTTTATTCTTTCCACTTAGACTATATGATTTAAGGACCTCTATATATACATGTACTATTGAAAAAAAGTTTTTTTGGACACTGAGAAAATATATCGTTTAAAGGTGTAAATATTGGGTTTATCAATTTCATTTTCAACATATATACACACTTAGCAAAAAATGTTCAAAGAGAATGAAGCACTGCACTGTTGCTTATACTCAAATGGGGGAAAATACACGTTAATCAAAGCATACAATGAATTAATAAATGTTAAGAATGCTCGAGTTTGATTACAAATAAAATAATTTAGTACACATGATTCAAGATCTAAGGGTGTATCCTTCTAACACCACAAAAAGAAATCTGTAGTTTGTAGAGGGTCCTTAAATAATAAATCTATTGTACATTTAGTACATGCCTTACCTTTTAAAAACTTATACGTATACGTCTTGCGTGTATATGTTTATTTGGACATTTCTG
Organism: Saccostrea echinata; assembly: GCF_033153115.1. Taxonomy (NCBI): domain Eukaryota; kingdom Metazoa; phylum Mollusca; class Bivalvia; order Ostreida; family Ostreidae; genus Saccostrea; species Saccostrea echinata. The sequence goes on from NW_026889777.1 coordinate 16,448,447, forward strand.
GAGTGTTTATTCCATGACGCCCAGCAGTTCCCATGCACACTAGTATTTTTAATTTAATAATGAGCTATCCTGTTCTAGGGTATTAATATACTACAGTACACGTCATGTTTTATTTATAGATAATGCTTTCAAGCGATTGCATCAGAAAGTAGAACGGATTAAAAGAAAGACAACTCTAATTCAAAAACGGTACCCCCCAAAAAAATCAAAGTACTGAAAGTACTGATACGCGTTCTTAGCTAATGGGTATTGATTTAGTGGTGAATAAAATGAAATGTTTATTTAGAAACAGAAATTTAAATTTCCATTTGATTTCTGATGTCAATTTTATGACATGATGCAATGTATTTTAAATTAATTATTCCAATTAACAAATAATACTCCGTGATATTATAAGAAAACAATATCTCTTTCTATTTATTGTATAATTATACAAGTTATACATTTATTGAGCATTGTAGTCTTATTTGAACAAATGAAATGCACTTGCACAACTATCATATGTATATTAAAACCACAGTTTTTTTTTTATATTCCTTAGTGTGTATCACAGGCACTTGTTTCGGTAATAAATTTTTAACCCATAGTATAATAATAACACAAGGTATCTAACTCCGAATTACACGGAGTACCCCCCTCCCCTAGAATCGCACTCATTTACACTTTCAGAGGAAATACACTGACAAACTGTTTACACCTATGTTTTCTACGATAATTTATCTACACAACCATATATGACACGCTTGTCTTTATTTTCTTTAGTCTCCGTAAACAGCGTCAAAACTCTGCTCGTCGAGTGGAAAAGTCGAATTCAACCATGAAATGGTATGTGCTAATCCCGCACAGAGATGTTGATTGGCTAAAAATCTGTTTCTAAAATTACATCGGATATAAACATCGTAATGTTTTCAGGGAAAATCAGACGTAAACAAGTTCTATTTACTCATGCAATATTTAAACACTGGAATTGAATTTTTAAACCCACTCATTTTTTTGATTTTGTTCTCATGTGCGGGATTAGCACATACCATTTCATGGTTGAATTCGACTTTTCCACTCGACGAGTTTTGACGCTGTTTACGGAGACTAAAGAAAATAAAGACAAGCGTGTCATATATGGTTGTGTATATAAATTATCGTAGAAAACATAGGTATAAACAGTTTGTCAGTGTATTTCCTCTGAAAGTGTAAATGAGTGCGATTCTGGGGGAGGGGGGTACTCCGTGTAATTCGGAGTTAGATACCTTGTGTTATTATTATACTATGGGTTAAAAATTTATTACCGAAACAAGTGCCTGTGGTGTGTATGCAGCAAGTATTCCTTTTACAATTTTTTATGATCGATTACTAGTATTATTCCTCGTATAAAAATGTCAATTTTCAAATCATTATTCAGGTCCTCCAGTTTGAAGTGTAGTAAGCCAATAAACAGTACAAGAGAATGACTTTTTTGTCCGTAAATATTTCATAATTGATAGTAGCATTTTCAAATATAGAAACAAATTAAAACAAAAATGTAATCTTAACACCAGAAGTTTTACACAGGATCCAGGTTTCAGATTGACAAATACAGTGTAAATGCTACACTAATGAAAGTAATGATACAATCATGAAACACAGGGTCAAACTAATATAATCAACACAACTGTTGCAGATTTTAAAGTCCTGTGACATTAAAACATTATCAACTTCGTAGATTCAAAATCAGTTTAAGTTATAACAAATAGGTTATTCTAAAAGTCATTGTTATGGACCTTATACCATGGTTTAAAAGGACCAGGGAGCTAACTAATCTGACACCATTAGTAAAAGTAATCAAACGTTGGAGGTTAATGATTAAACCTGTATTTCTAAATGAGAAAGTGATGATGATAATCCTACAAATTCTAAACAGTCTATATCTGTTGATACATGTATTTTAAACCTCGAATATATCACACCGCCAAAACACTAAAATAGTGTCAAGTGATTTGAGATACGTGGCTGATGAGATTCATTTTCTTTCAATAGAAAAACACAATAAGCTGATATTAAATAAATTTTTACCAAAGAATATTTATATAAGAGAAAAATCCTTATTACAAAGATGGACATTCTTTATATCACATTTGAAATCAAGGGGTGGTTGTCCCCCAGCATATAAAACACTGACAGCTGAATCCTTCAATACATCTATGTTTGAAATTCCAGTACATCAACAAAAGGTTTTTACATATCAACATTGTCACTGAAACTTGTCAACATTTAATAGTAGGCAATTTTTTAACAAAGCCTCTTTTTTTTCATGTAAGCATTTTGCATAGACAAATATTAATTTATTTACTTTAAAATATATTCAAAGTTCATAATCATTTTAAATCATTTGTTACCAGTAGATTATGTATGCATGAAATAATTGTTTTACCAAAATGAACCAAACACTTTGAATTAGTTGCTAATTCTAAGAGAAAATTGAGTTATTCCCCTGTTAAATATGCCACTAACATTTAATACTGTGGTATGGACCATGTGGCAGTGCCTCTTCGGGTGTTAGTGATAAGATTAATTAATGTAAATATGTTGCTATTTAAACAATAAAATGATTTCTTTGGTTGTTTTTATGGGAAATAATGTCGCAGCTGTTGCAGAAAAAAAAATACGTAACCCGAGTAAGCGGGTTTATTTGAATTTTTTCTGCAATAGCTGCGACGTTAATTTCCGTACTAACAAACAAAGAAAGACATTATATTGTTTATATTTATAGCTTTAAAAAAACATTCAAAGTAAATTAGATAGGTTAAATATTGTATTATAGATGTGTATGTCATTGTATGCATAATTGATGGAACAGCCGTTGCTTAAGAAATCTATGCAGGTGACTTGCTAAGTGTTGTTTATGGACTGATTAACGGCAATGGTTTTTATAAGAAATAAAGGAAACAATATTCAGTGGATGTAAATATGTAGAAAATAAATAGATAAAATGTTTCTTTTTCAGAATATACTTTGTTGTCTTAAATTATAGTTTTAAACAATGTTCTCCAAAGAAAAAAAGACGATAACATAAAACTGCAAGTATTCTTTTTATGAGATTTACATTAATGGGTTTTTTTATGTTCGAGAATCTTATGTCTTGTGATTAATGTACATGTGTATATACAGCAGATCGAATTGTTTCAAAATTAATTGATGAATGATATAGATTCAAAGAGTGCGCAAGTATCAGTTGTACAATAAGTTTATTTAATGACGTACAAAATGGATTGGAATATTACTATGGGTAATTTGTAAAAAAAAAAAAGCTGACTTTGCTCAGTACAGTTCTTATAAGGTACACCGACAGTGATGGAAATAAGTTTTGCCTATTTTACCAGGTCAACCGGAACCACAGCCTTAATACATGTAGTAAGAGTGGAGTTCTTTAAATAAACAAATAGCTTTTTGGGTAAATAGACTCTGTATAGTCTTGGAGAGAAAATTTTGTACAAAGCCGAGCCATTAGCAGTGAGGAGAAGATGACGCTGTTATTGCTGTAACATGCAACACGTATACTCGATCAGTATAAGTATATCCATAAACTCACAGACTTAACTTAATTATCTATCAGAATTACATATAACTATGAATAAATGTAATTACCTTGATGTGTCTCCTTTATCTCTCCAAGTATGCTTCAGTTAAAGTCTTTTTCTTTTGAAATATTAGGCTGTCGATTTTCCGTGCCAATGTGCATTCATTGTTGTTTACAAACAAAACAGCGTGGTGCGTAGGAAGATGAAAAGTAGTTCAGTCTATTTGCAGATTTTAATCTCAAATCTTTTTCTTCAGCATATTTATGTGGTTCATTTAATAAATCATATGTATGAAAAAAAAATGAAATTTAAAAAAAAATTGACTCACATATGCGTATACAGAAATATGAGAAGTGACGAAATACACTTCTGTTTCTTCAGCGGTTTAAAGTGCACTATATTTTTTGTCGGATCGACATAATAAAGAAATTCGATAAAAATGATATTGTGTATACCTAATGTGAATTTCCTTTTTGAAAAGAAACGGTGTAATGTGTAGAAAAAATATATTCGTTTTCATTTATGTTGAATTTTTCAAACTCAAAGATAAATTATTGTAGAAGGAACTAAATAAATGAGCTGTGTTCTTTGGTTGCAATGCAGGAAAGGCTGAGTACATATGCAAGAGCGTGACTGAGTTGACGTTCCATCAACTCGTTAAAATCAGTGAATACTTAGTCCTGTACCAGTTCTAAATTATATATATATATATATATATATATATATATATATATATATATATATATATATATATATATATATATATATATATATATATATATATATATATATATATATAAAATCATAAAAGAAAAAGAAAATGCTCAGTTTCCAAATTTCACGTTATATATATACATGTATATATATATGTATATATATATATATATATATGCTAAGATATTCCTGAACTGCTACGCAAAATAAAAAATCAAACAGAAAGAAACATATTGTCATCTTGTCAAGTACGCATGTCTTTGTCGTTTTCCTGTTCTCATAAATGTTTTAATTGTCGAAGGACTACACATGCAGTCATTCTACGAAAACGAGACCAAATAACAATTCTTTTATACGTTGCACTAAAACATCGCATTTTTAATTCAAAAGATCGATTTCAACACTAAGACTAAACATACAAACAGTCATGGTTTTCTAAATACCTGACATGAACATAATACAATATTAAAATTTAAATCATAATGTCATTCTGGCATTTTTTCTACATCAAACAGAATTATTTTCCTTTAGTGGGGCTTCAGTTATCTAAAACGATGCTAGGCCATGGATTTACTTAGTTTAAAATTAAAACGCAAGATTATTTTCATTAGTATCGTTGGATACCCACGGCTGATCATCAACTGGGCGATGATTCGTAGGTGTTCGACGATGGTTTATCAGGTTAATCACTTATACAACACTTTTGGATGCAAAACGAGCTTATTTTAAAAATGAATTCTGTATAAAGTGGTTAATTGTAATTGATGACGAAAACAATACATGTATCTAACAGTGTATAAAAATGTAATTGTATTTGAGTATAGAGGTGTTTGAATAAAAGCACAATTCTTCCCCTGAAAGTCAAAAATGCTGTTTTATGTTAAATAACTAATTACTATGTATTAATATTTCAATAATTTATACAGAACTACCATAAAAGAGATAAATGGAAATTATCGATATCCTGTTTCCAAGTCCGACCTGTTTCAGTAGGATTGTACGATGTTTCATATGTTAAGCAGTTTCTATTTCAAAACAATCATCTCGAGGAAAATTCTCTAGTGTTCTAAAATAAAGATTTTAATCCTTCCCTCTTTTTCCTTTGCATTGAAAAATAGTGAGCAAGCTCTTTAGCTAGGAAGCTGACCATTACGAGTTTAATATCAAGTTTTTTCACAATGTCGTTTAAAAAAATATTTATAGATTGTTATTTTTCTAGTGACAGTTATTTTTAACATCCGGGGTTGGGGGCGATCAAGGAATGAAAAGAGACAGATTCAATAAAAACACTAACGTTACCCCTTTAGGCTGTGTTCATAGGCACTTGTTTCTGTAATAGATTTAATGAATTAGTACAGAAGCAAGTGTACATGTCTTTGACATATTTCTGGAAATGCTTCTATAGTGTGTCAAATATCACATGTGGTTCATAATTATTAATCATTTGCTTCAACAGTACCTCTTCTTTACTATTAATGATTTTCTATGCCCTTAATTGTAGAATTTCACACAATGCGAAAACTGTGTGATAACATCATATATTCTGTTTAAATGTAGTTTATCGTTCAATTGAAAAGAAACCGAAGTTGTTGAAGTACATTTTTGTTTTATTTTAATGTAGCATATTTATGTCATTTATTAGTCAACTTACTACAGCTTGAGTTACTCTGACGTTTTGTCAGTGTATATATAATTGTTTTTGTTTGTTTGTTTTTTTTTCAATGTTTTTTGTTCAATTAATTTGGCAAGTATAAAATTTTGTACTTTCACTTTGATTGTCTAGCAAATAAACTGATTACTTGCATTTTACTTGCATTTTGTGGAATTTTAATCCCCTTTGGCTGTAGGTGACCTGTTTATTAATATCGATCAATTTTTGTTTCAAATATCTTTTTTGAGATTCCAGAATTTTATTGTATTTTATTTTGATGTGGACAATTTTTGCTTCAAAAGGATAACCAGCCCACACACACATGCTTCATAGAATTCTGATCTAAAAGCATAAAATTCTTTCCGACATAATCTCTGTACAAAATATGTCTACAGATGGACAGACAGCTGGACAGATAGAACAACAGACGTCATATTAATTCTAATATACCCCCAAAATGAATATTTTGTCAAAAATAATTATATCAAAATAACAGGCTGTCATGGAAGTAGATGCATTAGATTATAATGGGGATACTGAATTTTATCCTCAAACATGGCTGTAATGGTAATATTCTCTATATAGTATTAGTTACCGGATTGGGAATTCCCTCGATTATCAGATAATTTCAAGAATTTTAACTTCTTGTTTGCAGGAAAAGATTTATTTGGTCAATTGAGGACATGTGTTGATCCAGGAATATTCTAAGTGATGCAGGCTACAGGGTGAATTAATTAACTAAAGTAGTTGATCAAATTTAAAAAAATGACTGACATCTTTATTATACTATTTGGATGCAGAGGTTAGTTTGATAATGAACAAGAAGTCTGTCAGCCAGTGTTCTCTAGTAAAATCCCCGCTCTAATGTGAATATACGCTCTCATGAATCCCACCATATGGCATGACTAATCAAAGAGTGTGTTAAAATTTCAAGAACCCGCAATGAGTAGTTGCTGAGAAAACTGCGACGAAAATTTGGTACGGACAGACGCATGGATAAATAGGAAGTTGATATAGGATTTGTAAAAAAAAAAAAATCCATGTCTAGACAAAGAGTGTGCTTAGATTTCAAGCATATGTGATGAGTAGTTGCTAAAAAAAAAACTGCGACGAAAATTAGTAACGGACAGACACACGGACAGTGAGACACACAGTCATACAAAACAATAGAAAAGGGTAAAACAGTACACCTCCCTCTCCTTCGGAGCGGGGGTATAAAAATAGACAAATAAGTGTAAAGTCTTCATAAAGATAAAACAAATACACAATATTGATCTATCCTCTGTCCGAATATAAGACATGCACGATTAAGATTACATACATGTACATGTAATTCCGTGAACATGATACTGATGCATGTATCGGCCTTTCAAAGATAAATTCTCAGAAAAAAAAAATATGGAGTGGAAAGTCCGACACTGTGCACATTGTACAGTTCTTGCTGAGATATTGATAATATCTCTTCAACTTAGATGAAACTGAAAATTTAATTCATTAATTATTTACAGTGTAGGTTGTAAAAAAAATATAAAACATGTATCGTCGGAATTAAGAGATTAACTTGCTGAATTTGATAATTTGTGACAGATGGTAAGCCGAAAAACACAATGTTTTAATTTTATATGAGAAACAAATATCATGGATACACAGATATCCCAATGACAGATACAATGTCATACTGCTTCTATTTATAATAATGACATTTGTACATTTCTGTATTTAAAAAAATCTCCATCCTTGACCCATATTAGTAGCAAAGCCTTCAATAACCGTTTTTATTGATCATTTGTAAATTAAACGCAATTTCCCCAATTGAAATGGTTGTCACAACAAATCTGACATGATAAATCGTCCACAATTTACTGTTGTTTAATAGTTTAGTCAATTTTTTAATTGACATTTTCCCTATAATTATAAATGAATATATATATATATATATGATGTGTTTGTGAAACAGTGATGTCCACGTATGGCAGCTTATGTCGAAGGTTAAAGTTTCTCAAATGCAAGTCAAACTCTAAGGTCAAGGTCAAGAGATCAAAAATGTTATTACCCCCCTAAAAAAGGACTTGTGTGTTATGGATATACCTGGTTAATATGAAAGCCCAAGCACCTACCATTCAAAAGTTATGGTCAAGGTTAATGTTTTCTGAAAGTGGGTCAAACTCCAAGGTCAAAGTCAAAGGGTCAAAATTGATGGTTCGCAGGGGAAGACCTTGACATAAGTAAAACTAGATGAAATCCCGCGCAAGCGCGGGGAATTGAATTTATACCACAACCGACAGAAAAAAATCTAATAATACATATATTGTAGTTTCTACTGACAGCCTACAGGCTTATAGTAGGAAGAAATACTTCGTTCAAAATCCCGCATGAAGTAGAAGTACGTCTCCAACACCCCCCCAACCCCCCAACCCCCCCTTGTAAAACTTAAATAACAATATCATTAATTGACGTTTATTGTGAAACCTGTTTTATACTACGTTATGGATATTGTATATACTATGTAATGGATATTGTACTTCAGATGTTCTTATTTCATTTCCGTCAAGAATAAAAGCAGTGAATATGCACATTTTACCGAGAAATAGATTTTTTTTTGTTTGGTAAATATTCACAGGTACTCAAGGGGCTTGGTTTATAAATACGTATGTACCTTATTGATATGTAAAAACTGCACCTTTCTTCTTTTTGTGTACATATCAATAAGGTACATACATATTTATAATCCAAGACCCAAGAACCTGTGTAAAAATTAGCTTTTATATAACGCCCTGTGAATGCACTGGCGGACTTAGAGGGGGCCCATCCCCCCTCCCGTTTTGTGTCCAAAATATACATAAAATTTAATAAATCAATTTTTTTGGTGTGTCCGTGGGCACCTACCCCAACCCCAAATTGCCCCCCCCCCCTTTCAAGATTCCAATATCCGCCACTGGAATAGGCCGAGTATTTGATACAAAAGACTGTATTAAAAAAAGAAATGTATTGATTAAAGCACAAAATTTTACAGCATAACTGTATTTGAATAATGCCTTATTCATTAATATTCTCTTTTCATGTAGGCAAGTTTATTACGTAGTACAGATTGTACTTCCGTTGTATCCGTTGCGACGATGCTCTCAGTGAGGAATATATACAAATTTTACCGATAAATTTATTAGGAAAACCTACTACATATATGTAATAGTCTTTCGATATATAAATATATTCGCAGCTTACAGTGTTATCAATGATTTACCACTGTTTCAATGACCATTCACACAAAAGTTTTTTTTATGTTAAAGCAGATATAATCGCCTCGTTTTTCTTTTAAACATCGGGCTCGATGCTATATGGTGTTCTAGAAGTTTCCGTCAATATTACGATCGGTGAATGACGAAAATAGTTTGCAGATTTTCCTTTTTAATCAGTTATCACAACTTATTTCTTTTATATCATTTAAATCAAGTTTTGACTGAATAATTAAGTAATGACTTTTAATGAAATAAATAAACGATTGCTTGTTGTCAGTTTCATTAAAAAATTGCCAGTAACTTAGATCCGCCAACCGGAAACGCCACCGTTCTCACGTTTTTGCTATTTCATGGCTGTTTATAGAAAATAAAAGTAGACTTTTAATTTAATGTACGATACTTACAATGCAAGTGAAATCTAAATATAGTTTACGGACATCATCTTGTATCGTGTGTATTCTTAGAGGAGTAAGTAAGAACTCTGGTTCACCCGTTTCGGAGTTTATTTGCAAAATTTATTAATTTATAAGTATAGATATGAAAGCCCTAGCACCAACTGCTCAAAAGTTATGGCGAAGGTTTAAGTTTTTCAAAAGTACGTCAAACTCCAAGGTCAAGGTCAAAAGTTAACAATTTTGGTATCTAAAGGAAGGTCTTTTCACAAGGAATATAGCTGTGAAATTTGAAAGTCCTAGTACTATTTGCTCAAAAGTTATGGCAAAGTTTATAGTTTTTTAACAGTGGATGGCTCTAAAACTCGGGTCAAGGTCAAAAATATTACACCCATGGAAAGGTCGTGTCACGATAAATTCACAGGTGAAATATGAAAGCCCTATTACTGTTCAAAAAGTGTGGCCAACGTTAAAGTAGGGTATTTTTTGCAAAAGTGGGTCAAACTCCCAGGTCAAGGTCAAGAGATCAAATATGTTGGTACCCAAAGGAAGGTCTTGTCACAAGGAAAACACATGTGAAATTATATGAAAGCCATAGCTCCAACCAATCAAAAGTTATAGGCAAGGTTAAAGTTTTTGCGGACAAACAGACAGCTAGACAGATGGACAGGCAAAAACTATATTCTTCCGAATCTTCGATTACAGGGGCATAAAAAAAAACTTGCTTGCTTTTACTTTCTTTCATGGTTTAATGTGAGCTCAATGTAAAATTCAAAGATGATAACAGACTGATAAATAGAAAACAGTTACTGTCGGAGAGTATAATGTCTCAACTTTTAACATTTCATCTCGTATAGCACAACATATCACAGATGACGCACAGTATTATACGGAAAGGAAAAAGACTTGATGTGATTTATTGATAATTTTTAAAATGTATTTTCCTAAATTTCAATGTGAACGAGTTTGATTGTATTTTATTTACACTAAGCATTTTTGATATGGACACAAAACAATACCCTGGACGATATTTGTTCATTCAGTGTTCAGAAAAAAAGTATTGATTTTATCATTGTCTATAAAGTTTAATAACTAGTTAATGGTACCTGGTAATTCATAATGTATGTTGTGAATAAAACACCAGTTGGAAAATAATTCAATCTTAAGATTCATCCATTGTCAGTTACTAAATATGATTATACCGTAGTTCTTTAATTTTGAAGAACTTAGCCTTATTGAGATTCATGACGTCTACGAGGTTTGTTGTTATTTTGCTATGGATTCATGCGAAGACAAATTTTATTTAATTATATCATAGATTTTTTAAGTAAAACATTGGTTTTTACTGGAATTCTGGGAATGAGATAATTAAATTACAGGAATAAATACCATATGAATAAAAATGATATAATTTTTCTACGTGACGGAATAGTTTTTCAGTGGAAGTAATAAATTGCAGAAATAGAAAAGTACCACCAGAAATCAGGAAGTTGTTTTTATTGATTTAGTGTGAAGAACCACATTTTCAATGTAACGAATTTGCAACGAGCTGCAACCATTCATCCATGTATTAGAAAAAAAAACTTTATTTGCTTTGATAAAAATGGATTGAAATCCTTTTTAATTTTTCTCTTGTTAACCAATTCAAACATGGACGAGTATACCAGAACTGATGGCAACAAAAATAAAATCATCACTAAAGGGAAAACCTAGAACTTCAAAGGCTCTTAGAAATGGAATCGTTGAAGAACTTTCACGGTTGCATGCAGTATCGAACGTAAAAAGCTCATCAATTGTCTTATATGTCTTTTGATATCTTTCCTCCCCTTTCTTGCATGGTTGTCAAAATATGTATGTTTCGCTCGATCTATGTTTGCAAAGAAGGAAGTAGAAAAAAACATTTCATTTCCCACAAAAATTGTGTGTGCGAGAGAGAGAGAGAGAGAGAGAGAGAGAGAGAGAGAGAGAGAGGAAATGGCGTGTCATGCGAGATTGAACTTGTATCAAGTTAAAGTTCACAATTTCAGCTTCAGATAACATCTAAGGTCTCGCATTATATTTTGTTTAGAACAATTTTCCGATAGTGTGCCTAGCTGAAGAGATGGGATATTTACGATTTTAATGTTAACATGCTCTAAAATGGACTACATGAACAACATACGTAACAGTGAAACAGTTCGACAAGTTACTATTCATCGATAGGATTAAAATATAGATCTGAGAGTAAACTGATACATTGTATAAGGTAATTCTAATTGATAAGTATTTACATCCACTGATTATTTTCTCCTTCATTTTTTTTAAAAAAAAGAAAATCATTGTTGTTTATCTTTGGCAAATCAAACGTTGCAATATTCGATCTTTTCCATTTGTATTGTAAAATTTTATATTTGTATTGTATAATTCTTATTTGTATTCTATAATTTTCCATTTGTATTCTATAATTTTTTCATTTGAATTATATATATATATATATATATATATATATATATATATATATATATATATATATATATATATATATATATATATATATATATATATATATATATATATATATATATTATATATATTATTTGTATTCTATACATGTATTTTCCCTTTATATCGTAAAAAAATTGTATAATTTCTTATTTGCAGTGTAAAATTTCTTATTTTTGTTTTGTTTTTTTTTTATTTCGTTACGAAGGATTTCATTGGTCAAGATTTAGCCTGTATTGTGTAGAAAATGAGCGAGATGTTCCGGGTGCTCAAAGCAAACTGGGCTTCTGTAACTGCGTGCATGTCAGAGGACGGCCATTTAGATGAAAAGACAACCTTGGCAGATGGCAAATAAATAATCTGCCCGTAGAAATGTTGTCTGAGAAAATAAATAAATTGAACTTGACTGGTGATACCTCATCCCCCCTATCCCCACCCCACCCTCCACCCCCTTGAGAAATTGAGTTTTCGGGTTTGGGCAGATATTCTTCTTCTTCTCCTTGTCTCTGATCATCTTGGCCATAAATATTCTCTCCTGCAAGAGCATGAAAATAGATAATCTGATTCGACAAATTTGAAAGCCCCCCTCCGAGAATTAAATGACCGCCCCTTAGCATCCACGCAAATAGAGAAGCCCAGTTCACCTGAAACATCTCTCTTGTTTTATCACTATACTACAAAAAGGCTAAAGCTTGACCAATGAAATCCTTCGAAACGAAAAAAATAAACAATCCCTCGGATACGATACAAATAAAAAAAATTATCGCATACAAATCATAAATTATACAATACAAATGAAAATTTTTACCTCACCTGAGCCAAAGACTCAAGTGAGCTTTTCTGATCGAAATTTGTCCGTTGTCTGTCTTCGTTGTTGTCGTCATCGTCGTTGTTGTCGTAAACTTTTCACAATTTCATCTACTCCAGAACTACTGGGCCAATTTCAACCAAATTGGCACATAGTATCCTTGGGTAAGGGGGATTCAAGTTTGTTCATATGAAGGGCCACACCCTCTTCCAAGGGGAGCTAATTATAAATTAGTGAAAAATTAACGGCATCTTTTAAAAATCTTCTTCTCAAGAACCACTGGGCCAGGAAAGATGAAACTCATGTGGAATCATCCTCAGGTAGTGTAGATTCAAATTTGTTCAATCATGGCCCCCGGGGGTAGGATGGGGCGATAATGGACGATCAAAGTTTTACATAGGAATATATAGCAAAAATCTTTAAAAATCTTCTCAAGAACCACTGGGCCAGGAAAGATGAAACTCAAGTTGAATTATCCTCTGGTAGTGTAGATTCAAGCTTAAGGTTCTTCAAATCATGACCCCCAGGGGTAGGGTGGGACCACAATAGACCACAATGGACGATCAAAGTTTTACATAGGAATATATAGCAAAAATCTGTAAAAATCTTCTTCTCAAGAACAGAAAAACCATGATTGGTTATATTTATATGGAAGCATCCTCAAGTGGTGTAGATTCAACTTTGTTCAAATCATGACCCTGGGGTTAGGATGGGGCTACAATGGAGGATCAAAGTTTTACATAGGAATATATAGAAAAAAATCTTCTCAAGAACAGCAAAGCCATGATTGGTCATTAAATATTCGGAGGTATCCTAAGGTAGTGTAGATTCATGTTTTAAAAAATCATGTGCCTCTGGGGATAGGGTGGGGCCACAATTGATGATTAAAGTTATGCATAGGAATAAATAGGATTAAAAAATCTTCTTGTCAAGAACAGCAAAGCTATGATTGTTCATAATTATATGGAAGCATCATCGCATAGTGTAGAGTGTAGATTCAAATTTGTTCAAACCATGACCCCCGGGGGTAGGGTGGGACCATAATGAAAGTTCAAACTTGTAGGAAAAAAGTAACAGACAAAGAAATATGTAAGCATCTTTAGTTAGTGTAGATTCAATTTTGTTCAAATCATACCCCCCGGTCAGTTTACAGGGGTAGGTCGGGAACATTTATGCATTAAAGCTTTTTAATACTGAACTGATTTTTGCTTTTTTCTTAGTGGCAGTGCTCAGGGGAGCGATATGACCCATGGACCTCTTGTTACAATACAAATAGAACATATAGAATAAATACAAAAAAATGTTATACAAAACAAATGGAAAACTACAACTCCAGTGAAAAATTATAGAATACAAATGGAAAATTATACAATACAAATGGAAAATTATACAATACAAATGGAAAAGATCGAATATTGCGACGTTTGACATGTCATGTTTATCAGCCAGTAAACACCACTAAGCATTTCACCCGTACAGATTTCATGAGCAGTGGCTCTTCCATCAATGAAACGTACAATGACGTTCTTATCAATAATACAATTATATTTAATCTACTTATAACTACTTTACATGATTATTTATACAGATATAAATATAAACAACAAAATGTCTTTCTTTAGTTGTTAATAGGGAAATTAACGTTGCAGCTGTTGCAGAGAAACATTACATATCCCTCCTACACGGATTATGCATTTTTTTCTGCAACAGCTGCGGCATTTATTCCCCTATTTACAGCCAAAGAAAGCATTTTATTGTTTAAAACGAGTAAATTAGTATTTCTAAAACTTTGGTCAGCTTGCACTTAATTGTTTCATGTTCAACATCTTTTTCCTTTTATAGTTCTGAGGAAATTGGTCGAAGAATAAATATATTAGGATATAGATAGCAACGTTCTGAAATGCCTCAGAAAACCAAACGTAGTTTAATTCTTTGTTGCTAAAGATTCAAATACTACATATTTCAAATTTTACCATTACAAGAAAGTTCTTTGCGTTCATCCAAAAAATGGTTCATTTGAGATAAAATGAATATGTTTAAAAATAACAAACTGCATCAAACTTTGTCAAGATATTTTCTTGTGTTGAGTTCGATTTCAGAATCGGCTAAATAAAAACAAAATATGTAGTGCAACTCTTATTAAAGCTCAAAAGTCCATTGGAACAATGTATATTTGGAGCAGAGGAAACACGAACCTCTAAAGCATCAAAGGTGGGATCAGATGCCAAAGAGGAGTAAACATCCCCTATCCACCGATCACACCCGCCGTGTGCTCCTTGTCATGATCGGGAAAACGGAAAAATCCGTATACAGCTCAATGATCAAAATGGAAATAAATGAAAAGAAAGTTATCGGAAATGGAGTAAGGATGTTGAAATGAAAAAAACTTACAACATATTATATGAAAAATGGTCTTTATTTTAAAGCCAAAAGCTTTATTAAATCAAATAATTACGTATATTGAACACCCAATTTTACGTTAACGCCCCCGAAATCTACCTGGTTCAAGATCAATAATATACCGCCTGTCAATCATAAATAAAACAATAGCTACTGATCTGATTGACAGGCCAGCTACTTGTGCTAACTGATGTTCTGAGATTGAATGTTTCAATAGCAATTACCTGACCACGCGACAATCTCTTTCATGTGCCCCGCTTGATTTGTCGCTTGGGTCCACAGAAACTCAATTCGCCGACATCTAGAAACAATATAACGCCCCTCCCCCCAAATGAATCAACAAAATGGAATAAAATAATTGAAAGAAGATAATTTAGACACTGATGGCATGAATCAAGTTTGAAAATTATGAAGATTCCTTTATCACAAGTTTTATCTGTGAATGCAGATGTTTAAAAAATCACAAATTATAGTACATACACATACGTAAATATTGTTTTCGTGTACAATAGATTGGGGTTTATTTTTTAAATTTAATCTTTGGATGGCATTTATTTTTAAAGAAATTTGGATTACAAAAATTTTCAATAATTCTTCACCACGTAGTGGAAAAAATGTCAAAATCATAGTTCGAATTTCTTCTAAATTCCTTATTGGTAAATGAACATCATGGGCACCAGTGTCGGCCAGGGAAATTAATAATTTCTAGATGAGAAATGGAACTTTTTAGTCAATATTTACACGTACAATGTACTTTGTAATTATTTTTCACTGTCAATTCAGAAAAAAGTCATTGGTATGATTGCTTTGTAGCTTACACTCGAGATATTTTTAAAAAAAAGGATATTTCTTTATAAATGATACTTTTTTTTTTATCAAGAAATAATATCGATAAAAATGTTGACATTATCAATTTTATGCAAAAGTATTATTTGGTTTCACCACTGTTTCACTCAGAATTAGACAAGAAACGTGTGTAATATTGACCATGATCCCCATAAACTGATAAAGACTTCCTGCCTGTATAATGCAATGTGTATATGAATTTTTGGCATCTTGAGTATTAGGGTACTCCAGGTAAATAACATCTGTAATAATAAGACCACTCCCTCTTCTCAGGTAACCGTACGGTAAAAAAATTGGGTCTTTAATGGAGGATTTTTATTGTAATACAAAATAAAAAAAAAAAAAAACTTTTACAAATATTACCTTGATTGAGCCCACATTTGTAAACGTATTAGCCAACAAAGTTCTTCAAAGTCGATTAATGGATCTTTTTAGCGCATATTTAAAACGAAAAATAGGGTTTTGCAGAAAATGCATATTGAATTTTACTTCAGATTTTAAATATCTTTCAGAGTTAATGATTAAGATGCTCTTTACACTATTTGTTGTACATCAACATAATTTTTATCATTTTTCACATGTTAATCAAAGAAAACTTACCCTTTTATGAAAATCATTTAAATCATTCAAATGAAAACAAATGAATAAAATTTATAATTAAAAAAATCTGCATTAAGCAACAAAATGAACTAAACTTTTCCAAAAAGATTTAAATAAATAAATAAATAATAAAAATAAACAAATAAATAAATGTAAATAAAATAGACTTTTTGACTGAATACGGATGTGTTTTTCTTTTTTCAGTCACATGTGTGTACATTTGTCAAGAAATGTACCGGTATGTTCGTGTCGTCATCCTTCTGATTCAGTATAAAACCAAACACCTGTAAGGCAACGAGTAAAATAGAGGATGTACGCTGTATGGCCGTAATCTCTTAGGTGTGACTTTGAGTCAAGGTCACATCTTTAGGTCAGTTCAAGATGTTAATATTTGTTGCGTTTCTTGGCAAATAACAGAGGGAGTGACAGACAGATTAACAAATACTGTATACAGGGAAATTTTCGCTGCTGTTTACTTTCGCCCTCCTTGCAACTGGGCGAATTTAGAACGGGGCGAATTTAAAGAAAACGGCATTATTTCTTGAACAGAACTGTGTCTGGGCGAATTCAAAACGGTGCAAATTTGTTTGCAGATGTGAAAGGGCGAAAATGGGGCGAAAATAGCCCTGTATACAATCTATGTTAAAACCAATATATCCCCTTTAGTTTGGCGAAACATGATGGAGGGTAAAAAAAATTATGGTTTTCGTTAAATTCACGAACAGCATATATGCAAAACAATGTTTTTATTGCAGATTGGGAGTACATTTGTTAAACAACAGTATTCTAATGTTTAATCGTTAGAGGATATCAGATTCATACAATAGAATCCATTTGCAAATTGTATTGATTTTTCACTATTTACGGTGAATTTAATGTTCTAACGATGACATCATAATATCACGTGACATAAATAATTGATATTATTGCGTCCTCGAACGCGGAACAATTAGAAACATGATGGTTATTTATTCAATTTCTCATTTGCAATCTGAACTTGTTTTCTAAGCCCAAACATAAATAAGTTTAAATAACAAAGGGATACTTTTTGCTTATCTTCTCTATAATCTATAATTCAAATTTAAATAATTTGATGAACTTGTCAGCAAATACAATCTATCATAAAGTCAAATGCTGTCCGAAGTTTTTCATACTAATTGTTAGGGCATTATTTATGCTCTGAATTTTCTACGGATTTTGCGCTATTTTTCCGAACATGACATGGAACACACGGCGGGTGTGAACGGTCGGCAGGGGATGATCACTCCTCCATGGCATCGGATCCCACCTTTGATGTTTTAAAGGTCCGTGTTTGTTCTGCTCTTGATTTGTATTGTTAAATGGACTTTTGAGTTTGAATATTGTTCGTTATTATCTCATATATTTCAATAAAGAGCACCCAATGTTTCAAAAGAAGCAAAATATATAATCCATAGAAATATAACTTGAAAGTGTTGTGACGTAGAAGAATTATGTAAATTATGATATCTCTTTTGTCCCCCGCTTTCGCGAAAGCGAGGGGACATTAAATCTCATTCGTCTGTCATTGTTTGTCTGTCAGTTTGTTCGTCTGTAACAAAAACTTAAACCTTGGTCATAACTTTTGAATGAAAAGAGATAGGGCTTTCATATTTCACACGTACATTACCTGTGACAAGACCTTTCTAAATATACTTTGATTTTTGACCCCTTGAGCTCTGACATAGAAGTTTGACCTACTCTTAAAAACCTTAACATTACTTTGAAATGGTCATAACTTTTGAATGAGGAAGGATTGGACTTTGATATTACATATGTATATTACCTGTGACAAGACCTTTCTAAATGTACTATGACTTTACCCCGTGACCTTTACCTAAAGTTTGACCTATTTTTCAAAAATTTAATCTTTGGTGGTAACTTGTGATTAAAATGAGATAGGGCTTTCATATTTGACATATACATTACCTGTGACAAGACCTTTCAAAATATGCTATGATTTTTGACCCCGTGACCTTGACCTTGAATATTGACCTACTTTAAAAAAAATAAACATTACTTTAAATTTGTTATAAAATTTGAATGAGAAAAGGTAGGGCTTTATATTACGCAAGTACATTGCCCGTGACAAGACCTTTCTAAATGTACTATGGTTTTTGACTTTGACCTTGAAGTTTGACCTTCTTTTTAAAGATTTAATCTTTCCTTATAACTTTTGATTAAGAAGAGATAGGACTTTCATATTTACTATGTATATTACCTGTGGCAAGACCTCTCCAAATACACTATGATATATGACCCCTTGACTTTGACCTTGAAGTTTGACCAAGACAGTAAATATATGCCATAAATAATGGCACTGGATCCACTAAGACACCGAAAATGGGGGGACCACAATCCTTTGAATTTGTATGTTAATTTAAAAAAAAATGACGATTGATAGCATAGCTGAATCAAAAGTTGATAAATGCCAGGACAAATATCTTCGGAAGAGATAAAGGTTTATTCTCCATTACTATTAGTGAAAATTATTGTAGAAATAATAATGTAAAATTGGTGCAAGTTTCGTTACCAGAACAATGAATACATAGTCTCGCGATTACCTCGAAGTTATCTTACTTACTGTCTCTGTTTTGCGACGGAGTCGAGGCTCTATATCTTGCAAGATAACCGGGGCATAATATTCTTTTTACAGTAGTAACAAACGATTGCTTCAAACAATAATTATGCCAGAAGTGCAATGTATTGCCGAGAGTTCGAGAGCTAAATGGGGGGGGGGGGTGTCTAATTCTGAATGGTTTTTTTTTTATCAGTTTCCAAAAGTAACGATTTTCAGGACGAAATGACTGAATTTAATTAAAAGAATCAGCTAAAGGTCAAGAACTAGTGAATGAAATGTGCCTACATATTTCTCAAATTAGAAAAACGAGTTTTATTAATATTTCCTACACATACAGCTTGGTAAATTAATGTGTATCGGGACATAATTTTTTTTAATTCAACGAAAAAACATATTTTAAGTTGTCATTTTCAATGAAAAATGAAGAAAGTAAGATATAAATTTCGGAGTTTTTTCCCATCTCAGAAAAGAGGAAATGTCTCAGAAAACTTTTGGTATCTTTTTGACCTCTACTTAAAAATGATATTAAACTGAATGAAAGTATCGGGATTACTTTTCACAAATTTCAAATTGAACTCTGTAAAAATGCTTCATTTTCTACAAAATTCTAACAGTAAAGTACAGGAAAAGGTAAGTTTAAATTGATTAATATGACGTCATAATGGATCTAGCACCAAAACGACAGTCTAAACTCATTTACAAGATCTTGACCTTAATGAAAAGTATCATAAAAAATACAACGCATGAGGACTAGCTCCTCTAAAAATTTATTAGCGTGGTTCGGCAAATATTCTGCAGGAGATTTCAGCAGGAATTCTTTCTTATTTGTCCTTATAAAATCTTCAATGATCGATTTCGCACTGTATTCAATAGCAAAATGCCCCCAGCCAACAGACGTTTCCTACATCCACCGCGAAAGAGTTCCGTTAAGTAATCATGATATCAAATATTAAAGGTTGGTCGAGTGAAAAAAAAATAAGACAAGTTCTATCAACATTATTAGATATTTTTGTCTACACTGTAAAAAAATTGCTTTTCATAAGAAAAAAAATCACTAGAAATCTTAACAAAACATTGACTTTTACAACGTCACCTAGGGTGTAAATGGTCGACAAGGGATGCTTACTACTCCTTTGCACCCTATTCCAACTCTTGTGTTTCAGGATTCGTGTTTGTTCTGTTTCAAATCTGTTTGTTTAATTTGATTTTTTGAGCTAGATGACTATTCATTGACATTATTTTCACGTTTTGTTCTGAAATGGATCTGTTCTACAAATGTCCGACTGATTATTTATCGAGGTAATGTAGGTCACATGCCAAGAACTACGTCACATGAATGATATCTCATCCAGATAATATAGGTCATGTTCTTTTTCAGTCATTCAGGTATTATAACTCACGTATAGAAACCTGACTGATAGTATAAAACCTTTTTTCTTAACCTCTGTGTAGGATATTACAGCTACTCGGTTAGGGACAAAACTCCTGAAGGACAAAATACTTTCATTTTGTTGGTAGATCCATTATACTATAACTTGCTTTTCTCATGTATTTCACAGCTATACATGTAATAAATCTGATTTAAATCAGAGTTTTGTTACACTCCAAAAATCTGATAGTACCTGTACAAAGTCGCTATTCATTTCATACAGAAACCTATCTGCATTTCACTCACTTCAACTTTCGCCATGTTCATAATATAACCAAACTCTTTATATATCGCGATTAGAAGAGGTAAATTTTCATTGGATTGCATAGGTCGTCAACTTCGTACAAATATCACTCTGACGTGACCATCAATGGGATGTCTTTAGATCTTTGTATGTACAGCGACTATCAGAATTTTGGAGTCTAACCAGATCTGATTTTAAACAGTTTGTACAGGTAACTGAATTATTTAGAAAATAATACATTTACAGGACATTTGTTTGAAATAATGTCAAAGGTAATCCCGAAAACCATTTTCAATATATTATTTGTAAAGAGCTCACTAAACATATAAATTACAGTTTTCTAAGAGACTGTAGGTATTCTGGACACATTTTCTTTATCTAATATGGAAAAGAATTCCTGAGTATATTTATTTTTCACCGAAAATGAGAGTTTTAAGTATGTTTTTTGTAGTGTTTGCCTTAATATCTTCCCCGATATACTATTTTATCAAGCTACAGTTATAAAACATCATTAAAGCAAATCATTTCTCAATTTTGAGAAATCTGTAGGCATCTTTAATTGAATTTATCTTAAGCTGAACTGTTTGAAGCTGATCATTCTTCTGGAAAATCTCAATTACTTGCAGCACACAATCTACCTTAGCATCAACAGTCAATACATTATTTAATTCTTTTTAATCACTTTTCAGTTTTAAATACTTTTAACATGCCAATCAATTTGACTTTAAGTTACTGATTCCAAAACTTCATAAAATTCCTTACAAACAAAGGTATATTGCAGGATCTAGTAAATGTTCATCCAAGCCGTTACTAATGTTCCTCAACAAAACATAAACTGTTGTGAAGAAGAAAGTTCAGAAGTGTTGTGCAACAACATATTGAAGTTTTGTAAATCAAATATGGCTTCTAAAGTAAACTAGACAAATCTTTTGAAAAATTTTGAAATCTCAGAACTTTTCAAACATCAATAGCGTCAAATTTTTTTTATCTTTCTACGTTTTATATCACCATTTTCACGACAAAAAAGAGCAGACTTTTTGACATCAAACACAACTGCTTCCTCAGTACAGATGGAACTCGTAAAGTGTCATACCTAGTGATTTCTCACAAAAACAAGTTGGTGAAACAAGTATATTAACAGTTTGGTTTAAAGTCATCATTTTGCAAGTTCTTTTGTCGATACAATGGCCCTTTCAGCAATTACGACCTATCATTTAGTCGAACGCTGACTTCGTTTTTCATACTAATTTTAGGCCATTATTTACACATTGAATTGTCTACGGATTTGCCCGTTTTCCCGATCATGATTAGGAGCAATCGGCGGGTGTGAGGGTTGGACAAGGTATGCTTGCTCCTCCAAGATACCTGATCCCAGCTCTGTTGTTGTTAGAGGTCCATGTTTGCTGTACTCCAAATGTTATTGTTTTAATGGGTTTTGAGCTTGATTACTCTTCGTTATTCTCGTAGTTCATAATAAATATGCTGGGATTCCTCATTGACAACATCTGTGTAGTATTTGGATTTGTTGAAATTTCAATGAGAACTTACTGTGCTCCTTTATTAGATGACCTGTTTTTATATTCCTGTGAAGCAGAATTTATTCTAAAATTTTTATATGAAAAGAAAAAAAATCCTCCTGCCTTGACCTTCAACTCGACATTCAGATGTATTGACGACGTTTTATCAGTTTACAATAATAATTACTTTCATTCATATGCCGACTCGATATATCCAAATGAACTCTAAAACTCCGCAGTTTTAGAATCTGTTTCATATTTGGATGTTTTACCTACTATAGACAATCATTACCAACTAATAACTAAATTGTACGACAAACTTATTTTTAATCAATGTTGCTACATGTAAATTTATTTACATAGCTGGGGCTTTGTTTTTCTTCACATTTGACATAATCTGAAATATATTTGTTATCCTCATAAAAGCTGATTAATTTACTAAACAGCAATTCGAACAGAGAGAGCACTGAGTGTATGACTTCTGCATGGCGACCATAATCTCATTTAAATAAAGGTTTCACAGAGCTCTCCTGAACAAACATTTTCTAGAATGGTTCTGTCATGCAAGATAAGGCGGTTCCTTCAGGATATATCATCCCTTTGCACAAACAAAAAGCAATGTTATGCATGTTCTCCGTTTTTATTACTAATATTGTAATCAATGAACCCTAATTTGTTTGAAATTTAGAGTACAAGATCAAACATATATAGACAGGTACTGATGGTGAATGAGTGCATATGACTACAAGTAATTATTTCTGTCTTTTATGTGGTATTTGTGGTTCTGCAAATTTGATTTAGACAAATTTGAATGGAAACGTAACAATGGAATGAACTTAAAGTCAATATATTAAGCGTAATTTACGTAGGAAGGAATATATTCTTTATTTTTAAAGTACTATGTTTAGTCTATAGAGTTATGTTTCTACTTCATATGCAGTCACCCGCTTGCCGCAGTGGTTAGAGCGTTTGCTCTAGAGTCACGGAGGATTTCATCCTTACTTACTTGTCTAAATTTGCAGCCCTTCACTGGCAAGTGGTGACGTCTCAATATGTAAGAAAAATTCTCAAACAAACAAACATACAAACAAAACAAACAAAAACTTCATCTGCAAATAGGCGTTCGGTTCGTGATCGGGAGCCTAGGGTTCGATTCTCTTTCGCCGCGCCGCGTCAAACCTAAGAAGTAAGCATAGTTTGTGGCTGTTCCTTTGCCAAGTGCCCGGGACTAGACGTGAAAGTCACGCGTCTTTCGGATGAGACCTTAAGGGATGAAGGACACATGGTCACATGACTTGGTTTTACTACGTCATAGTCTCTTGTAAACATTAACAAATAATGAAAAAGATTGATCCACTTCTCTGTTTCCCTACACTGAGCGTACAGCAAGTCGGTGACGTCATTCATTACACGATCTGATCATGGTCCTTCTTCCCCTTAAAAACCAAGGTCTTGTGTCTGGAAGGCCTTCACTGCTCAATGGCCCTGAGTGCCTGGTATAGGTCTCAATTTCAAGCCCTTCACTTGTACATGGTGACGTCTTTATATGAGTGAATGAGTTCTCGAATGGGAAGTAAAACAACATACAATCAATCATCTGCAAATATTTTCCAATATTTTAATATTTTAAACAGCAAAAAACTAAATTTGTTGAATTATAAATATTTACAGAAATATATTTCAACTCTTCATGACGTCTACATTTATCGATTTGACAGATTTGCCTCATTTCAGTCGTATTTGAATAGAAACCTATAGCCAATTCCAGAAAATTTAAAATGAGTTATAAATATAAATCCACACGTAGTCGTATATAAAAAAAAAATCACAACACCGAAATAAACTCTACCGGTTTCATTTTCAATCTTCAGGAGTTTGATCAAACTCCTGAAGATTGAAAATGAAACTGGTAGAGTTTATTTCGGTGTTGTGATTTTTTTAAAGATATATATAAATATATATTTCATTGTGATATAAAAAAAAAGGTTTTAATTTTTTTCAAAGAACAATTTTGCTCATTAATATCCATTTTATAACTCAGAAATTTTTAGAAATAGAAGTTTCAATAAATTTTCATCTTGCAACGAGGACTTGTGTCAAAACCGGCTATTGATAAAGCATACCCGTGGATAAAGCATAGGTTTTATAAATTTAAGTATTTTATTTATATACTTATATTATAAACAAAGTACCAGTTAGTGCAAGCATGAATTCTAAACATGAAAAGCTTTTTATCCTTGTTTGAAATTGGACATGGAAATTGCTCTAAACACAAGGTCAATCACAAGGTCAATTCATACTTGAGCTGAATCTACATTTTTTGTAGAAAAGTAAATCAGCTGACCAGGTTTCAATTAAGTCAAAGATAAGACACCGATCTCGTCATATATTGCTCACTCCTCCATGGCACCTGATCCCACCTCTGATGTTTTTGGAGGTCCATGTTTGCTCTGCTCCCGATTTATATTGTTTTAATGGACTTTGAGCTTGAATACAGTGCGTTATCTCCACATTTCATAATTTAAGAAACACCTGATATAAATCATTCTTAACCTTTCTATACCGTTGTATTTCCTTTAAACGTGGGGAATTTATTATCGTGTACACATAATTTTGCGAGAGGCACCACTACATGTAGTTTATAATGCTGAAATACATCTTGATCAACAGTCCACTCGCGAAATTATGTTTTTTGGAGTCATTTTGTAAAATAAAGTACTCACGTAAAATAAGGAATCTACAGTAGATATTAGAACATATAAAGCTGATGACGTCATGCAGGTCCGTTTTCTGATGACCATATACAGTAAAACACGCTTATAGCGAACACGCTTTAAATGAATTGATGCCAACAGCGAAGTGATTTTTATTCCCCCTTGCCCTTGGTACTTCTTTATAAACGCTTTTTACTGTAACGTGTTTTGGAGAGAATGTCTTGCTATATAATGGCAATGATATCAAAGTATGAGCCACTTAGGGTAACGTTTGTTACATGAGAATGATTATTTCGATTTCGCTGTTCGAGTACAATGAATCATGATATCTCTCGTAGACTTTTTAAATCGTTGCAGTTTTAATTTTTTTTAGGAATATTTTTATTTGGAGAATTATTAAGAATGAACCAGTTACACAATGTAATAACACTGAAAATATAAAAAAGAGAAAAAAACAACACTTTATCAATAACTAAGAATTAGAGAAAACATGTAAAAGTATTTAAATTTTATCTGAGGTCACAATGGCCTCTTAGTGTACGTTAGGAGCTGTTTTTGTTTCTATTATAAAGAAAAAACTATTCTATTTACATTCTAGGAGTGTATTTTGTTTTGAAACATTTGATCGAGAATGTCGTAACAGAAAACCAGAACCGTGAAATCAACATGCATTTGAAAGAGGTATCGATTTTTCAATGTTTCCTTCGCAATGTATATTCGTAATGATAATGGCTTGAATGAGGAATTAAATTTATTTTATTGAAGGCATAACAATAAAAGAAGTTGGTTATGGGCTATTGTTCTTCCAATATTGTGTGTTATACTGTCTTCTTTACATTCAGAACAATAGCATTGATGGCTATTTCGTAATATAGAAGGTTTGTTTTTTATACGATAAAATCGATCTTTCTAATCTTGAAATAGTAGTGTATTAATAGCCAAAAAAGTCATTGATAAAAGATGTCATTCAATCTCTTTTTATCACTTTAAATCACACTTAAACTTTTAAGCCCCTGGACTTTTTTCATCACATAAAATTTTATTATATGTTTTAAAGAAAAATAGGTAAAAGACACTTATAATGTTTAAGGTTATCACTAGTAATTGTAATATTGAGAGGTTTTAAGAATGACTTTTATCAATGAAATATGGAGATAACAAGCAGAATTTACGCTCAAAGTCTATTTAGACAATACAAATCGCGAACAGAGCAAACACGGACCTCGAAATACATCGGAGGTGGGATCAAGTGCCATGGAGGAGTGAGCATCCAATGCCAACCGGTCACACCCACCGTGTGCTCCTTCAAATGATTGGGAAAAAATGAAGTATCACGTTTATCATAAAGCTTTATTGTTAGGTTACCATTAATGTCTTTTTCTAACAAAATATCCAAATATCGAATGCATTTTTAATATGTTCAAATACAAAAAGGAAAGTGACCCAATACCCTTTGAAGATAATGCCATTTTGTGTATATTTAGTGACTGGAATAGGAAACTCCATACCTCTTCATAAAGAATCTTTCCAAATGTGCATTTTAGATGTAATGAACGTTAAGGGAATTGCTATCCTACACCTAAAGCAGAACACAAATGAAAGCAAGGCTCAATATAACAGAATATTTAAGAGATAGGAAATGTCACTATTGAATTATTTAAAAGTCAATATAAATGTTGCCCACGGGATTTCTTGTATTGAATTCGTATTAAACATTCAGCAGCATATATATCTCATATTCAACAAATGTCTGTTGCAGAAACGGTAAATCATGTAAAATTTAACTGATATTTTAGAAAAAAAAAGGTTAATAAAGAAACGCACATTAGGTCATCGCTGCCAAAGTTTGAACCCATGACCTTCTAATCAAGACGGAATGATTGTAATCGGTTAAAAATCTGTAGTCGATTAGCCGGAAAAATTAAAATATCTGTAAATTTGAACAATTCTGATTTTAAATAAATGAGTATTATGAAGTAATAATGCGCGCCTTAGCTATTCTCTTCTTTGCATTTATCTATTAAATTATATTATTTAGCAAACACTGTAAATTGAGCGACAATTTAGAATGACATCTGATATGATTTTTTGACTTTTTACACTGCAGGCATGTTTTATGAATTTCTCATTTTTGAAACTGAAATTATATATATATATATATATATATATATATATATATATATATATATATATATATATATATATATATATATATATATATATATATATATATATATATATATATATATATATATATATATATTAGTTAAACCCTATAGTTATATAGTTATATCCCCACTAATTATGTTAACTAAATGAAATGAGCAAAGCTCCAAACAATCACGTGATACATCCAAAATACAAGAATCAAATATGCATCAATCGTTCTTAATTTTCAAAGTTTAGATACTTTTATTATCATGTAAGAGATAAAGGTAATTCAAAACATAAAATATTTCACAGCAATCTTTATCTTAGACTTATTCAATAGAATACGTTAAAACAACCATCCTAACTAAATTTGTTTTTTTAATCAATGGCTAACATTTGTGTGCTATTTTTTCTGTTAAACAAACATGCAATGCGGAGAGACGCCCTTTTTCCATTAAAATTTCTATTCAATTTGAAATATCAAGAACTAAGTTTAACATTGATTTTTTGACAACTTCACAATCCATGCGATGCATTAACAGATGTTGACAAAATGAGAACTATTAGTTAAATAAGGTACACATAGAACTTTATTATAAATTTTCCAATAGATCATTCATATTCTTTTTTAAACAAATATTTCAAATACCGTAGCTTATGTACATTATTTTAATAGCGTTCGTGAGTAAAAACAAAGTTAAATACATTCCGAATAGAAAAACAGTTTTTTTAAGCTTAGGAGAAATATTGTTCAAAATATTTCAGTTTTTTAATCATATTTTTCGTTGCGGTGCTATAGTACATTTTTTTATTTTTAGCTTTGTTATCTTTTAAATTTAATATTTTATTATTCAGTGAAACATGAAACTTAATTCAAACTGCAAGCTTTACCAACTATTCATTGTTTGACAAATAACTAATTAACACAACAACATTTCATTGATTATCCGTAAGTAATGCATTTTATATTACATTACTAACCATTCTCAATCAAACTATTGGACATGCTGAAAGCAACTCGCTCATGTGAAAATTCACAGACGTATACAGACAGGAACTAAATGGGAATTATTTGAAATATCGACACTCGATGCATGAAATGGTGGTCTGTCTTGTATTTCTTGACGGTACAGACAAACAAATCAAATATTAAAATGCAGGATCAAGCACCGTTACAGTTTCCATTGGAGAAGTGGTGCAAAGGATGGGAACATCTTTTTTCCTAAAAAATACATTTCGTTTAAAGGGAAAAATATTCGTTTTTCTTAATGTATTATTTTGTAGCGGTTAGAACTTATGAGAAGGTAAGAGAAGATTAATTCGTTTATTATATAATAATATAATCATCTTTTAATATGTGTTGCTTTTTATAACTTCTAATTAAATACAAATGCCTGTAGAAAAAAATGAATGAAATCAGCAAACGTTACATTGGACATGCATTCAAAAGAATACTCATGGCACAATTATGTAGAATGTTGATATAATAAAAAAGAAGCAATTTACACAATATTATAAATCATTTCCTTGGCAAAATTAATCAGGAGTCAAAAAGGGAAGCGAGCATAGATATATATAGCTTGGTTAATTTTTATGATGAATTTTTTTAAAAAATAGGTCTAAATCCATATGTACATTTTAAAAAAAAAAATCAATAAAAGGGTTAACAACATCACTTGGAAATTAAGTGGGTTGGTCAAGTGATCAAATCCCGACTTCCTAAATAGACTAAATCATATACCATATCTACTCATTTCCTAGGAAAGTTTTTAATCCTATGGGTTTTCCTTTCAAATTTACTCCTGTGACTTACACAAATATTACAATATTGCAATCGTAAATAAAGATCGCTCTAATAGCCGTAATAAATTAAAACGAAAGGGTTGAAGATGCAAATCGGTTTGGAAAGGTGTTATTGATAACGCTTTGAAGTTTGAATGGATAATGATGTGCTGCAATGATATGGATATTTCGTGATGTTCAATGCTGATGAGAATGTTACTGAGTGACTGAGTTTCTTCCCGCGGGAAGCAGTGTTTATTGCACGAAAAGGCACAAAGTACATGAGATTGGAAGACCAAATAATTGGAGAATTTTTGTTGAGAAAGGTATGGAGACAAATGATTATCTTAATAAACATGACTAAATTTATGCATAACTTTGTTTCATTTAAAGCAATATGAGTTGCAACTTAGATATCAGAAATTGTTGTTGCAAAATTGTAATTAACTGTTTCCATGACAGAAAAAAAAGAATGTTTATGAACCTGTTGTTCATATCTTCGATAGAAGAACTGTTTATAAGCTTTGATTGAAGCAAAATTACATTATTGTCATCCTGTACAATATTGATTTCTTACGTAATACTATATAATTGATTGTACAAAATCCTTTATTCTAAAACAATTGTTACTTTATATCTGTCTTATTGATCAAAAACGTAAAAATTACATACAAATTTATCATAACAAATTCTAACAGCAAAACAAGATTCTCAAACATGCAGCTCATATTGCTTTAAAGATATTTATACCTTTGTTTCCAGTTAACCCTCAAGATCTGGACCCAAAACATGGAATAGGAATGGACTTTCGTCAATAGCCTGGTAGAAGTCAACTAGGTACATGGTGAATTCGTTTGGTACCTGAAAAAGGTGAACTCGGCATTCGGTTAACTCGGCATCTGATGAATAAGAATGTTTTTTTTATTCACACTTAAAAAAGGTTCAATGATAAAAGAAAGAATAAACAGAGTTATCAAATAAGTAAAATTAACCAGAAATGTACTCGGTAAAAATTATATTATATTATTATATTATATTATATTATATTATATTATATTATATTATATTATATTATATTATATTATATTATATTATATTATATTAGTGTTGTCATCGAGTACCCGGTTAACCGGTTAATCGTCGAACGAGGCGATTATCGGTCAGTAAAACTGCTTCTCGGTTACTCGGATATGTTGAATTTATAAAGTAAATCAGTAAAAATAATGTAGTTTTGTTTATTAAGTCCCCATTTTATTTACCGTTATTTAACGTTAGTCTCGACCTAGCGCTTTACAAATGCAATTGATTTGTTTTGATTAGTATTTTACAGTTTATCTAATTGATGGCTTTGATTGCCAAGGTGTTAACAAGAAGGCTTGATTTAATTATAATTACCTCACATTATCCTGTGCTGGTCTGCAGTATAAGATTAAAGAAAATGCCACCACAGGCATCGAAAGCATGGAAACATTTTTAATAGAATGGCTGAATTTAAATCTGTAAGGTGTAAATTATGTGATATGGAATTAACATACACGGGTGGGACAACTAAAGTGCTTAACCACCTCAGACCGAAGTTTAACCGTGAAACCAGCGATATATAAAAACAGTGCGACATTTAACTCCGAACACGACATTGTCCAGACATTTTACTACCATTTCTAATTGTGATGTCCAAAAATAAATTATAGCACTTGGCAGGATTTCTTAGCAGTATCTACGGGTCTCATGTTGAACACTCAAATATTTTTTTTTAAAAGATATGAAGTCCTAAAAGTCAGAATCCCATGGGAAAATGGTGGGATTTTTAGTCCTAACAACTATCCCACTTTCTCACTTGGGAGAAAAAGTGTCAGATGGGATATTTTCTCCCTTTGGGATTTTTTTCTCCCATAAATTTGCTCAAATGGGATAAATCCCACGAATTTTGACAATGAGTCATTTTCTCCAATACATTGTTAAACATGGGGTATATTCCGTATATTATGATGAGTGAGATATAATTTATTTTTTGAACATCACAATTAGAAATGGTAGTAAAAAGTGTCCGGAGTTCAATGTCGCACTGTTTAAAGCGCAAAGCAGCCAACGATTACGTGGTGTTCGAGGACAAATTTACTGAGAAGAGAGTGTGTATTCGTAATATTATAAATAAAGTTCATGTGCAGTGCATTTGTGGTTTGTATATTCTGATATACAAATGATAAGGTAACTATAGAAATCGTTACGACATTACATACAATATATATCACAACTGAGTATGTACCGCGAACAAGAATGCGAAAAACTATCCGAATAACTGGTTACTCGATCGGAAAAGTAAGCGAGTAACCGGTTACTAAAAATTGTCCGATTTGAGAAAGAAAAATAAAAATAGAGCCATTAAGTAAAATTAACTAAAAAGCGCGCAGTCTGCAAATTCCACTTTTCTACAGTAAATTGTATGTTTATACATTTACAATGCAATAGAAACAGGTTTTACCTCCGGTTGGGTTGAACCCCGGATCTCTGGCACCATGTAGTGTTCTGCCAATCGAGGTGAAGGGTTTATCCGCTAGATTTCTATATTGTTCCCCTCCATAAAAATGAAAGTCTTCATTCTTTTAGGAGTGAAAGCGCCTATAGGATGAAGTTCAGGGGACATTTACTTTCACTCCTCAGAGAATACCCGGTTCCCAAAGCAGGAGCCAATTGTAACCGTTATCGAAGTAAATTAGGGTCTAGAAAGATGTATCTGAAGTACACAAGTTAGGATGGTGTGACAGTTATGTAAAGGCTAAGGATGAGACTCCATTAACACTTAAGCAAATTAATTAAATTAATAAGAATAAATTATTTCCAACTCAAATTGTTTCATTGTATCAGTGATACTTGTTGTCAGTAAAGAATTGCGTATTGATACATGTATAAACAATGTATATACAAGACAACATTCAAAATGTTAAAAATTACAGTAAAACACGTTTAACGAAGTGGCGGGATGGACGATTTTGATTCCTTATAAAAGTAATTCGTTATATACGATAAGTTAACAATATATTTTAAAGATATGTTGAATGAAAATCACCTCGCTATAAGCGTCAAATTATTATAAGCGTGATCATTATAAGCGTGTTTTATTGTACTATAATTCAGTATTTTATTTTTTAATAAAATCCCCAGGATACATTTTTTAAAAAGCATGCAGGTTCCAGGGCCACAAAAGTAATACAAGCCTTTCTTTGATCGGAGTCTCAATTTTCGTATAATGTTCCTTTAGTCATTGTCATGTAGACAGAGTGAGCTTGTCCAAATTTGAAGATCAACTCCGGATCCGGAACGAAAACTAATAAGTTAAACACGAATAAAAGTGAAAGATAACAGTTAGAAGGATAAAAAATCTAAAATTCTTTTCATCTATAAAATTATTAATTATTTAATTAGTTTACGTGCCGAGTTAACGAGATGCTGAGTATAATAGGTACCGAGCTAATTAAATTAGCAATAAAATTCACTTTGCTGGTGTAATCATATGCCAACTGTTGTCTAATAATCCAATAGGCTAGATCATGTACTTTAAGAAATTTGTGGTTTTATGCATTATTATCTTCAAACAGAATTGTAAAAATTTGCTGTGAGGAATAAAAGAATATATATATATAAATACCATTCAGAAATTAGGATAACAAAGATAAAATAAGAAAACTTTGAAGCTTTTTATTGTCTTTGAACATACTATATGCACTTTCAAAATATGTGAAGCAAAGTTGTTTGAATACATGTAAACGTTGTTTAGTACCTAGTATATGCATATAAAATGTTCCTCAGATTTGACTTAATAAAGAAATCTGTGATTTCTTTAGAGTTTTATTTCCATGAATCATTTAAAAAACTCAGATGAAAGAAGTACATGTATCATCAAAAGTAGATGTATTCTTGCATTATTGGTTAACGCTAGATGGTACAATATGCAGTAGGCGAACACTAGAAATCTTTCCAAAGTGTGCGACTACGTAGGGTGAATATGTGCGGATTTATTCACTCGTACATGGAATATTCGACATGTGATAAAATATACGGAAATAAATGCCCATTGTAAATTACCAGTGAAATAAATATTATTTAAGAATATTTCATTTATTTCCGTATATTTCACAAGTCGTCACGGTAACCTATATGACGTGAACTATATGTCGTTCTTAACAACAAAGATGCAAACACTACTTTGACACAATTTTTGTTTCTATCGAAGGTTCTTATTCTTTAGTTCTTGGAAAGTGCTGCTAGAATCGTGTGGTAAACGTGAATTGCTGAAAATGTTTCGATCATATGTACAAAATGTAAAAAAAAAACTTGGTAAGGTTTCATCTGAAAGTGTGGAATAATTTTTTCTGTGATATGAGTATAGGATTCTAGCAGCACTTTTCGTAGTGTTGAACTTTTCACTTTTTCATTCAGCCATCTTTTTCTATTTTTAGACGTCACTTGATGACGTTGTAGTGGAGTGCCTCACTCATTGATGTCTATAAAATGGATAATGATAGTAAATGTTTCTCCGACTTTTCCGATTTAACAATATTACAATTGACAAAAAAGTGTAATAGGCGAATTCTGATCTGCGTGCTGCTTTAACATACCTGCTCGGGACCTCTTTTTTTTTTTTTTTTTTTTAGGTCTCATCAAAAAGACTCGTGACTTTTCACATGTTATGCCGCGCGCTTGGAGAAAGAACAGCCACTTCCTACTTTTATGTCTTTGGTTTGACGGTGCACGACGAACAAGAATCGAATCTGGGCCTTCTGATCTCAAAGCGAACGCCCATTAGAATCGAAGAAGAAAGCTCAGAAATAAAGTCTAATATCTCCAACTTTTAGTTTGTAAAAAAGTCAGGGTCGCTTCTCGCATTTTATATATATATTTTTTGCTATTATATACCCTTTTTCATGAAAACTTTGAAGAGTTACTAGTGTAATTTAAGCCCTTTCTGTTACAAGCCGTCAGGCTTTGCTATGATAACAATACTATACATGCTTTCTCGTTAAAAAAAAAATAAGAAGATAATATACGACCTTTTAGTAGAGGAAAGACAGATAAATTACTAAAAATAATAACTAAAAAAAATCCCAAGCAACTGTATAACTGCCAGTTGTAAAAGTTTGCTTTGAATGACGATAAAAAATTAGGTTTAGGAATGCTTAAAGAAAATGCTTACGTTTGGTATTTGTATTCATTTCATTTTTTACGGCTGTATTTCTCAAATAATTGTACTAATATTTCTACTGTTTTCAATAAGTGCTTAGAATGAAATGATACGAGGGCCCGGATTTGTTCGAAAGAGAATTAGTTTCATTAACAAATCAATGAATGATACCATATTGCCGTTTATCTGAAGCAGTTCCTAAATAATTTAAATCCATTATTTAAAGCCAACTGTAATCATATTAGTGTTAAAGTTTAACTGTTTCATGGTTTCTCCAACATTGTAATATACGGATCGATAAATACAGTACATTAAACATATATAATTACAAGCAATGACATGTCTATTTTGTAATACTATGTTTATCGGATACAATCATTGCAGATTAAAAATTAACAAAGTTCAGTCAATGGATTTTTCCTGCAATGTAACAGCAGTAAAAAGCGTTTTTATCGTTTGAAAATCCAAAACACAATTATATGAAATTTTTATTTACTGAAAGTATGAAGGTACAATTTGCTTCGTGCACGAATATGTATATAGGCACAAGGAAAAGATGACTAACTTCATAGGAGAAAACACAATGAGAACAAAAATCGAATCGCTTACGCAAACAGTTTTATTGTTCACAATTATTCGACAATGATTGAAATGCAATAAATTAACGCAATGATATAGTTAATTGCACATCCCTGTCAGTTTTTATAAAGATGCACTTAGCGAAAACATTATAATCGATTGCAGGTATTTGTTCAGTCAGATCTTCAATTTACAAAAAAAAGGGAAACCTTGACTTTAATCAATACTTATAGGGAAAAGAAAGAGAAAAAAAAATCATAAATTAGAAACATATAAATCGAGCACTTTGCATTTTGAAAATGTGTACAGTGAATTCATTTAAAGCTAAGTATATATCAGTTTTTAAAATTTGACATTCTCTTGGAGATAATTATATATGCTTGAAGGACATAAAGTGCAGAGCATATTAAAATGAAACAATGTTCATTATACTCTGTCTGACTCAATATATGAATTAATGCACTATTTCATCCATGAACAAACCGTTTATATAGCTATGAGTAGGGAATAGATAAATGTAATCCTACTTTTGCAATCTACTGTTTTATAAGACTGTCCTAAACTCATACTGTTAAGAATGATTTGTTCTCAAGAGATAAAGAACTAATCATGAATCATTTTAGAATTATAAAACACCCATAGCACTAATCATTCAAATCAGGTACAATTTGAAGACTCTCTCATTTTTGAGGAATGAAAAAGGTGAAGATAACTTTAAAACCAAAAATTAAAAAAAAAAAACAAAAAAAAAAACTCATAAGTACTTTAAACAAAAGGAATCATGAATAGGGCAAAAAGATATTCCTGGAAACACCAAAGGTGGGATCAGGTGCCTAGGAGGAGTAAGCATCCCCTATATGTACTGGTCAAACCCACAGTGAGCCTTCTGTAAGTTCAAATAAATGTTTCAAAATGAAACATGGAGATGAAGTTTTATTAAATAATCAACAATGCTTAAAATCTTCCTGTTTTAAACATATTAAATCATATCCATATTACTATTTTTTTCAGATGAGGAGTCTATTTTTTGTTTGGCTTTCAATTCTTATGTTCGGACCAATCCCATTATTCAGTTTACAAGGTGAGTCTGGGACAAAAGTTATAGATTATTTTTACTCCATGCTACTCTTTATAGTGTTATTTCAGAACAACTTTTGTTTTATATGAAAATGCTCAAATTCGAGGACTAAAATTATATGAGAAAGATTGACTTTATGTTATTGTTTTACGTCCAATTCGAATTTTTTTCGTTCAGAAATAAGCGTCACCATACACTGTTGAAAGGCTTAAAATTTAGACCTATACTCTGCACTCTGGGCCATTTATTTTTTTTATCTCGCCAACGCCTACCGTGTCAATGGGCTTAGATTTTTAAGGTCTCATTCGAAAGACCCGTGTCTTTCACTTCTTATGCCGGGCTCTTGGCGGAGAAACAGACACTACTTATGTTTACGTCTTACGTTTGACGAGGCGTTGCAATAAGGGAATAACCAGGGGCCCGTTTCATCAAAAGTCGTAAATTTAAGACCTAACATGGGTGTACTTCCGGGGCTTACGCCAAAATTTAGTCGGGCGTAATTTGCGTTTCACGAAGTAGCGTAAGACTAGTCGTAAACAATACGCTTAGTCTCAGGACTAAGTCCTTGACAACGCTGCATTGCACATGCGCAAAAAACATAAACGTACGCATTGTCTACAATTCAACATACAGTGTTGTTCTATATACATTGTACACAATACGGTCACATGTACATTAGCTTAAATGAAAAATTACATGAACTTTTAGGGACCTTATAGAAAACATGCATTTTAAATCTACTTATTATAAAATATTAACTATTTACAACATACCATGTATGATTAAACTCCAAAATTAAAGGTCTAAGGAACGAAATAATATATTTAAAATATTTATTTTGGAATATTTGCATCCCCCCCGGCTCATTCCTCGATTTTGATACAGGTAGAGAGAGAGCAAGAGAGATTCCGTTACAATTGTACGTACTTGTAAATATATGTAACTGGGCGTATGATTGAGAATCGATAGAATAATACAAATATGTATCATCAGGAAAAAATAAAGACTTTTTTAAAATTTCTTCTATGACATAACCCTGTACACCATTCCGTTTGTTCCTAAAAATAGTAGTATTTCTTTTTTAAAATGTAGATTCTTTTTATTTTTCCCGATAAAGAAAGGCAAGTACCATGGATATTCATTTTGAAATTTTCAGAAATTTATCATTCATTGTTTCAACATGAATATATTGTCATACATGGGAGTAATAATTGTAAAATTACAGTCACTTCCGAGTCAAGTTTCTCTGACAGCTGATTCTCAGAATCTACCGAGTGACTTTGTTGACCCCTAGTCCCTTAAGTAAAATCCTCTCTAATTTGTATTCAATATCAGGAAAAATTGACTTTCAAGCAACTGGAATCATTTTCGTCTTTTGAACGTTAACAACTTTTTCTGGACGCAGGTGCGGGTCCGTGATTTTTTTCGAAGGAGAGGGGGGAGGGGCACAGTCATCAGTAAACAGAAATTCCATCTGAGAAACTTGTTGACAAGCTAAATATCGTAATTTTCTTTCCCAAACCCGAAAATCTTATTGCGGGGGGGGGGGGGCTTCAATTCCTAAACTTCATGAATATGCCTGGTCTTCCTACCAATGTACGAACTAAAAATTAAACAGTGGTCCAAGGTCATTTCATTTCACACTTACATTACCTTAGATTTGTACGTATATAAATAACTCTGCAAATTGCCGCGAAGAGGACTGGACCCTCCCTGAACCCCCTCTTAATCCACGCGTGTAAACGTGGAGTAAATAAGATATGGAGTTTTCGAGCACGATAAGTTTTTTGAAAATTAAGCCTACTTGGTTTAAGATAAGTTAATAAATTGGGTTTTTTTTAATTATAGATATTAACCATGCAAAGCTATTATAGAAGATAACTGTGCCTTTGTGGTAAAATTACTTTTTTCCAAAAAAAAATATATGTTGGGAAAAATGGCTTTTTTTCAAAATAAACATTTTTAGGTTTCTTTTCAGTGAATGACACAAAATGTATACCGTGTAGTGGATTTACAATACATCCTCATACTCAAAATACAACAATCAAATGCGTATAAATGCAGGGTTGTCAAAACTTAAGAGATAGTTTAAAATAAATCCCTATCTTTTACGAAGAAATTTATTAAAGTAATCATGTAAATACTGGATGTCAACTACCTCCCCGAGTGGGTGTACCCCCCTCCCCCATTTCCGCTCCCCGAAATCTTCATAGTTTGTGATATTAAATTATGCGTCATTTGTATCAAAAAGACTTCTTAAAACGTTTTCAAATCAGTAAAGTCACAGATGTTGAAATACTCATAGATGTGGATATATAAGTTTTTATTTCAGTTTGGATAAATTTTGTAAAATTAATTGCTGATTCATTTAGTGAAAGTTTGTTGATGTATATCATTTGAAACTCACAATATACCATTTTTGGTGTATTTTGGTCTGTAAACATATGTCCCCTCCCCCTGAAACAGCAAAAACTTTTACATGAATTTACTAAATAACAATTTATAAAACCTGGAAAAAAATTGTTGTTTCATGGAGGAGGGGTATAAAAATGTTGGGGTTTTTTTTGTTTGTTTGTTTTTTTTTTTTTTGGTCCATTGATATCTACAGTGAAATTCTTTGAGTTTTACCAAAAATTTGTTTATCACCCTCTCTTTTGATAAATAATTTAAAATAAATTAATAAAAGTATCTAAAACATTCGTGAAATAGCATATCTTTTTGAACGCTGACCTTGAGGAAGGCGGCAAAACAATGCTTAAGAAAATGGTGATTATTCTGATGATTTTTTTTACAAACCATTCTCTACAAAAAAAAAATCATATTACTTTAAACAGTAATGAATGTGATAAGAAAACCTCAAATATATCCGTATTGTATTGAGTCAACCACATGTAGGATTTCTTTGAAAACCATACAATCAACATCTGACTAAAGTAAAACGTAAATAAAAAATGCCGAGTTTACCATGTAAGACGTGTGTAGTGGAAGAAGGTTGCTTTTTATTCACAGACAGTAATGCCTTTTAATTGATTTCCAATGTTTGCAGAACTAAATTAAATGTCAACAAATATCATAAAAGATTAATAATAAGAATAAAGTCTTAAGTGGATTATCGATTATTAATTAAAGATATCAAATCTTTGATACATAGACGTGAAATTGATTAGACCTCTATTTTACCAAGAAACACGATCCTTAAGATTAGACTACCACAGTCATTGTTTTAAAATAAATAAACATTTACAAACATACTAATAATGAAAAAACCGTCTATTCATTATAATTAAAACGTCTATAGAACTATGTATTATAAACACCTACTTGTCACAAATACTTCTTTAAGTCTGTATAATATATACGTCTATAAGGCGATTTGGTGTAAACTTCTAAAAGTTTATATATATTTTAACCTTCTTTAAGTCTATATACATTTATAAACAGCTATAAGTCTATAAATTATAAAATTCACAGTTGTTTACCTACTAGAAAATCTGTAAGAAATGTCAGTAATAGTGTTGAAAAAAATAAAACAATCATTTATCCTTTTCAATTTTTCACCTTGAAAACATGACACAGTTTTGCCAGGCAATATTAGAATATCAGTAACACTGGAATATCGATAGAAATGCAAATACAAAATTTATACTGAAGTTTTGTTCCTATTTACAAACAGATAAAGAAATGGACAATTTTCGTCATTAATATTCTGTATAATTTTGTTGTAATGGAAAACCACTACATAATTAAAACAAGTGAAAATGATGCAAAGCATCAATTCGGCCACAAACATGTTTATTTCCATATGATTCTTTTTGTTTGTTTGTATGTTGTTTAACGTCCCTCTCGAGAATTTTTCACTCATATGGAGACGCCACCACTTGCCGGTGGAGAGCTGTGCATTTTTAAATACTTTAATTTTCAATGAATTGTAAAAGTTCTATCAATCAAAAATAAATTAATTCATAGACATTGAAATCAGCGATTAAGAATAGGATTATATCATCATCAAATTATCTATTCCTAGATGAGTGTCTCAATGATTTCTGACAAAAAAGACGTGCTAAAATTTCACGTGTTGATTCAATCCCTGAATCTTTGTCACGTGATAATGTTCGTTGAAATAGGCATTTATAACAATAAATGCGAAGTGTAAAAATATATTGTGTCATTTGCAACTGTCGTGCACTTTCCTACTTTTTTCCAATATTTATTAATCAATTTGCCACCGTCAACTGATATCCGGAAAAAAGTATGTTCTTTGTTTATATCTTAAACACTCTCATGTTGGGGAGCAGTTCATGTAACAACTCTCTATAAAACTATAAATTAATAAATATCTGATGAGAAATGAAAAACCAATTGAAACATAAATACAACCATATAGAATTATTAATTTTTAGCAAATTTTAGAAACTTTTATTAATGATTTTTATGAAAGTTATTATTGAGAAATATTCCATCGAACAATGAAAAAAACAACGACTCATTTCTCCATGTGCACATTCTAACACAACCACAAATAGATCGGCCACTCCTGCAGCCGATAACAATCCATTTACATAATGAAGACGGAGAAGTCTTTATGGTCAATCTAGTTCATGCATCAAAGAATAATA
Organism: Saccostrea echinata; assembly: GCF_033153115.1. Lineage (NCBI taxonomy): Eukaryota > Metazoa > Mollusca > Bivalvia > Ostreida > Ostreidae > Saccostrea > Saccostrea echinata. Next base: position 16,489,014 of record NW_026889777.1, read on the forward strand.
AATTACATCAAACGGGTATCACAATACATTAATAAATATGATGTATTATTCTGCTTCAAAGATTTTTATAAGGGACATTTAATTCAAAATTTAATATGGTATAATTGCTAGTCTAACTTCATACATTGATCACACTGATTTTTGAACATTATCAGCTTATTGTTTTTAAACGGGTTAAGCTTAAACCTTCGTGTACTTTGACCGTCGTCTAAATTCCTTTGAAAGACCACCTGTAGGTTCATCGATTTGTTAAATTTGTTATTATATTTGTTATTATAATAACATTTCTGTACACTATGTAGAATGTCTTGATCCGATTGCTGAAGCAATATTGACTTTATTATTATCTCAAACTACCCCTTCCCATAAAACCTATTACTCGATAAACTATCCTTAAGTGTGCACTAAGCCAGAGGAATACCAATACTGTCATGTTGCTATCTTCTGCTCATCAAAAATTCAGTTTCAATTTCTCGGAGACTTCCCTATTATAAAGAAGTAGATTTCAGGCACGCGGAGCTAGAAGTGCATATCTACATATACATATAAATATATAAATAAAATTAATAAATAAAAAGCAAAAACTAATGTTTTTGAATTTTGAAATATTTGTAGGCCATATCGATTAATTATGCTCAGATACGTTCAGCTAGTATATCATTAAAGCAAGGTTAAAAAAATGTGGATGGTCTACTGTCTCTAACGGAAGACCCTTCAATTATTCTATTGTTTCTTTATTATATATATATATATATATATATATATATATATATATACACACACACACACACACACACACAATTAATGAACATTTCAATATCGTATTTAATCAAAAATTGGACGGAAGACCTACTCGTTGCCATTAACGAGATCTCAACTAGTCATTTTTTTTTGGATTTATTTACAAATTTTTTTGCAGGAAATTTCTCGAGATGGTTTTATTGATTTGCTTCAAATTTTCAGGGGCATTACATTATTATCTGCAGTTTGTACTGATATTTTAATTTTTGAAAATTCACTTCCAGTCGTAAATTATCTCCCTTTTATTGCTTTTCAGATGACCTTTTTGTCTGCACAAAACTGATAAAGATTGAGAACTGAATTTTCAGCAATGATAGAAGACATGTTGTTGTTGTACTTCTAGGTTTTCAAATTTTCCGGAAGTATCAAATATGGAAGCCTGATAGGGGTTGAAATTCATGACACGGGATATGAGTGAATTTTGAAAATATTTCTTATTAGAACTTTTCAATTACGAGTATTTTGTTAAAACATATTGAACAAATATTGTGCAAAATCACAAATTAAATCTTTCATGCGATATCTAGAAAAAGAGACTGAACCCTCAAATAAGGGATTCAGTGGGCCCAAAATATCTAAAACTCTTTAGCGCTCAATTTTTTGTAAGGAATTAAGAATCAAAAATGTTTATCTTTACAATCTGCAACTCTATATTATAATTTCTATCCTATGTTACTTAATTAGAGACCATAAGGGGCCAGAAAGCTAATCTTTGACATTTTACATCTCGAAAAGGGAAATATTTTGATTAACGACATTGAACAAATGATGTTTAAATTAAATAATGTTTTTATCAATATGCGGCCTCTTAAGTTTTGCAAAACGATCCCATTAAGGACTTAAAGGTCATGAACCTAAATATTTCTCTTCTACATATCTTGAAAACGAAGGGCCAAAAGACATAAAACTATACAGTACAGGGAATCAACTTTGTTAAATAAATCAGCATCAGCGTAAGAAAATAAGCATGAGCATCCAGCTAGCATCAGGATCAGTATTTAAAAAACATCAAGGATCAGCGTCAACAAGCAAAGGATAGAACTAGCATAACTAGCATTGGTCTACTTAAAATCAGTATTAGCCTACTAGCATCAGAAAAATCAATGTCTTTTTTGAAATGAAAACAGAGAAAGAAAACTTATATTTATTCAAAATATTGACATTTAATGAAATATCATGACAAAATAGTTATATAAAAGCATTTTTATTTATTTAAATTGCAATGCTGTAATTCAGTTCTCTACTTCCGATATGATGATACTACTTTCAGTGGCGTTGACGTAATTATAAAGCAGCAAAAAGGTAGCATCAGCATAATGATAAATAACATTTAACCAGCAAGCAAAGGAGGCATTAAAATCAGCAAGCAAAAGATTTTAAAATTACATTCCTGCACTGTAACTCTTTAAATCCCTGTAGCAAAAATGTTTATCGCAAGGATTTGCAATGATGCAGTATAGAATTTTTATCATGTGGTACGTAATTAGAGGTTAGAGGCCATAAGGGGCAATAATGCTAAATCTTGGACAATTATATATGGAAAAGGAGAATTATTTTGAGAAGCAATATTGAACAAAAGATGTACAAAATCATGTTCTTAGCAATAAAGCCTTTTATTTTTTTGAAAAAGGCCAGATTAAGGACTGGCCCCTAAATATTTATATTCTGTATATCTCGAAAACAAAAACAAATATCTGAATAGTTGTTGAACAGAAAATGTTTAAAATCTTGATACATTTCATTTGCTTTCAAGAAAGAGGGGATGATCCTTCACAATAAGGGCCCAGAGGGGTCGACAGAATCTAAGACTCTAGTTCTTTTGTAAAATAAACAGTGAGGAAGAAATGTTTATTTGAAAGATCTTTTATGCAACTATTGATAGTTTGAATTAATGTTACCTTATTACGTGTCTTCATGGGCCACAAATTAAGTCTAAACTAATATTTTTTATCCTTTAGTTCTCGTAAACTCGTAATATTTTGAAAAGCATATTTGTCATGAACCAAAAAAAGGACCAAAAATTGTTCAGAAAACACCGGACATTATTATTCATAAACAAATATCTCAGTCAAATTCATATCTAATTTTATCAAAATTGGAAGGAAGAACCACACGCAACGAGATCTTATCTAGTAATTATTTTTGTGTTTACTGTCTTCTTGTTACCATGAAAACTAAAGATATGAAAAAGAAATGAGCGTCATTAGTTGAAATATAACTATGTTTACCTTGGATTATAAAATAAGTCTATCTAAAAACAAAAAGAACAACCAAAACAACAACAACAACAAAAAGTATATATATATAGTATATATAACTTAAATGTAAATATAATGTCAACCCTGATTTGTATTGAATGCTTCAAAAATGTGATTTAATATTCAATTCTTATAAGTTCTATTTCTCGACAAATTGTATTCCATAATGAATTTAAAGTAGATAATTTCTTTATACACGAGGGAATACTTCATTCTTCATGTAATTTATCGACCGTATATTCAGCTGGAGTTTTCTTCCTTTCGTTTTGAGTTACAAATGTTTAACTTATAATATCATAGTCATTTTGTTTCATGAAAGAATTTTATGTATTCTATGAAATAAAATATTTTCTTTCCGGAACATGAGACGGGATCTTAACATTAGCTAAAGTTGATGTTGTGATTTTTTTTAGTCAAAGATCCGAAATGTAGATACAGAGTACAACTTCCGGTTGCATCCTGGCACACAGCATATGACGCATGCGCCAAAAATAACAGAACGTTAGTTACAATAACATCGTTAACTGAGATGTATCTGATGGACTTGGTCCTACAAGAGGTTGATTCATTGTTTGTAAATTCATTAAGTTACAGGTATGTTTATCTGTTAAAAATCTTGTGTAAATGAAGAATTTTTTAACTCAATATGCTTTATTTAAAGAATAAATCATTATGTCAGGCAATTATTTTCACATTGAATTATGTACGGATTTTCCGTTTACCTAATCTTGACAAGGAGCACACGGCATGTGTGGCTGGTCGACAGAGAATACTCACTCCTCCAAGACGCCTGATCCCACCTATGGTTCCTGAGGTCCATGTTGGCTTTCCTAGCAACATGTAGTGTTTAAATGGACTTCTGAGTTCGTTATCTTCAAATCCCACATGCTACAGTTTAAAACATTTTAATGTTGCTTAACAAAATATTAATGTACATGTTTTAATTTCAGCCACTCAACTGGAGTGTGGATTAAAGCATTCCTCAGGTCCTCAAACAATGAAAGCATGTTAGAAAATTGTAAATCTTTTGATCCTCAACTTCCCGTAAAGATAAGAGATTCAGGTCCGAATGACATGTTCTGTCTTTACTACAATAAAACAGAGCAGACCTTTATCACTGATGATTGTTCTGAAGAAAAGATGTTCATCTGCGAAAGCAATGATGAAGGTATGCTTAAGAAATCCTTTTATACACTACCACTAAAAGTTAAACTCTTTCAAGGTAAAAGAGTAAACCTAATACAACTGTTTTATATTTGACTTTTTAATTGGATAATACACCGATGTTTAAGACAGTTAAACGAGCATTAATGACAAATGCAAATGACAACGCAGACGCAAAACGCAAATGACAAATGAGAAGACAGCTATTCCCTCATTCCTTATATTGTAACAAATTTTTAATTATTCTCCTTTTTATCCATCTTCTATGTCACTCGGTGAAAGAGGTATTGAATCAAAATATAGCTGTTTTAGACTTTTCTTTTTTGATTTAGTTTATCCGCATTTTGTATTGTAGAAATTGAGGCATGTATGACGGAATCTGCAAAATCAACGCTGAAAGATGGAAGTCCATTTAATTTCTGCAATAATGGAATACATAATAGTGCAACTTCCGAACTTTGTGAATCAATATGTAGGGAGAATAAAGCATGCTACACGTTTACATATATTTCGAATACCTGCATAGTCTACCGTTTAATGGACGATGCATCTTGTTCGATGGGTCGACGTCCCCCTACAACACTCAAACATAAAAGTAAATGCTTTGGTGTTCTATCTATTAAAATGTTTGATTAATAATACTCTATTGTGTTAAATATTCTGCATGAGGCTTTTTCATTCATACAAGACAGGAATACATGTGCGACTTTGACACCCATCCCCATGAATTTATGAAATGTAACCAAGGTAATATTTTTTCATGTCAGATTCTGAAATGTCTCTCGCCTCAGTTTACAATCTGTTCACTTACAATAGCGAGTTATCGGCAAAGGAACAAAAGCTATTTATTTTAAGGATGTCCCTCTGCAGCCATGAATATTTTCTCTTGAAATGATTATTTATTTAAATATCTCAAAATAAAGCTTGAAATCCAAATCGTTACGTGCAACAAATCTCATTTCATGGTTCTCTCTATGACCCAGGGTAGTATAAAGAACTTCAATTTCTTAAAACTCTTTTTATTTACTAATGCCTACCAGGTATTTTACTGAAATAAAATTGGAAGTGTTCTGTGTTATCTTGCACTTATATCAAATGCTATTTACACAACGTATGATTTATAAAATGTAATAAATATTAGAACTTAAATTGAACATAATTATCAAAACATCCTTCTCTATAGATGCAGCGATAACTCTTGTTTTGTGTCAAGAAAGATAATTTTTGATTAACTTTCAACTCTTAAAAGCAAAATTGATATATCTGCTCACAGTTCCTCATAACATTTGGATAATGTAATTTCCCCTGTATAATATAATAAATTGGAATAAAGAACACTGAAAAAGAATTGCATGGTTAAAAACACATAGGCTGCGAATTTAACTAAATTTCTGTGAGTATTTTCGGTTAAAGTCGTACACAACGTACACGTACAAGTGCCTTGCAGCATAACTTACCCACTGATAATTTTTTGAGATATTCTTGATTCAATATTATGGTACCATTAGATGTTCTTATACAAAAAAATCAGCATTCATTACCATAGATTTTGAATAGATATTGAGTGATAAAATTCCTCGTGTTATTCAAAAAAAAATTAACAGAACTATAGTTTTAGCTGTTTTTTTCCCCTCACCATTTCATGCTAAATGGTGCATAGCATGATTAAGTACATGTACATGTATTATAAAATTTGCACTAAAGGTCCATAAATTATTGAAACTCTTAAGTCATACAGGTGATAAGTAAAAGAATGAGATTCAAAACAATGTACCATAGCTTTAACTGCTGTTTTTCTAATCCTGGGGGATGGAAAACCTCAGTGTCTTCAATAAAATGAATAATGAAATTTTCCGGTTAAGTAACCAGCCACATTTTTCAGAGAATGAAATTTATTCCATCTCAGTCTACAATAAATTTCAGTTTAATTCTTTTCTTTAAAAATTACCTAGAATTTTTCAACTGGACATACCACCGACCAGAATTCATTCATCCATGTAGAACCCTGTCTTTTTTTTTGGGGGGGGGGGGGTTGAGTCCAAATTATTTTGCATTCAAATGCTTAGTCTAAAATTCTTCAAAAAAGCCGCTAAATCCAAGATTGTGAAATTGTGCATGCTGTTGACATCATCACTGATGTATCTTGACATTATGTGTCAAAGGTCTTCACCACTGAGTCGAACTACTTGTTTTCTCGACAGAAGAATTTATCCAGTCAAGAATTTTCATCTTTAGGAAAACGCTTTTCACGTTAGACATTTTGGTGTCACTATAAAAGAATTATTAACTGCCATTAGCACCTCTATTTAAATAAGGGACACATTGTTCTAGTTTCTTAAAAGGAAAAAAAAGTTAAAGAAAACGAATGGCGATCAATTAAATAAGCAAACCGAGAACAGGGCAAAAATATGGACTCCCTGAAATATGGACCAGGAGCCTAGGAGGAGTAACCACCCTCCGTCGACGGATCTCACCAGCCGTGATCCCCCAGTGTTGATAACGTTAACTGAGTACACCTCAGTCACAACTAGTTTGAAAACAGTGCTTTAAAAATTGAAGCATTTTAGTAAAAATTGGCCCAACAATAATATGCAAATATGAGAAATACTGAATTTAAACGAAACTGTTGAAACCCCTGTAGCATCAAGGTACTTGGCAGTAGTCTATATTGTTTTAAGATTGATCGTACACAGAACATGCTTCTGCGCAACGAATTGGTTGGGAGATATAGAAATCAATAGCATATGATAATGTAATATTGGAACATAAATATAGGAAGTTAGCAATGGGAAACTTTATATATCCCGTTTAATTAGTCGTTAGTTTGTGTTATGTCTATATTTAGTAAAAATACATAAGTATGTAATAGCTGTAGCAAATTCTGTGGTGACTTTCATTTTGATTTCCCTGGGATAAATCGATATATGAATGGAAAGAATGTTGGTAATTGATATCCTCGATATACCTGTATCTAAATGTCGAATTTAGAAGCACACATGATATTTCTTTTCTCGTATAGGAATTTGTCAATAAATGCTGGGTCAAAAAAAAAAAAAAAAAAATAAATAAATAAAGAAAAACTATAAGGGATCGCAACTTTTGCTCTAAGAAATTCCAACAGCTTGTCGGAAGACATGGTCTCCAAAGAGTACCTTGTTATTGTAAATGAGGAATGTTTTTTTTAATATTTAAGTACTTATATGTAGAATTTTCTACAGTACCTTTATAAATGACTTATCACAACAAATGGAAATTTCCGAGTTCCATTTTCATTGAAGAAGCAGTTTGTATGATGTCAAAAGCCTAGTCTTGAATTTATCGAGGAATGGTTGTATGAAGTACAAAAAGTCATCTTTTGATGCTCTTGATATGGAGAAATATTACGACTGTAGATTTTTCTAAACGTTTTTTTTGGAGTTTTTGAGAATACCAATTGATTTACACAGATTTTTGAGTAGGGTATAGTTCAATATGTCTGCAGTTCCTCCTTCGCAGCAGTATTTTGATGAGGAGTAAATTTATGAGCTTTCTGCAATGCATCTCGTTTCTAATGGTTTTAATGAAGCCATGGAATCAGTATTCCTATCTTTAAAAATCAAATATCCTCAAGCATCCCCTCAAAATTTCAATTATATGTCTTAAATCCTAGATTCATCCTACATTCATTTAATTAAGCTTTTTTCTCACCATGTTTTTTTTCTCAAAACAGCAAAGCAGAATTATTTACCACAGTAATATTTTTATCAATAATTGCAGGTTTCTTTGTACATAGTGCTGACAGTTATACAGTATCATCCACAAAACCCCTCTCCGAATGGTGTCCAGGTAAGTATATATATCTCATGTTACAAGAGTTAAACATGTTAAAATAATCCCCAAACACCCTTGAATAAGAATATTCTTGTACCATTGTCTGTTCCTCTAACGCTGTTGATACAAAATATAAAAAACTATGCTTTTTAATGTAATGTTTGAATGAATAGTTCTTAAAAACAATGTATACAATAATACAATAAAACAACTTGAAAACATGCAGCTTAAAATAACATCCATATTCCATGTTAATATCGGAAAATTTCATTCTACACTAGGAAAAAATAAAAGCTTTTTCCTACTATGTATGTTCACCCCTAGCAATGTTTTATTTCAATGTCAATTTAAGATGTTAGCCAGTTCTATATCATATAAATATTTTTCATTTCCCTTAAGTCTGGAATCAAAGGGAATTTCTATCTTTGTCTGTTCTCAAATGGTGATCTTCGTTTTAAATGATATTGAAACTATTCTTAATTTAATCTCTTTCAAGCTGTAATGTTAAATAAACTATCATTAATTTTTAAAATGAAGGTACAAAGATTTAAACTTAAAATGTACGATGAATTATGGAGATAATGAACAGTATTCAAGCCCAGAGTCCATTAAAAATATACCAACCGGGAGCAGAGCAAACACGGACCCCCAAAAACATCGGAGGTAGGATCAGGTGCCATAGGGGAGTGAGCATCCCCTGCTGACCGGTAACACCACCACGTGCTACTTGTCATGGCATATTGGTCTCAAAGAAAAAAAAACTTTTAGAATAAATAATTATGATTTGTCAGACTCGCATATGTTTGCAGGCATCACGAAAAATGTAAAATAACAGTGTATAAGTGCTGTTGGGAGAGAACCACGAAATGGCTTCCATCCTGAATTCATTCACTTTTATAATAGAGACTCTAGCTAGTGTTGTGACGTATGGGTCATTTTTAACTATGAACTATAAGAATTTTTTCTTTATTGTATATCTACAGAATTGACTGAAGAAGTTATTCAAGAGAAAATTGGTAACATTCAAAAGAATCTTACAGTTAACCCGAAGGAAACCAATCAGTACATTCGCACATTGACCAGTGCCCCAGATGACAGACAATCGGCAAAAAACATAGGAATCGTTGGTGTCACAGTGATCAGTGTCGTGTTTGGAATTGTAATTCTCTCGGATTGTATCAACATTGTCAAAGGAGTCCAAAACAAATGCACACAAGTGAAAGATAAGTGAATTGCTTGCAAATTAATTAAAAGGGCGAGTCAACGACACTGAAATGCTTTCATTCTAAAGTAACAACCAATAAATAGTTTGCAAAACTTGATAATGTAAACACTTAAAGCTTCTGCTGATCGAGATGTATGTGAAACTGAAACGAAGAATTTTTCAAGTGCCATTGAAGACACTTCCAGATACAGTTCTTAAATATTTTCTTTGATCGTTAAATGTTAAATTGATGAAGAATGAAAATAGGAAATGTATGCCTAAATGCTGTTTATGAAAGGAACTGAAGCAAATGGTTTTTTTTTGCATGTTTCTTTGTGCTGTATATGAGTGACTTATATGAAGAAAAAATTCTTTCACCCACTCCTGACTTCCTTTGAGATTGATTGCAGCAAAGTAATCCAATATAGCTAATAAATAGTCTATAAAAATCTACTAAATTTACAGAATTTAGGGTTCAATATTGTGGCTTTTTATACAAAGCTGAGTGTCCACTACATATACGAATATGCCCCGAAAACATTTCGAATACGAGCATTCGTATCAAACGCGCCGATGTATGCATAAGTATGTCGATTGGATTGCTGTAGTATTGAACATTCCTGGACATATACTGATGTTTCACACTTTTAAATGTAGATATTCATATTGAATAATTTTCTAAAATTTGAGTTTTTCATTCAAAGAATTAATATTAATGAATGAAAAATTGTTTTAGCTATATAGCAAAGAAATTGAAGAACTTACATTTGTGAATATTGGCAAAAGTTAGGTGTACAAATGCACTCGCAAGCTCGAGCATTTGTACAGTCAACTCGTGCTAATATTCACCAATATAAGTTCAATAATCCTATTATATGATTGTGTTTCTTATCCAGGAATTAATTACATGCATTTGAACATGAAATGAACACTTTTTTGTCTAAATGTTGAAAAATTTGATCTATTTTCTGTATCTGTTCGTTTGTAATGTAGTTAGTACGAGGGTTGTCCGGTAAAATCGTTTACAAAGCGTTTTTGTCGAAAAATAATGGGCGCACTAAGCTGAAATTTTTAGCAAATGTTTATTTATCATATTTAAGTGCATCTTAATTTTTTGATAAAATAAAGACAAAACTAAAGATTTTATTATGCATGAATGTGCACAGGGTACGGTCCTACAACGCATGATCAAAAAACCATGGTTTCATTAGCGAATACACGAATATTATTTCGTAATAAAAGTATTAAATATTCAAGGTTGAGGTAAAAATAATCCTATTTTTAATCCACTATTTATTATGTCGTCTTTTGTAAAATTTCCAGGCATTTGCTTAATTTTTGGCAGTTTCCCAAGCATATGAAAAGGAGAAGGTAAACGCAACACACGGAAGATGGCGAAGTTTGGTGACGTTTCGGCGCACCGGAGAGCAGTTCGGTTTGATTTAGATGTAGTAATGACGCCCTAAGAAATTTTAAATGACAACAGAAGAAAAAATCTATATATATATATATCACTAGATCTTAAGTATGCAAGTGAAATGGGAGTTTTCTAAGCGGAAGCTTTTTGATCGGGTTCCCAGGTAGAACAAAACATACGGAGAAACTGCTTCTGGCTATAGCTTAAGACGCTGTAGACCGTAGATATAAGATAGTCTGTTTAGTTGACTGAAAGTGGGAGTACTGTCCATAACTTACCGATAAATCTTCAGAAGGTCGCATGTGAGTGCGAGATTAGTTCCTCGACTGTTTATGGAGGAAAAAAGGGAAAATCAAGTATGTACATCAATGAAATCCCCGAATTAAAGTGAGGCTTATCCAACTTTTTTGGCAAAGAGAAAACTTGACGCAGCTTTAGACACTTTGACGTTATCATCAGTGCGCTGTAAGGCGATACCACCCTCATATTTTGTTAATTTGAGCATATATCTATTTGAAATTTGCTATGTATATTGATGAAAAATGTACTAAAAAGTAGTGAAAAGTTTAGAACGCAGTGATGATTATTTTTTACACTTGACAACTTGTCCACGATTTTACCGGACAACCCTCGTACATGTTTGTGTGTACAATTCACAGATTTCTCCATTTGTGACTATAATCTATAGTTTCTTTAAATTTAACCACCAGTTCATCAAATAACCACTTTTAATTTTGTACAAAGCAAAATATTTATATAATCCAATGCCATGTCTCAAGTCACAGTGTTATTCTTATTTCGTCGAAATCTTTGTCTTCGTCAGAGTCTTTATTCTTTGTATACCCCAGCTGATACATTACAGTTGTGATTGAGTTTTTTTTTTTTTTTTTAGTTTTTTTTTTTTTTTTTTTTTGTCACGAGATAATGTCCCTGATAAATAAACGAAATTCTTCAATACAAATAAAGTATTCCTCCTCTTGGCTACTTGATTTTTTACACTTGATCATGTTAATAGCTTAAAATAATCATTAGTGAAGTTACAAAATACGATTCTTTTTTCTGTTTCATAACAATACACTTAAGAAATGTCTTCCTTGATTTTGTAACATTATTTGTTTATATTGTACTCCGTTTTTCTTGAATAAAAGGGGGAAAAGATGATTTCCAACTTTAAATGAAATAAATTTATATTTTGATATTTACACATGCAAATTATGTCTTTTCTTTAGAGATTCCCTCATAGTAATTAAAATTACGTTCTCGGGAAACAATTACCGATAATAGGGAAAAGATGAATTTTCCTTCAGCGTCACACACTCAAATGCTGACTGAAGTTTGTCATACAAATTGTTTGGCCATTATTTTCACATTGAAGTGTCTACGGAAAAATATTCCCTACTGACACCCTTAATCACTTTGCATGTTATTTTAAATTCCTTTCTATCTAGTTCAAAATATAAATAAAATATCCAAAGTCATTTTGACATGTGTAGAGGATTTTAAAAAAAAATCTCAATTTCATATTCTATGCATTGCCGTTGTAAATGAAATATTTAAATATACTTGTTAATTTACTATTTCAATCCAGAACCAGGAAGCTCCTTTCTGGATGTCTTATTATAAAAAATTGTTGGTGTGTATAATACTTTTATCATTGCACTGATTAATGACACTTAAATTTATATTTTTAAAATAAATGTTTTTAAAACTTCGACTAATTCTTTTGTTTACAAAGAGCTTTCCATATGTCTTTTGAAGTACTCAAGATATTTTAATTGATATAAAATATTTCAAAGATTGATTGATTCATTGTATGTTGTTTTACGTCCCATTCGAGAATTTTTCACTCATATAGAGACGTCACCACATACCGGTGAAGGGCTTCAAATTTTGACCTTTTCTCGGCACTTAGGGTCATTGAGCAGTGCGGGATCTTTATCGTGTTAACGCACGCCGTGACACGGGGCCTCGGATTTTAAGATCTCATCCGAAGGACCCGCAACTTTCACTTCTAATTGCCGAGCGCATGGCGAAGGAGCAGTTGCTACCCATTTTTATCGACTTAGGTCAGTCGCGGCCGAGATTCGAACTCACGACCCCCCGATCATAAAGCGAGCGCTCTACCGACTGAGCTACCGTGAACGGCCAATATTTTAATGAAAACAAAGACAAGAAACGAAGCAAGAAAAAAAAGAACGAGGGGGAGAGCGCATTGAAATGACGTTTTATTTTTTTAAATCTCGTCGGAAGAAAATTAAAGGTTTAGGAGAGATAGTAGCGCCTGGTTGTGTATATTCTCGTATTATATTATTCTTAACCCTTAAATCTAACTAGTATATAATTTCGCAGTACAGTTAAGGTGCGCAGTGGAAATATCGACAAATTTTTGTGATCAAGAATGCATTCATAATCAAGATGGCAATTATTTTTAGTACTTTATTTATATCGGACAAATGTAATTATGGTTATTATATTATTGCCCATTTAATACACAACCTACAATTTTGTCTTAATTCAGTTGAATTACAACAAAATTGTAGGTTGCGTATAAAATGGGCAATAATATGATATGATGATTAATACGAGAATATGCAAAAACCAGGTGCTCCTATCTCTCCTAAGTCTTTAATTTAAAATCTCATATGGCTCAACCAGGTTTTCCTAAGACAGCCATATGACCCTTTAAAAAACCTTTTCCATCCACTTGTTTCGACCTCAACCACTTCCATATTGTTCAGTGTAGTATTTACAAGTGAATGTATACAAGCTTATACCTGTATAAATGTGTAAGTATTGGCAAATTGTATTCGAGTAAAGATTTTTCTCCCTTTATCATCGAAACCTCCTTTAGAGTTGGAAACTTTAGGCGGTATACCAATCAGTCAAAAGAAACCATCGATAGCTAACAAACTATTTTTTCAATTTGTTAAATTTTAATTGCTTAACTTATTAAAGACTTATATTTTATCTCTGGCAGTGGGGAAACAATTGACAGTCAATTTTTTTTATTATGTTATGTCGGCATAGTGTTTCATCAGTATTCACGGTATACAGAAAATAAAATCGATTTTTACCAAAAAAATCGAGTCACGTTTTCATCAACTAAAGATGTTTAATTTACAGAAGGTACAATGTTTTATCAAACGATTAAAGCAGGTGCTATAAATCAAGATATTTAGATAAATTATTGCACTAACGAGTACAGTGATAGGTATGTTAACGTCATGTATTCTTGCAGGTTGCGTTTTATGACATTTACTATATTATAACATAGAAAAAAATAAACGTTATAGCTATTACATATTAATTTTGTGATTGAATCCTATTTTACATCCCTTCGAGATTTTTCATTCATATTGAGTCGTAACCATATACCGAAAAAGGGCTTTAAATTTAAACCTATACTCGGCACTCAGCGTCATCAAGTAGTTCGGGTTTCTATCGTGCCGACGCCTTTTCTGACATTCGAAAGACCAGTGACTTTCACATCCAGTGCCGAGCACTTGTCGAAGAAACAGTCACTACCTAAATTTACATCCCAGGTTTTAGCGGCGCGACGAACGAGGTTAATCGAACTCTGAATTCCCGAAGACGAAGCAAGCGCCCTATCACTCGGCTTCAGGAACCGATGAGTAGCGAAGAGGGCACAAAGTTATTCTAAATTGAATTTACACACTGAATTTTCTACGGATTTTTCCTTTTTTTTCGATCATGACAAGGAGCACACGGCGGGTGGACTGGTCGGCAGGGGATGCTCACTCCTCCATGGCACATGATCCCACCTCTGATGTTTTAGAGCCCGTGTTTTCTCTGCTCCTGATTTGTATTGTTTAAATGGACTTTTGAGCTTAAATACTATTCTTTATCTCCATGTATTTCATGTAAGGATTTCAAATAATAAATTAATTATGGTCTGAAATAAATGGGGTAAAAACTTTTTTTAAAAGAGGGAATTTCTTTTTTGTAAAAAAAAAAAAAAAAAAAGATGAAGAAATATATAGCCAAAAATTGAATTTGAAAACATCATTTTAAGACCTCCATTTGGTCACAAGGGCGAAAATGAAAATACCAAAACCTTACTTCATATATGCAGGGCACCTAAAATCATCCTGCAATAGATGAAATGGCTATTGAATAAAAAATAATCGTTGAAACCAGGTTTTTGTGAAATGAAAAACGTTAATTTTCGACCACAATTTGGCTCATTTGATGAAAATGAAAATTCCAGAACCTTATTGCACATCTATAAAACACCCTGATGATGATTTGCTACTGTGAAATATGTAAGAGGAGTTTTAGTAAAAGGTAAAACGTTCGATTTCCGACCCAATTTGACCTCCGAGGTGAAAATAAAAATTCCAAAACATTATTGCACATCTCAAAAACACACCAATCATGTACGGAAGATGTATGAAAAGTTCTTTGAACTAAATTTTTTAAATTAAAACGTCTTTTTCGATTTCCATTTGGGTCCCAGGGTGAAAATGAGAATTTTAAAACCGTATTGCACAACTACAGGACCTCACCAATTGCCTTCTAAAAGATGATTTGGCTACATGAAAAATGTATAAGATGTTCTTGGAACCATGTTTCTGTAAAAATAATATTTTTTCTATCCCCATTTTACCACCAGAGTGAAAATGAAATGAAATATGGAGATATCGAATAGTATTCAGGCTCAAAGTCCATTAAAACAATACAAATCGGAAGCAGAGCAAACACGGACCTCCAAAAAACATAAGAGTTGGGATAAGGTGCCATGGAGGAGTGAGCATCCCCAGTCGATCAGTCACACCCCCAGGGTGCTCCTTGTCATGATCGTTAAATAACGGGAAAATCCAAACAATTCAGTGTGCTAATAATGGCCTAACAATTTGTATGAAAAACGTCAGTCAGCGTATGACTTAATAATAGATTGTATTTGCTGACTAGGTCATTGTATCGACCATAGAACTTACGAAATAATGACTTTAAACGAGACTGTTAATATTCTTTTTTCATCAACTTGTTTTTCAATAACTTACCTCGTTTTAGAAATTGTTTGTTTATAGAGCATGCTCTTGCATATCGAATCAACTGAGATATACAAGGGGTGATCAAAAGGTTCGCGAACTATCACTTTATTTACAAAACCACAATTCAGATCAGAATGAAATTTGGCATACATATAGTCATACACATGTTATATAAATAGCAGATGTTATGCAATGTTTTGCTCCATGTTTGTGACGTCACAGTGTGAAAATGACGTCAGTATGTAGGTGACTTGTTACAAAAAATGATTGTTTCAGTCGTACTCGAGCAACGAACGGCTGTAAAGTTTAACGTGTATCAATGGAATTCCTTTGCAGTAGCGCCTCCTTAATTAAAATTCCAATGATTTTAACAAAATCAATAACATCAAAACGGACGATTTTTTTTTACACTTTATACAACCATTCCCCACGATTATTTAAAGTCCAAGCTTTTTGACATCATTTATAGCTGTTTTCCAATAAAAATGGAACTCGTAATATTACTTACCTTGTCACTGGTCAATTGCAACATCATTTTGTTAAAAAAAAAACCCATTCTGATTGTACACACAAGTACTCTAAAGTTGACACAAAATAGTGCTCGAGTTTCTGAATGACAGTATCTATGCAGATTTTGGAGACCAGGTCTTCCAACAATCTGAAGGATCCTCATGGGTACTAATCCCTCCCTCAAAAAAAATACATGTGCATGTAATTGTCAAGTTTAAAAGTGAATTCTGTTAGATGTCGCACCTAAGCATGTAAAGAACTAAAGATATACTAAAACAATTTGCATTTTCATGTTTAGATTAAAATTTAGATATCTTTTGCATGGAAAATTCAACGACATTTTCAATAACTTTTTTGTATTTACATCCACTGAATATTTTCTCCTTTATTTCTTAAGAAAACCATTGTTGTTTATCAGTCATTAACAACACTAAGCATATCACCTGCATATAGATTTCTTGAGCAGTAGCTCTTCCATCAATGAAATGTACAATGACGTACATATCAGTAGTATACTATTTCATCTAATAATTCCTACTTTGAATGATTATTTGTACAGATATAAATATAAACAATGAATTGTCTTCCTTTGTTTGTTAATATGGGAATTAATGTTGCAGCTGTTGCAGAAAAAAAATTACATAACCTGTTTAGGCGGGTTGTGCATTTTGTTCTGCAACAGCTGAAAATTAATTTCCATACTTACAAAGAAAGCATTTTATTGTTTAAATGAGTAAACAGAGGGTTTATTAACCTAAAATTGTATCAGTCAGTGAATTACAAAGATTTTAGCTCCTTAAGATCAGATTTATATCCTTTCGGTTTCACTTAGAACAAATAACTCAGGCTCCGGGGTTATAAAACGTAGATAAAACGTAGATGAGCTCAATTTCGATCTCAGTCTCAATTTTCTACTATATATTCCTATTGTAAAGCTGAGGCCAAGATTAAAAGTGAGCTCATTAGGCCTCGGAGCCTAATCTACACATGTACATGTACAAGATTGTTGCTTAGTAAGATACTTATAAATACCATATCTATCTTGTTCAGTACTTACCTCCCTTAGATCTGTGACACTGTTACAGTGTCACAGATCTAAGGGAGGTAAGTGTTGAATAATTTACGTTGATACGATTTATTGTCAGTTTATATGTCGTCCTTTAAAAAATGCATGCAAACGTGTAACGATTATTTTCCGTACTTTTAAAAACATCTCTTCAAGTATAAATAATTTTAAAACTCCACGAGTAAAAAGTTGTATAAAACAAGTGAACATGGACATATGCCATATTTTATGACGCAGCGAAAAAAATGTAGAAAAAATGCATTCATAAAAAAGCAAATTATTGATTAAAACTAACAAAATGAACTGAACAAGAACTTTTAAAATCATCTTTATAGCAAGTTGAAAAAAGATTCCTTAGGGCTTAATTATTGTTAAAGCACATATGTTTCATCGATTTTTTCCCTTTGAAGACATCTTCATTTTTATATAATTTGTAAATTTTCAATTTACTAGCTTGAGGCCAATGCAAATTTACATTATGACTGGTTACCATGTTGTAAATTTTGCATTTGCCTCCACCTAGTAAATAAATTACATTATATATACATGTATTTAAACCAAAAGCCTCAGATGAAGTGGGACTTTTTTCCTGCAAATACACTGAATTTCCTATTAAGTGGTCATAAAACTAATTTAATCAATCCTAAAAACGTGTTATACATCGATATCCAGAAAAAAACTTTAAGGGACTTTTTTTTGCATAGTACTTCAATATACACGTGGTACGTAGATAGTTGTGTTGGAAATCTCCGTGATTCGCATTTTGACAATAACAAAGCCCGCTCAAAGGGTTTTACAAGTATCTATAATACATTGTTTTAGTTTCATAATACCTAACAATGATTTTTTTCCTATAAAATATTCTTTTGTAGTACCTAATGTCCTTAAAATGAGATTTCAACGCCCAAATATGTCTAATTAATTAACCTATATTCTAGTAACTTCTGTGGCGTATAGTTCAGAAAAATGCATCTTTCATTTCTTTGCCTGGGGCTGTGCTTACATTGTAATAAAGTAAAAATATTCTAATAAACATCACGAAACAAATAGCGTACCTACATGTATGATTTACACAATAACACATTTGTTTTACAAATGGAAGCACGGTCCGTTATTACTGTTGTTCAAAAATGAGACCTGGGATATATATCATCATAGCGTGTTGGACTTTCTTTAACAGAGGTAAGATTTCAAAAGAAAGATGAAACTTTTCATCTAGATTTTTTTTTCCCGTTTCCTTTTTTTTTTGGGGGGGGGGGGGGTTATCAAGAAATCACCTGTTCAACGTACCAATTTAATGTTCACTTTTCAAAGAAATACGATGTTTTTCAAGATTCCAATACAACAGCGGTAGGATTTTCCAGATTTTCATAAATGATAATCCAGCATTAATATCGCTTTTCCGTACTTTTCCTACAGCTTTTCAAACATGAGTCGGTCATTTTTCAACCGGTCCCTGCAATTTTGAAACGTGCATATTTTTTTCTATACTTTTAATCTTAATAAGAAATTCAAACATCATTCAATTGTTCCACAAGGTACATTTTTCACACTTGTTGACAAAAACAACCGACAAAAGAACGAATAGAGAATTACTATACATAAAAATACTAGTAACTTATCAATGAAACTTCACGATATTGTCTAAATAATTCACAGGATGAAATTACACCATTCAGTCGACGGAATGGTAACTGAATGCCCACTGAAAGGTCATTGGAAAGATCCTTTCCCGTGACTTTTCAGTGGTCTTTCAATTACCATTCCGTCGACTGAATGGCAGATCCATTTCCGTGGCCTTTCAGTTATATCCTTCTATGTCCGTTAATTAAATTCTGATACGAATATTAGTAACTTATAAAATACTCTTTGTTGACAATTTATTGTAGCTGGGGGAAGGACAGCTTTATTACCCGAGTTCAATTTCAAAAAAGTCTCAAGGACAAACGATGGGAGATCACCAGTTTCATTTTCTGGGATAAAACTTCTAAATAGAGGGATTGAACGTCCCAAAGAAAAGACAAGAGAAAGTAGAGTTGAACTACCGGATGTAACAAAATCCAAACCTTTCAAGAATTTCAAACAAGTGACACGAGGACCAATCCGACATCAAGTGATTTCCACAAAACAAACTGCCATACCCCAGAAACTCCCAATAGTTCAGTCAACCTGGTTACAATTACCTACGAATAATGTGGGTAATAGTAAACTCCCCTTGCATGTTGACCGAACCCTCCCGTTACAAACTGATAAAACTTTCAAAGGCAAAAGTTCAACAAAAAATGTTCAGTTAACAAAAGTGTTACCGAGACAAAGCCAAAAATCGTCAAAATGGCATGTGTCACCTCAGAAGACGACAAATGCTGCGAGGGCAAATGCGCTAGAAATCACACTAGTTGGACAAAAAGTGTCTCATATTTTGCCAACAAAATCTGTTTCGTTTAAAAAAGATGTCAGTCCGTTTAAAAAAGATGTCACTGAAAATCCATTATCAAATTCTGAAGTTACGGTTGTAGTAAAATCAGAAGGAACTCCACGACCTGTTGAAGAATTACCGTACTGTTCCTGGATAGACCCATCTAATTGTCCAGACTTTAGCAAAGTTCGACCAAGTTGTATAGAGACATTATCCATATCCTCACTTAGAGGCGAGTGTAAAATGTGTCCATTTAACTGGTGTAAGGGACCTAATGACATGGCCGGAAGTGGTAAGCTACATGACCAGTCACCTTTAGATGTAGTACTAAATGCAGGCGGGAGAAACATGCCCTCAAAGTACGGATTGGCAGTCAATGTACCAGGATCAGGATCCAAACAGAGCGTCTCGAATTTTGTGAATAAACCTCCCTCGTCAACAACCACAGAGATTCCATTCTGGAACTTTGAAACCTTTGGACCGTGAAATTAATACATTTTTTGCATCATATTCAGCCTAATATGTGTGTCATTATTCTTAGCTGCTAATAACATAACTACAGATGACATCTTACTTAAGACACCTTGATATATAGTTTTTTTTTGATGTATGCATCTTGCCAACAATTTTATACGTCTTAATGACCAAGGGAATGCAAAGCGTCATGTTTACAGTTCAGAATTAATTTATTACCGGATACATGTATATATCATGACAGTTACCATTGTGGGTGAAACAGAAATGATTATTTTTCAAGCTTAAAAAATGTATTAACAATAAAATATGTTTTGTTTGAAAGACACTTACTCAAGTTAATTGTAATAATTTTTTTATATAATTGTATATATGTACATATATTTGAGGACGCCGTTTTAGAATTTCAAAATCATTTTTAGTGATGGGAATTTTTCTGAAATCAGGGCTTACTAGATTTTTTCATAAAAACGTAAATAAACGTAGATTTGTGATATCAAAAAACTATTTCCAGGCATAAAATATAAAAAATATATACATAACACATTTTGTGATATATGAAATTCAGCTGAATTTTTTGATTTCATAAAATCAATTTTATATTATACAATTTTATATACATATATGAGGAATTCGACAAATATTGAAGATTATATTAGATCCATGAAAAATAATTAATTCTCCCTGACAAGTAAAATATTTTACCAAAAATGTTTAAAACGCTTTTTTTTCGAGTTTTTATTCATGAACACATACAGTAATGAAGGTAAGGGTTACCAGTTTGGTTGCTGATGTTCAACAGATGAATAAAGGTTATATTTTCAGGGGACCTAGATTGAGGCTACGTACGTTACCGAATGCATTACGTGTGAATTATCTAAGATAATGTAATATACTTATTTGTCGATTTCTTAAGTTCCTCAAGGATTACAAATCTGTTACCATTGATTGTTAATCCAACTTCAAAAGGATTCTAGACTAATTATGAAATTAGAGACTTCAGATCTTTGTCAGCAATGTAAATGCATGTATCGAGAAATGTGCCCTGTTTTACTTCATACGAAAAAAATAATAATCTACAATGGTCTTAGGCTATTTATACCGCCAGTTACTGACTGAATTGTATATACATGTAAATGGATGATGAAATAATCCCAGGGATCATTAATCAATATTGATTTTATTACAATGTTATATTTTCTGATATAAAAAAAATCGATTTTTTTAAGTTTCAAAATTTAATTGAACACATTTATTGTATCTGATATCAGAAAATCCAATTGCTGATATCAGAAAATGACTTCTTTATATCAAAAATTCAATTTCAGAGAATCTTTTTAATTCCGATATTTGATTTGATTTTGATATGATTAGTTGATACCAAGAAATTATTTTCTGATAAGAAAATATATTTTTCATCTCAAAAAGAATGTGATGTTCTGATATTAAAAATCCACTCCTTTGATATGAAGAATCATTCTTTTATACAAAATGCTTTTTATATCAAGAATTCTTTTTTTCCATTTCTGAAAATACCTTAAAGATATTAATTAAATGCAGCACATATGTAAGGTGTATATAAATGTGTTTAATTTCAGACTAGGAAGTGAAACCTGATCACTTTAATTCCCTTTCCCCAGATAAATCTTTCAAAAACACAATCAAAAATGCTTAATTCATTCAAAGAATAGAATTTACATCAACTTTTCTTTTCAACAAGCCTTACAAGTATTTAAGAAAAATAGTTATTTTATCAAATATAAACATCTTATTCACATAGCTACATAATATGTATTTGCTAAAAATATCCACGTTGGTCTTTGCATGATACAGACAGAGGAAATTATTAAAACATTTGTTTGACCAGATAATCTCTACTGCTAATATCTGATCTTTATAAATTATCAACAGTTAATGATTGAAAAAGTATTTTTGGCATATTGTATATGTATACATTTGAATTATAAAATAAATATATAACTATATAGGATACATCTTCAAATATCCTGAGTGAAACCAAGTAGAATGAACTGACTGTCAATCAAAGAATTTTCTTCAATTAAGAAATGCTCTTCAGTATATACATGTATATGAAAAGACAATTGATATATTTTTTGAAAATGAAATAAACTAATAATGATACACTTGAAAAAAAATAAACAGAAACAACAACAACACATCGTGAGAATGCATGGGTAGATTTATTACTGATTTAGAAATCTACCTGTGCATTCTCATGATGTGCTGGTGAGTGGTGAGCTGGGTTTTTTTTCAAGTCTACAAATTTTGATACAGACCCTACTGAACACCTTTAGCTATCCACTTAATTGTGAGAATCTCTTCTACATTTTTAACCTAAAGTTTTGGTCTCCAATCTTGACTTCGTTTTGTAATAATAGTAGAACTTTATCTGAGGGAGTTATGGCCCTTTCTACAGAGGATTCCAGTACAATAATACATGTAGTTACAGCTGGAACTGTGTACATTTTTTTCCAATGGTGCAAAAATCTTCAGGATACCTGAAGAGGAAAACTGTCCAGAAATCTTAAGAAATTGGTCACTTTCATGTTCATTTTCCATTACCATTACCATGATTACTGTTCAGCCAATAACCTTGCCTGAAAAAAAAAAATTAATCTGTTCATCTTTGTTTGTCTTTCAAAATTTCCTTAAATATTTATTCAATTCATTCTAGCCAAACTTGAAATACAGACTTTAAACTCTATATGGTGAATGTTGTAATTCACAATATGTGTGTAATGTTCATGTTGTTCATAATTTTAAAAAAAAACATTGTTGGAGACAAAGCTTCAATGACATTCTTCTTTGATACTTAGTACTTTGGAATATCTAAACATATTTACTTCACAAAGCCTTTTGAATTCAATAATATTTTGACACTAATTTGCCATCTTCTGTACAAAGACTACATATCATTCTCATAAGTGTTCATAATCTCAATTAAGATGAGTTTGTAAACCTTAATAAGCAATAAGTTTGAGCACTAATAAACTGATTTATCAAGCATTTAACAGTATAAAATAGTAATTAAAGGTCTCACCTTTTCCATCTGTATCTCAACTGTCAATAATATGTCCTGAGTTTGATGAAGCTTCTCCCGAGCTTCTTTCTGAGCTTGTCGAGTACACTCACAATCTGTCTCATACTGAGCTCTGTGCTGTTCCAGGGCTCGAAGTTTTTCCTGTAGAGATTGAATTTGACCTATTACCTTTTCCTCTTCTCGTTTGACACTTAGAACCTGTTTTTCTCCGGCTGAAATTTCCTTCACATAGGAGTTTATTTGACCTTGAATGTCTTTAATTTCTACTTTTAGAACTTCCTGTCTCATTTTCAGATTTTCGTATTCTTCTCTATACTTTGTTTTATTGATTCCTCCTGTGGTGTTAAAAAAAAAAGTTATTTTTTAAGAAAAAACTCATTTGATTTAAAAAAAAAAACCCAGAGCATCCACTTTTAAATAAACAGATACATGTAAACAATGGCATCTGGAGCTTAGTTGGACTGGACAAATCGCTGAGATATGCTATTGTTCAAGATTAGAACATTTAAAACTTGAACTCAATCTAAAGTTGGAACCATGGATTCACTTCAACAAATCCTGGATTACTGACAAATTGTTCTCAAGATTTACATTAATCTGCCTGGGACATATATTTCTAATGATCCCAGTCCACAAAGTTGGACAGAAGCTATGTTTTAAAGCTTGTTTATACACGTACCCTAAGGTATCCCAGAACATACATGTATTAAAATATTTATTCTAAAAAGGTGTACTATATAAAATTGCTGTAATGCAAGAATTTAGATTCCAGGTTTTTGGTAGTAATTGCATAAGGATGGCACAAGGTGTGGGAAAAGATAATGTGAGGCTACAATATTTGGTCTAATGGAGATGCATCTTTGTGCTAAATCATGACCATTATAATTTTTCTCCCATTACACATTTAAACAAAGATCTAGAGGTCTACTTACTTTTTCTCCTTGGAGCTGTTTCAAGGCTTTGTGAGTTATATTCATTACTTTCAATTTTGCTATTTTGCTCCTCTTTGAATTTTTGCTTGTTTTTATGATATTCCTGAAAAAAAGAAGAAAAGTAGTATCTTATCTCCATGGAACAAATACCTGTTCAATATACAGGTACATAAAAGTATCCTACATAATTTATGAAAAATTTCAATAAATATGCATGAATTTATATACTAACATTGCAGGTCCATGACACATATACAATATTTATCATAGCTCTTGTCTTCAGGTGATAAATTTAGGTTATTATGATCTTAATGATTTCAAAAATCTGCAAAGTTTACAAGAAATTATCTGACAGACCGTATTCTAACTGATTTATCCTTCAGTACTGGAAATTCTGATATATTTTTTTTAAATTTAGTGTTCCATAAATAGAATGTACTTATCAGCGTCGTATCTACTGTAAATATTCATAAATTATGACACTCAAAATTTAACATAAATTTAACATAATCTTCCCCTTCAACTGATTAATGCAATAATAAAGAACTGCGAACGATAACATTGTTCTTCCGCCTACCTCCAAGTCAATTTTCAAAAGTAAACATATTTGAATGATTTTTCATACTTTATATAAATATTTATATGAATTTTCATAAAACATTATTTGTTTAGGAAAACAAGAAGAGATAACTCTATAATTTGGGTAAAACTTGTGTTTTTCACTATAGAAATCAACGGAAAATATTTTTAACCCCCCCTTCCCCCCGTGAAACAAAAATTCCTTTTTTACAGGTAATATGGATTGTCATTTCACAAATTTATACCAAAGCTTTTTGTGTTTCACGGGGGGAACATATGTTTACAGACAAAAAACTACAAAAATGCTTATTTTTTCACCAATTTCAAAAGGTTTTACAACTAAAATATTGTATTTTGTTAATAATATATGTTTAATTTTATATGCGTAAAACATAAGAAAAGATTTAAGGAACATTTATTCATATCCAAGAATATTTTAAAATGTGTTGGTGCTTTAAAGCCCAATTTCAATGGAAAATATCGTCTACCCCCCTTATTTAAAGAACTGGAATTATGGGTAATTAACCATTTAACACTTGCATAACTAGAAATATGTCCATAGGACATGAATGCCCCGCTGAGGGTATATTAGTAATGCAACATTTTAACACAAATTGAGAAAAGTGAGGTCAAGGTCAAAGGAAAGGTCAAGGTGAAAAAATACTGATGCAGTTGAACAACTTACATCATTATGTATCAGCATATGAAGTTTGACACTAATTTAAGAAAAGTGAGGTCAGGTCAAAGGAAAGGTCAAGGTCAAAAATTGTTGATGCAGTTGAAAAGGTAACATCAGTATGTATTAGCATATGAAGTTTGATAAAAATATTATGAATGGTTTCTTTAAAACTGAGCTAAACACTAATTTAAGAAAAGTGATGTCAAGGTCAAAGGATTGGTCAAGGTCAAAAAATATTGATGCAGTTGAATAGCTCTCGTCAGTATGTATCAGCATATGAAGTTTGACACTAATTTAAGAAAAGTGAGGTCAAGGTCAAAGGAAATGTCAAGGTCAAAAATTGATGATGCAGTTGAAAAGGTTACATCAGTATGTATTAGCATATGAAGTTCGATAAAAATATTGAATGGTTTCTTTAAAACTGAGCTAAACACTAATTTAAGAAAAGTGAGGTCAAGGTCAAAGGAAAGGTCAAGGTCAAAAAATATTGATGCACTTGAATTGCTCTCGTCAGTATGTATCAGCATATGAAATTTGACACTAATTTAAGAAAAGTGAGGTCAAGGTCAAAGGAAAGGTCATGGTAAAAAATATTGATGCAGTTGAATATTTCTCATCAGTATGTATCAGCATATGAAGTTTGTTAAAACTTAAAAATATCTTGAATTGTTTCATTAAAACTGAGCTAAACACTTATTTAAGAAAAGTGAGGTCAAGGTCAAAAGAAAGGTCAAGGTCAAAAAATGATGATGCAGTTGAATAGCTTACATCAGTATGTATCAACATCTGAAGTTTGATTACACTATCCTGAATGGTATCTTTAAAACTGTGCTAAATACTAATTTATGAAAAGTGAGGTCAAGGTCAAAAGAAAGGTCAAGGTCAAAAAATGTTGATGCAGTTGAATAGCTTACATCAGTATGTATCAACATATGAAGTTTGATTACACTATCTTGAATGGTATCTTTAAAACTGAGCTAAACACTAATTTAAGAAGAGTGAAGTCAAGGTCAAAGGAAAGGTCAAGGTCAAAAAATGTTGAAGCAGTTGCATAGCTCTCATCAATATCTATCAGCATCAGCATATGAAGTTTGATAAAAATATCTTGGATAGTTTCTTTGAAACTGAGCTTTGAACAGAGCTAAATGCAAAGTGTGACGGAAGGACAGACGGAAGGACGGAAGACGGACATGACAAACACTATATGCCCCGGCCATATTCATGGCGGGGCATTAAAATATCAGTCAATTACCATTGAACTATTCTTTGCATTCAACAAAGAGTTTACAGCCAAATTGCCATCAGTGTTAAATTAAATGGGTTTAAAATGTAGGCGGGAATCGAGAGTTAGCGTGCGTAGTTCTTAGTGCACTAGAGTCTTGAAAACGACATCTATTGGTTTACATCATATACTAATCATTCCT
Organism: Saccostrea echinata; assembly: GCF_033153115.1. Classification (NCBI taxonomy): domain Eukaryota; kingdom Metazoa; phylum Mollusca; class Bivalvia; order Ostreida; family Ostreidae; genus Saccostrea; species Saccostrea echinata. The sequence goes on from NW_026889777.1 coordinate 16,515,824, forward strand.
TAATATACATGAGGAATTTATTATCATGTAATTTCCTGAAAAGCACCATTCACTAAATAAAATTACTGACTGGCTTTTATCATTTAATTGCTGAGATACTTCATAAAACTCTAGATCAACAGTCCACTCATGAATTAGTATTCTTGCAAATTGAAGACTTCAAGTCTATCCGGGATATTAAAAACTTGTGAATTTAAAATCCCCCTTCCTGCTTACCTCTATAATCTGCATGAGCATGATATTCCTTGTTTTAGAGGAAGCCTGGGATCCACAACATGGACAGATTTGTCTACCCTTAGAACAGGAGACACAAGTGTTGTGACCACATGGAACATAGATCAGAGGTGAATGCTGGTCCCCCTTCTGGAAAAAAAATAATTCAGAGAATTTGAACAAACTTAAAATTAAATCCAAGTAACTGCCTTTAATACAGTGGAGCCCCATTTATCTGGATGCTGATGATCCATATGCTTCACTATGAAATTATGTCAATCATTTATGACTAAACAATGAATTTATGGTCAGGTGACAAACCTGTTTATAAAGACTTAAATGTGCCTTGCTCAAATAATGTAATATAAGGAAAAACATTTAACCCCACAGAAAAATGAAAAATTTAACTGTGGACCTCAAGAAATACTTTTGGAATATGATCATGATGATGAGAAAAAAGTTGAGAAATTTTCTACCAAAGTGGACCTGGGAGGGAATTTAATTGAAGCAAAACAACAGTTAAAAAGAGTTTTCTTTTCTTCCATGTAAGTGTTTTGTACCTTTCAATTAGAAATGTAGGTCCTAATATATTGATGTTGGTGAGTAAAACTTGTAAAATTTGGGGCTTGTATGGCCTCTCTAAAGTTTTAAATATTTTATTTCTAACCCATCATCAAATGTAATACATAGCATCAGAGGGATGAATTCCTCAAATTTTAACAAAATATACAAATACAGTGAAACTTGTCTAATCCGACATGAACTAATGGGAGATGAATTTTGTGTCAGAATACACAGGGTGTCAGATTTCACAGTGTCGAAAACATGGAAAATAGTAAAATGGGAACAAAATTTAATGTCGGAATTCACAGTGTGACAGATTGCACAGGTGTCGGATTAGACAGTTTTCACAGTATTATCAATATCATGTACCCTGCCATATGTTCACCTACCATTATATTTCTACAGATTGGACAGTAATGACTAGACAGGTCTGAGGTCCCTTTATTGTTATCATCTCCTGATCCATCCTGTTTGTCCAGTCCATATTTTACACGAGACAGAATATTGTCTGCCTTGGCATCAAAATCCTCCGCTGACATCATCTGACTCATGATCATAGATTGCTGGTAGTCTAATAAACAAACACATAATATCATTTAAACTCTAATGTTTTACAGAGTTGAACATTATAATTATTTACAAATAATTTAATTTTGGTTGTAAGACGTCATTTGATTGGATGAAAAAAATAGTTTATAATGTATAACCTGTGTTGCCTATGTCACAATGACTTTCGTCAAAAAAGTAACAATCCACTTGACATTATATCTAAAATATGTACAATTTGAAGGCATTTTTGAAGGAGAAACAGTTTACGCATTTTTATAAACCGCTTTATGGTTTATGAAGTGTAAATTGTCCCAACACAGGTTATACGGTATAACTTGGATAGCTATTAAA